>NC_061796.1:29886505-30254005 GCF_021462225.1 Girardinichthys multiradiatus
TGTGCCAGTTCAGCTCACCGCATTAAGGAACTGCACTAATTTTTATCTGTGCTTCTGCTCCTGTCAAAGTCAAGTACAAACATGAGAGCAGCTTGCTTGTCTTTGAGCCTCTGTCAAGAAGCCAGCAGGTGTCAGGGGAGTATGACTGGCTTTGAGGGAGGAGGGTGAGTTTGGGAGACGAGGCCATAAAGTGGGGGTGGGGGTGAGGTTTGACAGTCCCTCACAGTTGGCACCAAGGATCTGGGATGCTTTAGGGGCGGACGGGGCAGAGGGAGAGACGTTTACAGAGAGAGGGGACAGAGAAACTGCAGATCCTTCTCCTCCTTGCTTCTTCACCTTCAGGACAAAGAACTAAGAAGTATGGAGACAGGAAGAAAAAAGACATGAAAAGAACATGAGACAGTGTCAGAGAAAGTGTCATTAACCGCACTACGAAGTTCTCTCTCTTCCCTGTGACTCTCACTTCTCTCAATTTAATCTTAAATCCACTCCAATTTCCCCTGAGAGACTCAATTCTCCTTCTTCTTGTAAGTATTCTCTTTCATTCTCTTGCTTTTATTCTCTTAGCATTTGCAACTTCGTCTTGTACCTCAATGCCCTGCAGTGAAGCCTTGCTTCTGCCAGACATGAAATCTCAATCAACTTTGTGTTGCTTGATGGCAGTAATGAGCGAGTGGCCTCATTTTGGACCCTTTCTGTCATAAATAATCAAAGTTTGTGTGTGTTTATGGAAATAGGGACTAGGAGGACCGCAACTGGCTGAATTAGTATGCATCACCTCAGCTATTCCACTGCATGTGTGTGTGTTTGTACACTCAAACAGGCTTCCTCTGGGTGTTCTGCTGCTGGATATTTCGGATCAATATTGTTGTGTGTGTGTGTGCGCTGATGCGGCTTATGTAGATTTCCAGCTCTCTCTGTTTGAGTCAACCCTTCTTCTTTCAGTGCACAAGCTGCTGTCACTGTGTAGATATGTGGCGCTGTGCTGTAGGTGTTGTGACTTCATGTTTGTCCGTCACAATCAGGCTCCTCAGGGCCCTGATGTCTCAGGATCTGCTTTCTGTCTCCGTCACTCATCCGAGCTTGGCTTCCCTCTTCATCTTCTTCTTCCTGTTCCTCCTCCTGGCTCCTTGCTCTGCCTCTTGTCTGTTTCATTCTGTGTGTCGTTAGCTCTGTCTCTGACTGTGGGTGGGCCTCTGTGACACTCAGTGTGATTATGACAGGCTGCCTGCAGGGAGGCCTTCTGCTTCCAGAGCTGCTCGCCATAGAGTTCAGTCAGCCTGCAGGTCTGAGACGTCTCCATTTCCTGCTCAGTCTGTCTCTGCTGTGTGTGCATCTATCAATACATTATCTCTATCAGATTAATAAGCATCTGTCTTTCCATCTCCCGTGTTTCCTTGGCTCTGATGTGCCCCGAGCAGCGAGAGACAGAAGGACAGAAGCCAGTTCTACCTGGCAGAGTGACACCAGCAACTTCCTCTTTGTCTTGGCTTCACTTCCTTTGCTCTGCTCGGCCATGACTCTCCTGGCCTCCGAGAGGTCGCTTCTCATCCGGAACAAGTTCCGGTCAGGTGAGAATCAACCAGACATTAATCATGCTGGTTAAAGGGGTACAAGAACTGCTTTGCACCATAATATGCTTTACATCTCCGAAACAGTTTTCAATATGAATAGAAATATGTGGAGGTGTATTATTTTATTTTATTCAGAGGCCTCCAAAGTATGCGTTGGCAGCAGCAATTTACCAACCAATTAGCTTCAGCATAAATAAAGCTATCCTGTGAAGGCCTCCAAGGTTTGCTGGTGAACATTAGTAAACAACCAGCATAGGTTGTAAAGATAATACAACTTAGGTTATAAAACAATATCCCAACATTTCAACATGTCACAGAGCACTGTTAAATCCACCAACCAAAATATAAGAGATAGCAAGTCACAACTGCAAGACTACCAAGACATGGCTATCCACCTAAACTGACAAGCTGGATAAGGATAACGTTAAACAGAGAAGCAGCCAAACACTCATTCATGGAAGAGTGGAAATGTCAGCTATTGTTGATAGAAAGCCATACAAATTCAGTTTAAAGTTTGGCACAAGTCACCTAAGGGATATAAAAACAAGTAGAAGAAAGTGCTCTGGCTAGATGAGACCAGAAGGTAATTTTGTCTGACACAACACATTACCCTGAAAACCTCTTGCTTGCAGTGAAACGTGGTGGCAGCAACATGCTGTTGCGATGTTTTTCTTCAGCAGATACCGGGAAGCTGGTCAGAGTTGATGGAAAGATGCATGGGGCTACATGCAGGGGAACCATCATATCAAAATTGTAAGAGGCTGCAAATGACTTGAAACTGGACAGAATTTTCACCTTCAAGCAGAACAAAAACATACAACCAAAGCTAGAGCCAAAGCATATTCACATGTTAGAAGGACCCAGTTAAAGTCCAGACTTAAATCCCGTTGGGAATCAGTGGTAATACTTTAGCTATTTTGCAAAAATTGAAAAATAAATGTTCGTTCGTCGTCTTCCGCTTATCCAGGACCGGGTCGCGGGGGCAGCAGACTCAGCAGAGACGCCCAGGCGTCCCTCTCTCCAGACACCTCCTCCAGTTCCTCCAGGGGGAGCCCAAGGCGTTCCCAGGCCAGCCGAGAGACATAGTCCCTCCAGCGTGTCCTGGGCCGTCCCCTGGGCCTCCTCCCGGTGGGACGTGCCTGGAACACCTCCCGAGGAAGGCGTCCAGGAGGCATCCGGTATAGATGCCCGAGCCACCTCAACTGGCTCCTCTCGATGTGGAGGAGCAGCGGCTCTACTCCGAGCCCCTCCCGGATGGCCAAGCTCCTCACCCTATCTCTAAGGGAGTGCTCAGCCACCCTACAGAGGAAGCTCATTTCAACCGCTTGTATCCGTGATCTCGTTCTTTCGGTCATGACCCAAAGTTCATGGCCATAGGTGAGGGTAGGAACGTAGACCGACCAGTAAATTGAGAGCTTTGCTTTTCGGCTCAGCTCTCTCTTCACCACAACGGACTGGCACAGCGCCCCCATTACTGTGGCAGCCGCACCGATCCGTCTGTCGATCTCCCGCTCCATTCTTCCCTCACTCGTGAACAAGACCCCGAGATACTTAAACTCCTCCACTTGAGGCAGGAACTCCCCTCCAACCTGAAGAGGATAAGCCACCCTTTTCCGGTCGAGTACCATGGCCTCGGACTTGGAGGAGCTGATCCTCATCCCAGCCGCTTCACACTCGGCTGCGAACCGCCACAGCGCATGCTGTAGGTCTTGGCTAGAGGGGGCCAGCAGGACCACGTCATCCGCAAAAAGAAGAGACGAAATCCACTGGTCCCCAAACCAGACCCCCTCCGGCCCTTGGGTGCGTCTAGAAATCCTGTCCATAAAAGTTATGAACAGGACCGGCGACAAAGGGCAGCCCTGCCGGAGTCCAACATGCACTGGGAACAGGTCCGACTTAGTGCCGGCAATGCGGACCAAACTCCTGCTCCGCTCGTACAGGGACCGGATGGCCCCTAATAAAGGGCCCCCGATTCCATACTCCTGGAGCACCCCCCACAGGGCATCACGAGAGACACAGTCGAATGCCTTCTCCAGGTCCACAAAACACATGTGAACCATTTGGGCAAACTCCCATGAACCCTTGAGCCCCCTGTAGAGGGTATAGAGCTGGTCCAGTGTTCCACGGCTGGGACGAAAACCACACTGTTCCTCCTGAAGCCGAGGTTCGACTATCGGTCGGACTCTCCTCTCCAATACCCTGGCATAGGCCTTACCAGGGAGGCTGAGGAGTGTGATCCCCCTGTAGTTGGAACACACCCTCCGGTCCCCCTTCTTATAAAGGGGGACCACCACCCCAGTCTGCCAGTCCAGAGGCACTGTCCCCGACCGCCACGCAATGTTGAAGAGGCGTGTCAACCATGACAGCCCTACAACATCCAGACACTTGAGGTACTCAGGGCGGATCTCATCCACCCCCGAAGCCTTGCCACCGCGGAGCTTTTTAACCACCTCGGTGACTTCAGCCTGGGTGATGAAAGAGTCCAACCCCGAGTCCCCAGCCTCTGTTTCCACCACGGAATGCGTGATGGCAGGATTGAGGAGATCCTCGAAGTACTCCTTCCACCGCCCGATAATGTCCTCAGTCGAGGTCAGCAGTCTCCCGCCCCCACTATAAACAGTGTTGGCAAAGCACTGCTTCCCCCTCCTGAGGCGCCGGACGGTTTGCCAGAATCGCTTCGAGGCCAACCGGTAGTCCTTCTCCATGGCCTCACCGAACTCTTCCCAGGCCCAAGTTTTTGCCTCTGCCACAGCCCGGGCCGCAGCACGCTTGGCCTCACAGTACCCGAAAAAACAAATGTCAGTTTCTAAATGGGGTCAGCTTGTAGAGAGATACCCAAAAATCAGCAGCAAACTAAGTTCACATGTTTTTGACTAAAATGGTTCGGTTGGCATGTATCCTTTTACTTCAGCTTAATGCTTATGTATTATTTGGTTGTTGGTACATCACCTAAAATGGCAATAAAATACATTCCAGTTTTGCATTCCTCAACTCAAAGTTTAGTGCAATGGGTATGGACACTTTTGTAAGGCCAAGTGATTGAATGTGACTTCATAATCTTTGAGTGACAGTAGCATACCACCATCAGCAATAAACTCCAAAATTAAGACTGAATTTACATATCTATAACTAAAATAATGCACATTAAGTGTTTAAACGTTCTGACTGAATGAAGATTACTTCAAAAACTGTCACGGTTCTGTCACGGTTTACTTGGAATTGGACCCCAGAATGCAGACGAGCAGACAGCGTGATGGTAAGTGAAAAAAACAAAAGGTTTAATAACAAAAACTCACACTCAGCAGGAGGCAGGAACAAAACAACGGACGGGCAGGCGAGTCAGGCTTGGCATGATCAAAAAAAAAACAAGACTTGGTTAGAGAACTAGACATGAGAGCTATACATGAGCATGAGAGTGAAAGATGTTTCCACGAAGACTAACAGAACAGGTGTGAATATATGGCGTGAAAACAAGGTGGAGTAAGGAGACAGATTAACTTGAAGCAGGTGAACTGAATAAACTTAATTAACAGAACAAAACGTGACTGGAGCAAAACAGAGACTCTTGAACACAAACTAGAAAAACATGAAGCAAAAGCATAACCAGATTCAAAAACCAAACTTGATAAAACATGAATAAGACGACAAAACAAAAACATGACCAGGAAAATAAACAGAAACATGATTCAAAACTTGAACAGTGAAAAACATAAGGAAAAACCCCGAAACCAAAAACCAAACAACCCTACATCATGATAAAAAACATTGGCCAAGCCATGAAAAAAGTGCGGCTTATTTAGAATGTGGGGCTTATTTAGAGTCCACACCATGGGTGTTGAAGATGTTATTTTGGTGCGCATACTAGAAAAATGTATCACTCTTCTTTCAGCCAGCTGACTGGCAGTGTGCAACAACTGGTGAGCATAGGTCAGTGCTGTGTTACTCTTTGCGTCAAACATCCAGGGAAAATTTTTTATTAAAATACTTTAGATTTTGGTGTAAACAGGATAATGTTTGGCTCCATTCCGAATTGAATGTTAAAACCTTAACATCTAAATTTCACTGCACTGTTGGAGTTCTTCCTCCCCGCACTTGTGCAGCAGAACTGATTGGACAGAGAGGAATACAATATCATACAATTGTAATGTTCTGACTTTGCAGAGAGATTCAAACTTAGGAATTTCAAGTGACAGGTCTCTCCCTTAACCTGACTGTATACAGTACTTATACCACCTTTGTGATGTGTGTACTACATGTGTGTAATCTTGTGAGTGTGTGTGTGTGTGTGTGTGTGTGTGGGGGGGGGGGGGGGTATTCAACTCAATTTTTTTTCAATTCAGTTTATTTATATAGCGCCAATTCACAATAATCCTAACCATTGAACAGTGCAGTCAGATTCAGTTATTTATTCAAATTGGATAAAAAGTTTTTCTGTCTAAGGAAACCCAGCAGATTGCATCCAGTCAATGACTTGTAGCATTCCCTCCTCCCGGATGAGCATGTAGAGACAGTGGACAGTCACTGGCGTTGACTTTGCAGCAATCCCTCATACTGAGCATGCATGTAGCGACAGTGGAGAGGAAAAACTCCCTTTTAACAGGAAGAAACCTCCAGCAGAACCAGGCTCAGTGTGAGCAGCCATCTGCCACGACCGACTGGGGGTTTGAGAGAACAGAGCAGAGACACAAAGAGAACAAAGAAGCACTGATCCAGGAGTACTTTCTATGGAAAGGAAAAGTAAATGTTAATGGATGTAGCTCCTTTAGTCGTTTCATCTAGAAAGACAGAACAGATAAACTCTGAGCCAGTTTTCAAGATTAGAGTTTTAAAGAGAGCACATATAATTAGTTACAGTAAAAGCTCCAGGAAGGTGTCACAGGTAGACACAGAGTCACGCCAGGTGTAGCTTCTAGGAAGAGAAAAGAGAGAGAACAAATTTAAAAGCTGAAATAACAGCAAATAATGAGTAGTGTGAGAATGTAGTGAAGAGAGTGAAAGTGGTCATTATGTCCTCCAGCAACCTAAGCCTATAGCAGCATAACTACAGAGATAGCTCAGGATAACCTAAGCCACTCTAACTATAAGCTTTATCAAAAAGGAAAGTTTTAAGCCTAGCCTTAAAAGTAGACAGGGTGTCTGCCTCACGGATTAAAACTGGGAGCTGGTTCCACAGGAGAGGAGCCTGATAACTAAAGGATCTGCCTCTCATTCTACTTCTAGAACCAACAGTAAACCTGCAGTCTGAGAACAAAGTGCTCTGTTAGGAACGTATGGAACAATCAGATCTCTGATGTATGATGGAGCTAGATCATTAAGGGCTTTATATGTGAGGAGGAGAATTTTAAATTCTATTCTGGATTTAACAGGGAGCCAATGAAGGGAAGCTAAAATAGGAGAAATGTGATCTCTCTTTTTAATTTTCATCAGAACTCTTGCTGCAGCATTTTGAATCAGCTGAAGGCTTTTAACTGCATTTTGTGGACATCCTGATAGTAAAGAATTACAATAGTCCAGCCTTGAAGTAACAAATGCATGGACTAGTTTTTCAATTGCCAAGTCAACAGATTAGATTATCTACAGTTTGACAGAGTTGGTCTCTGCTGTGTATCAATCAGAGTTGTAGCTTTAGTGCATCAATGCATTTTCAGTTTAAACTTGTAACTTGGATCCTGCAAGTTACATCCAGTTATATCCAGTTATAAACAATACACGCAGCCCAACACAATACAATCAGATTCACTTGATCGTTTACTGGGAGTTAGTAAAGCTATCTATCCAAGGAAGCCCAATTGCATATCTTCCAAATTCTTCCAAAATATGGATTTGGTCAGCTGGTCTCTCAATACAATTGATCAAATTTTCTCGACGAGAAGACAGGGTCGGGAGAGCCCACTTGCCAGGACGGGACATTTTTCTCCGTATACACAATGGACTCCTGGCAGAAGTGGAGGATTGTGTGTTTGTCGATAATGTCAGTCGAGGATGTGGAAGATGTGTATATAATTGGATGTTTGATATCAGGATTTCTGCTTTTTGGAGTCAGCGGTTACCTGACATATCGAGAAATTCGGAGTGTCAGCAGCTGTTCTGGCCATTGTAAGGCTGCCTGGCATGTGTGATGGGATCTTCAGGGCGATCAGCACTCAGACTGAGATGTTACATGAGTTGAATCGCAGACTGGATATGATCCTTACACAGGATTGCAGGCAGGTTGCGGTTCCTGGACTCAGGGGTGAAATGGGATAAATCTTGGAGAAAGTTGTTCGCTCGGATCTGGCAGAAAGACCAGGAATTTGGCTGTTTGGATTCGCCTTTGAGAAGCACCAGCGAGACTCTCAAGGCTGACGGAAAATTAAGAGTCAGCCTAACCCAAATAATTATTGTTTTTCTGAATCTGGCTCCCCTGCACGGCCTTGATGGCTGGCTGTCTTCAACTTCTCCTGGAAGTTATGTAAACATGACGCTCTGCTCCCTCTGCCCCCTCCCTTCCCTGAGGACATCTGTGGACCTGCTCAGAACTTTGTGGCCGGTTGATGAACATTTCAACGAACCATCAAGGACAATGGCCTCTGGGACAGTGCTTCATGGACTTACTTGCACACAATCACTCGCACACACACACATGCTCAAGATAAACATATGCACCCCTCACAACACCTGGACCGTTCCCGGCATGATGTTGTTTTGTCAACTTGTTGCTTCTTTGTGCTGAGGTTTTTTACAATCTCAAACTGTATCCTGCTAAGGATAAAGTGTAAAATATGATTTTTTTTTCCCTCTACTTACCTAATGTGGCCTCTTTTCTCATCTAGCAAGGGCAGCGCCTGTGAGCGGGCAGCAAAGCCTCGGTGACCCGTCCCCCCCTTTGTCTTGTGTCATGATGTATGTTTGGATGGGTTGTACTGGAATTCTAATTTCCCCTCGGGGATCAATAAAGTATCTTTGAATTGAATTGATTGCCTCAAGTGGCTGAGTTTGCAGCAACCCAGAGGATAAGCATCCTCAGGAAGCATGAGGCCATAGTGGAAAGAAACAACTCCCGTTTAATGGAAGAAGCTTCTAGCTGAGCCAGGCTCAGTGTCTACCATCTGTTTCAACTAGCTGGGGATTAAGAGGACAAACACAAGAAGAACCTTGAGCTCAACGCTCTAAAGACAGTGGAGATGGTTGTGAACTTCAGGCAGAAGCCAGCCCCACCTGCCCCCATCACCCTCTGTGACTCCACAATTGACACTGTGGAATCTTTCCGCTTCCTGGGAACCATCATCTCCCAGGATCTCAAGTGGGAGCCACACATCAGCTCCCTCATCAAGAAAGCCCAGCAGAGGATGTTCTTCCTGCGGCAGCTGAAGAAATTCAACCTGCCAAAGACTATGATGGTGCACTTCTATCCTCACCTCCTCCATCACCATCTGGTACGCCGCTGCTACAGCCAAGGAAAAGGGCAGGCTGCAGCGTGTCATTCGGTCTGCTGAGAAGGTGATGACTGCAGTCTACTGTCGCTCCAGGAACTGTACACCTCCAGGACCCTGAAGCGGGCAGGGAAGATTCTGGTTGATCCCTCCCACCCTGGTCACAGACTCTTTGAGACTCTCCCCTCTGGCAGGAGGCTGCGGTCCATCCGGACCAAAACCTCACGCCACAAGAACAGTTTTTTCCCATCTGCCACCAGCCTTGTTAACAAAGCCCAGAAACCACCCCGACACTCTCCCTTTTGCCCCCCCCTTTTTTTTTTTTTTTGCTGACAGGACACTTGTAACCTGTAACTCTATGCGTTACATTAACGCTCAGCTTGGACTCCTGCTTTACTTGCACTGCCATACTTGCACACTGATCACCTGCACTGTTGTACTGCTCTCACATCTTATACTGCTCTACATTTACTCTCACTCACTTAAAACTGTGCACATATATTTATATTTATATTGTAGTTATATTTATACTGTTTAAATTGAGTACTTTATTGCACCGACTACGCCAAAACAAATTCCTTGTATGTCCAAAAACGTACTTGGCAATAAAGCTTTTCTGATTCTGATTCTGAAAAAAATACATAAAAGAACACAGATTTAATGCTAGATTACTCCTAAAAACACAAAATTGCTAACAATATAGAAGCACTGAGTGAGAAAGACTTTCTGTCTTCAGTTTTTGAGCAATATAATAAGTAGATTGTTTAAATCAGTTATTGTTCATTTTAAAAGGCACATCATTACAAAAGACCAATGAGGTAGCAGTGGCTCCATGGGAATATACACACAAAGCTGCGACAATATAGCATTGCTCAGATCGTACATCAAGGGCTCATAAACTTTGGTAAAAGTACAACAGGTTTTTTTTTTAGCTGACTCTAGATCAGATGAGATTTTGGTACCATTGCAAGACAATTACAAACCATTACCATTACAAACTGTAATGTAGAGATGCTTTATTATTTTTAAGACAGAACACAACAAACTGACAAAGTCCAAGTCCTGTTGCACAACTGCTTTAGAATGTCTATCAGTATAGTAGTACTTGAAAGATTCTGTATTTACTGCCGTGGTACTTGTTATAAAAGTTTGAGAACCACGGCTATACTGTACACCCATGTCATGCAGGTTTTGTAAAACCAATGTTAGCAAAATATGGAAGATAAAGCATTAAATAAAAGTGTTGCACAATGATGTCATCGAGAAGAAAAAAGCCTTGTGAGAAACTACTGAAGCCGTACAAGTCATTTTTTCCCATTTGCATTAAGATAATAAACATAAAACAGGCTGAAAAAACAATTCCTGTTGGACCTCTTAACTGGGCCAGCAAACACAACTCTAAACTAACACTGAACCTGACATAACCAGCAATAACTCTGTAAAGTTGTAATATACATTAAACATAAAAAATATGTGCCACAAAATTTTACTAGCTATAACAGCACCTTAAACAAAGCTTTTTTATGACATGCTTTAAGGATTCAACAAGTACTCTTCTGTTACAAACAATATTTCCATCACTGCATATTTTAATGCTACATTTCCCACAACTTGTAGCGGCTGCTGAAATCCCAGGCAGCTGTCGTGAATGGCTGCAAAATAGAAAGGCAAGAAAATGACAGTCCCCTAGGTGTTCAAACAGCTGCTGGAAAACAGGATTCTTTAGGCAGCTGCTCTGCTCCATATCATGCCTGTACATACATGAGCTGTTTCAAGAAAATATCTCCAAAGGCAGCGTCGGTATTATTTAGTAGGGAATATTATAGTCTATATGGGCTGTGATCTTCTACAAAGTAAATGTTTCTTTGTATACTTCATCCCAACTATTTTTGCAGAAAACATTCATTTTCTAGATTTTCTTGCAGGAAAAAATTGTTTTTGAGAACTTTAATGAAGCATAATTTTCCTTTTTGATCCTGACCTTTGCCAACATTTAGTCTTGAGAAGATTAGAGCTGGGTTAAAGTTTTGCCTGGCATCTACAGTCCAAATGACAAATGATAGACACTGAGGCAGAACTTGTTTAAAACAACAATATAATTCTAGATTCCTACACTTTCATACTGAGAGACAGGAAATAAGGAAGACTGCATTTAGCAACACAAATGAGCATGACGTGAGCAGGACAGGATGTATCAGAGGCTTGTGAAGAGAATGAGACAGCTGAAGGGGGGATGGGGCCAACAGAAATAGATTTAGAGGGATAAATAGAAACATCCACCCCCTCCTTGCTGTACTACTCCCCTCCACACCTGCTCTTTCAGGTCTCTCAGGTCTCAGTACATACCAAAGTGTACCACAGGCCCAGCTCTACCTTGCTTCACCTCTTTGTGTGTGTTTTTATGTGAGAAGCATTAAAGACTATATACTCTATCTACAAGCATGGTAAAGACACAGGCTAAATGATTTACAAGGATATATTATTGAACTGTTCATACACCGCTTTGGATTGATTACCTCGTACCTTCTGCTTTTCTTTGGCTGAATTTCCTGACCTGTCTTTCTTTCACAGCTCATCATCTGTTTTTGTTTCAGTCCTGCAGCTGAGGATTCAGAACCGAAGGCTGAGTGAAATCAATGCGGACCCAGGTTAGCTTGTATTATTAACCTTTGATTGAGTGTTCTGCTCTGACTGCGAGCTGCTGTTGTTATTAACCATGGCAGAGCCACCTCTTTTGAGTAAAAGATGATGCATATTTGATTTACTATTTCATATTAACCTTTTGTAAGTATAGTAAAATTGCTCATTATGTTTCAATCGTTAAGTTTTCCTTCAGGGTGATGAAATAGATGGCAACAGTAACATGGAGAATATTGTCATAGCATTTATTTTACTGTTCGTATTTCATTGCAGCAGCAAAATCTCACTATGAAACATTTAGACACTCTAACAAGGCCCTCGGGGCCTTTGGAAGAGAAACAGGCCCACAGCATCACAAATCCACCACTGTACTTAACAGTGGGCAAGAAACATTTTTGCACATATTTCTCAAATTTCTTTTGCCAACCCTTACCTGTGTTTGTAGCTGAAAAGCCTCAGGTTTACATTCTGAGCTGCAGTTCTCTAAAGGCGAGCTTCAGACATTGAGTTACCTCTTACATCTTCCTTATCACTGCGTGTGATTGGAAGACAAACATCATCCAGCCCTGTTTGTAACAACTCCAGCTCTTGCTCTGACTGTAGATATGAGCAAGTTCAGGTGGTTAGCTTTGTTCTTGTAGTGCTTTTTGTCTTTCCCATTTTGAAGAGTTGCTAAGAGAAATGTATCGGGTAAGATTGCTGTCAAAAACATGTATGTAAAGACGGAAATGTGTGCATATTAGTCAATAGTTGTACATAAGTAAAATCCAAAAGGGGTATTGTATATTTTCTCTGTAAGAATACAAAATAAAATGTTGCAGCTTCAAGAAATTAGAAACACAAAGTTCAAGTTTACACATTGTTTTTGACAGCATTCTTACCCCATAGAAATGGGCCTAAATGCAAAGTCATATTCATACCCCAGGGAAACAGGAAGTCAGAAAATACTGATAAAATTTGCTAGACACTCTCATCAACTTAAAAAAAATATAAGTATAAATGAAGAAAATACTTCTCTTATATGTATTCTATACACATTTTATGGGTGCCAATTAGCGCGGCATTTGCAAAAAAACAATTATTTCTTCTTGTGGTATTTCTTCCCTCCAGTAAATAAACACTTTTCTCAGTGTTAGATTATGCTACTGCATTAGAAGATGAATATCTTTCAGGGGCTTTTTACACATCTTTACCACCAGAAGTAATAATTGTGAAGGGTGCTGTGTGTCAGACAATAGGAATAAAAACAATGGGTTTTCTACATGCCCACCTTTGAAAGTGGAAAGGTTCTCGATCAATTAACATACAAAAATAAAAACAAAGAGTCACAATTCAATTAAATAAACTTGTAACCAGATTGTCACAACCAAAAATAAAAAGTGAATCTAAGTATTTTAGGTGGTTGTCTTTAATTGATTTTGTCAAACTGACAGAAAATGCATTTTTGTTGGTTGACAAGTACAAATGTCATGGATTCAGATGTAAATGTCCAATTTTCCAAACATTTGATAACAAACTTCCAGCTACCTCTCTTTGAAAGATGTGGAACATTCAATATCTGAATCTATTTAGAAATGTTGAAATAGAAGAAATGTCAATACTGATCCACTTCGCTTCAGGCATCACTATGATGCTTCATGCTGTAAGTTGCAGGGATGAGTGGAAATTTAAAGGTTTTTACAGACTGTATTTCCACAAACAGCTTCTCGTCTGTTTAAAACATAAAACTATGATTAGGAAAAGCATCTTCTTAACATTCTGTCAAGTCTTTTATATCTTCTGCCTGTATACACAGGGTTGAAATCAGCCTCCACTCATCAAAAAACCGAGAAAAAACAGAGTGAAGCTCAAGTAAGTGGCACAATATAATATATCATGTTATGTCTTTTAAGCCATACGCACCTCTGATGTTGACTGTATATGTGAGAATACAATTAATTCTTTAAAGGATGACCCAATAAATAATTTTCTGAAAATTCCGATTGTAAAATGTTGAAATTCAAGCAAACATAATAATCTTTGCAGCTTAGGATGATGGCAACCATATTAGGAAAATTGAAGGTAGTGTAATGAAACTGCTTTAATATGCATTCATTTTAATGAACTGACCTAATGTTTCCTGATACAGCATCAAACTGAGGAAGGTGCCACTCAGACGTTGCCCCCTGGTGGTCTGAGCACTGAAACTGCACAAGGTAAGGGCAAGCCGATGGTGATGCTGCCTGCTTCTCGCTTTACTCTCTACACCTTCAGCTTTGTGTACAATAACAGATTTGCCCTCTTGGTACTCTGTCTCTCTGTCTGTGTTACATCTGCTGTACATTAGCTGAGAAAGTGTGTGTCTCACAGTGTACTGTGCTTCACTATCTGTGAAACTATAATGTGACCTTGTTGCATAGTCTAACGCTGCTTTAAAAGAAGCCAACACATCAGTAATTGACAGCACATGATAAACATGGCAATCTGACAGACACCATTTCCAGCTGTTATGGACATCTCTGTCTCTCTAATTTCTCTTCTTCTTCTAAACTCTAATTTTCTAATTTTCCCCACCTCTTAATCTTCGCTTAGATTTAAAAATGCTATTATTATAGTATCAGGCATTTCAAAAATATGTAAATTTCTTAAAAGCTCTTTTTATGACATTTAACAAATGTTGATTGTGATTGTGTTTGCACACATCCGGGGCGAAATACTTCCCTGTGGGAAAAGTTGTTTACCGTTTCCTGATTCCTCTGCTGGTGTGAGCTGGGACTCACTGCCTGTGGCGAAGCTGTTCTGCACACTCACATCACACATGTTCTCTAGTCCTGTTGCTTCTCTTTCTCCGCTCCCCTCTCTCTCTCCCAGTCTGTACTGATCTCCCATCTGTCCTGTTTTCTCCTTTTAATCAACATTTGCAACATTTCTCCTTCTGTATTCCACCTGTAGAGAGGACTGTATGTGGGACCCAGAGGCAGAGGAAGGCTCGCCCCTCACAGAACCTCACTGAGAGAATCCAGCAACCTCCAGCAGCTGCAGAGCAACAGCTTGAGCACACATTGTCCCTGGAGATTGGTAAAAAAACATTCACCCACATGCACTGACACAAACCAACATATTAAAAAAAATAATTCTTCACCCAAACCTTTTGCTTACTTTTGTGATCTTGCTTCCTTTGACCGGCTATTTCCGCAGGTCCTACCTCGTTCCCTACTGATGTCTTTGAAGAGGACATCTCATCCTCCATTTCGTCTTTAAACACGGAGCAACATGGCTCTCTCCAAATGCCATCCATTTCCTCGCTGCCAGGGCTCCCAGTTGACCAACCACTAAGTGACTGCTCAGCTGTGGGCCTGACCCTTAATAATAGTCCCAGTCATGCACAGGTATTGAAAACAGCAAAAAGTTGTTTACCATACTAATGAACACCACTGTCAGATACTTGAGTCTCTGCTTTCTTTTTTAGTGTATGATTATATGCAAGTAAATAATCCTCCAGCATTGCCTTTCTATGCATCTGATACTGAACATTTGAAATTATATTGCCAGCTAAGCCAGATTGCCACAGAGATTTTGGCTGGGCTTAAACCTTTTTGCATGAGCACCCCAACTTTGAGATGCCATATATAAAAATACCACGCATAAACTTAACTCTAACAAAATGTATACAATTCTTACTCAAATGTCACAGCAATGAACAAATAAATACATGCTGAATGCTTGAAGTCGCTCCAACTGACTACTGTCAAGCTAATAAATATTTAACCACAAGGGACACTCAAAGACTATGTATAGATCATTGAACTTTTATCCCAAGATTCTCAGAAGATCATTAAGTATGGTTAAAAAAAGAGACCCCTTTTGACCCCTTACCTCTCACTTTTAGCCCTTACCTCTACATTTCCAAGGGGGTGGGTGTCCCAGTTACCAGAACTGTGAAGGCAGAGGACATTGGGTTTGAACCCCTTAAAAACAGAGTTAAAAACTGATTGTTTAGGAAAAAAACAAATATATTAGTAGTTAACATTTAAATTTCTCCAAGTCAACATTGCCTAAACAAATCAAGTTAACGAGATTGAAATGTATTTAAACATATCATTGTTAATAATTGTTAATTAGTATTAAAAAAAAGAATCAAAAACCTATTTTAAATATTTTACCAACACAACAAATATTACAATGTGTATTGTAAAGCAGGTCAGTGTCTCAATCTCAGTATTTCCCAGCAAAACTATTTCGGTTTTTATATATACAAATTTATATTTATTTATACAAATTTATACATACAAATTACACTGATTTGCTTTTCAGTTAAACAAACAATAACTGTCACAAAATTTCTGCATAAATACAGACCAACAAATATGACAATCCATTGTATTACCCATAAATCCTTGAGGCTTCAAGTATGTTCTAAGATTAGTTTTTATTTAAGTGTGCTATTCTAGGACTATATGCCTTGTTGTATATTTTGTTCTTTGTATATTGGCAACACATTATCAAAAATCTCTTGACATTTTAAATACAGTTGAGGACAGTTTGCATTTTATTTTTGTTCGTCCTTAACAAAAAGAAAAATGTATGCCGGGGTCTTCTGCAGGACTGAACAGTTTACAGCTCACATGAGGCATGTTGAGTCAAAAATGTGTATATTTACATACAAATAATAGGTGAAACTGGCAAATTGGGAGCTTTTCGAAGGTGTTTTCCATTTTTCTGTGAAATATTTCAACCACTTCCTCAATTATGTGCTACATATAGGGACAACCGTACAAAATGGCATTCAGCCTAAGTCTTTCACCCTGTATCACAATGAACATGTTACACAAAACTGGAGTGTATTGTAAGTGAAACACACACCAGAAAGTTTGATGTTTTTCTAATGCACTTACTGCGTTTAGATATTTGAATCCTTATGCTTTCAGTCTGGGTTGACGTTGCTTCAGACAACAGCAGGCGTCAGGCAACCTGTGAGCGTGACCCTGGGTGAATCAAACTGCTTAGCACCAACTGGAAGACCAAATGGGATGTTTCTGACCTCTCAGACCACACCCCTGTTGCCAAAGGTAATCATAGGCTAATACATTATCATTGGGCTCACGCCATCTTTAAGTAAGATTTCAGTTTGGTTTTAGTTATTTTTCCTTCTTTTTGTTGAATCTTGCAGATAAAATTATAACAAAAACATAAAGAAATAAATAAAAATTTGGGTAGGTACCATTTATCCATGCACAAATCCTGGTGATGTACAAAGCAGGTGTACAACAAAAGAGACAAAAAAAAAGCCCTGTGGAGGTCTTTAACCTAACAGGACGGTCAATCCTGTGGTTTTCTGTTTTTTTTTGTTAAAGAAGGCTCTGCTGTAATCTGCTCTGCATTCATTACTGTCAATTTGAACTTCTGTGGGAGCTGAGTGTTTGCCATGTAGGTTAACATATTCACACATAAACCCCGGTGGTGTATGTCAGAGGGATCGCAGTGTCATCAGGAGATCTGTGAGGCATTTACACGTAACTGTAAAGAATGTAACCTTAACACGGGTCAAAGAAGTCAAACATTGAACAATGTGCTGACATTTCCAATGAAACTCTGCATGTGCTATTCTATTAAGGAATCACTCAGACCACAGTATGGTTACAGTTTACAGAAGTGTAGGTGATGTGTGTGTTTACAGAAAGCTCGGCCACCCAGTCCGATCTGCTCCTCGGCTTTGCCCAATCCCCTAAACTTCAATCACCTTACCCGCCCACGGAAACCACGGGACATCAAACCCAAGATGAAGAAACTCAAGTATCATCAGTACATTCCTCCAGACCAGAAGGGAGCATCTGGGACTGGAGGTACTATTTTTATGCTCTACTTTTCTCCATTTATTAAAAAAATTATTCGTTCGTTTTGCTAAATTAAGGTTTTCACCCCCACGTTTTCCAGCGGGAGGAGCTAAACAGAGCATCCCTGCCGCCACCCAGCCTTTAGACCCCGCCTACTCCCATCTGCTGAAACAGCAGCAGGTCTTCCTCCAGCTTCAAATTCTCCAGAGTCAGCAGCAACAGCAGCAGCGACTACAGCCTCAACAGCAGGTTACAGTTGTATCAAGGTATGCAAACAATACTGATAAGGTGTCAGGTCAATTCACCCCTTTATCTAATCGTAAAACCTCCACCCTGCAATTTTATATCTACCTACTTCCATAAACAAAACAGTTGGTATGTAGGTATTTGAAGCCTTGCTCATCAGTTAGTAGTTAAATGCTTTCATGATTTATGGAGATTAATAGTCATTTTGCGAAATCTAATGTAGGATTTAATTTCATAAATTATTATTTTCTTAAAATGTAATAATACACACAGTTCCCATTTATTTTGGTTTGATCCTTGCTTAGACCAATTGACTCATAAAAGGACCCCTGAGTAAACTAAAATTACTCTATCAGACCTCCTGCTGACAGATTATTATCTTTCGGTTATATAACCAATTCTCCTTGACTATATGAAAGAAGCTTTCATTAAATCATCGATAGTCAAAGAGGGTATATCATGTATGCATGATTGGAAGCATCCCACTGCAAAGAGCTTCAATAAAATTAAAAAAGCCAAGGTGTCAAAAAAGCAGCAAAATTGCCCTTTTTAATTTTGTTTGTGCTTTTATTATTGGGTTTCATTATTAAGTAACACTAAACTGATCTATAAGTTTGAAAAAAATTTAAGTTGAGCTATGGCAAGTCACAGATAATGGATGCAAATTAAATGTAAATATAAGAAGCACCTTTTTCTTCTGAAATTCAGTTTTTTTCAAGTCTGTTAAATCCAACATTTTTCTATTCTCAATTTTCTTTTTATCATACTTGCCCAGATATGAAAAATTGTAAAAGAAAAATTCAGAGTTTTCCAGATTTTCTAAGACGGCATAGGAATGCTGCATAAAGTGAACAAAATTACAAAGGTATGAATTGTAAAAGGTGGAAGTGACATGACTAACACCATGGGAGCACAGCAATGTATAGATATCTGCATTATTGATCCAGACATTTTACCTGAGTTGATAATTCTGTCAATCCTCCAGTGGAGATCATAATGATCTAGTGAAGTCTTGTGGAGTCTCACCACTTGGTCTCCAACCTGTCCTTGCCACAACAAACCAAACTGCGACAGACACAAATCCTGCATCCAAACCAGAACTTCTTCCTGCAAATCTTGTTGATTTAACGGTAAAAAATATCTCTTTTTGCATATCTTTGAACATTTTTAAAAGCTAGAAAGAAAACTGATGATAATCTCATTTGGCTTTCCACCTCCGCCGTTCCCCCAGGTGTCAGAGTTAAGGCAGCAGCTGCGTAAGCGGGGCCTCCCTGTCTCTGGAACTAAGCCGGCCTTGTTGCAGCGCCTTCGTCCCTTCCAGCTTCAGCATGCCTGCCCAACCCCTGCCTCCTTTTGTAAGCTGGACAGCAGCCTTGAGCCCCTAATTCCCTGTGCCCCTCTACCTCGCTGTCAGAGCCCTGCCTCCAGCCCTGGCTTCGGACTGAACTCGCCCGGCAGCAGCCCAAACCAACAGCTGTACATCCCAGATGGCGGAATTCCTAATGGGATTCTCAGTGACAGTCCCAACAGAGATCCAAAGGGGACTCTTAACGCTGTCCCGAAAGTGTTCACAAATGCTGCATCAGTCAGTTTGGCAGGTGAACAGTGCGGTCTCAGCAGCACTGTGTTCTTGGATCCCGCCAGCACTGCCTCAGGAACTCCAAGTCCCAGTTTGCCCATGTCGTCCTCCTCACCCCTACAGTGTGGGACTCCCTGGAGAACCGAAAGCGAGCAGCAGAAGCAGCTAGAGCTGAGTGTGAAGCTAGAGAAGAGGGAGAAGAAGAGGAGCAAGCCCAGTGACTGCTATGTGAAAGCTGGTACTGAGGTGAGGACAGACAAGTTTGAGTGTTATGCCATAGAAGATTTGGAAAACACGTGATATATTAGTGACACTGCTGCATAAATGTGACTTCTCATCAACCAGTCGGGGGAGGGACCTCTTCATCCATTCCTGCAACAGGATCCTGGATACTTAAAAAGAAAGGCTAAACTAAATGCACAAAAAGAAGTGTTGTTTGCTCAGGTAATATACTCGAGACTTACAAATTTCTTGCAAAAGTATTTATACCCCTTTACATTTTCCAATTTTAGCAATGACAACCACAAACGTTCAGTGTGTTTTATTGGGACTTTGTATGATAGACAAACACAAAGTGGGGCATACATGTGAAGTGGAAGGAAAATAATATGGTGTTCGAAATTTAAAAAAATCTGAAAATGGGTCAAATACGAGAAGAACATTAATTAGTAAAGCAGCCAAGAGGCCAATGTTAACTTTGGAGGAGCTGTTGAGATGTGCTAATCAGGTGGGGGAACATTGCAACAGGACACCTATGGTCATGCACTCCACAAATCTGGCCTTTCAGGCAGGGTTGCAGAAAAAAAGCCATTCTTAAGGGAAAGCCACAAGAAGCCCACTTTGCAGTTTTCCACAACTCATGGCCTGATTAGATCATAATTTAACATTTTGGCCTTCATGCAAATTGCATTATGCTGTGGAAACTAACACCACTTCTATGGTGAAAAATGGTGGTAGCAGCATCCTGCTGTTGAGGTGCTTTTCTTCAGTAGTGACAGGAAAACTGATTAGTATTATTGGGAGCTAAACACAAGGCAGTGCTAGAGGAAAACCAATAAGATGTTGCAAAAATATGCATTTTTATGTGGCTACCACAGAGGTGCCCGAGACAAGCCATTGAGAGCTACTACCCAGCAAATTTTAGGGGGAACCTTTCTCCAACACATCCGAATCAAATGAATGTCTCATTACCAGGCTTCTGTGGAGCTGAATGACATGTTGATGAGGTAATTCAGTCATTTGATTCAGGTGTAGGGAGCAGGGATGCATCTAAAAAGTGCAGGATAGTAGCTCTTGAGGACTGGACTTTGGCTCCTCTGGTCTGTCACATAAACTCTAATTTAAATACTTTTAAATTTATTGTTGTATTGTGAGAAAAAGTCCAAGGCATGAATACCTTTGCAAGGCAGCGTACTTTAATAGTAATTATTTTCCAAGGTACAATTTAAATCATTTTGTCACAAAGCATTTGTCAATTTCCACATGTGAACGAGCACTCATCCTCACCTGTCAACTGATTTATTCTGTCTTGTCCAATCATGTGATTTTTGCTGCTAGCCGTGTGATGTGATTGGCCATGACTTTGAGCTGCCACTGCAAATTACAGCCAGTCCAGTTCAGACCTCACCTAGTGTTCGCAGCTTGGAGGAAGAGCTACAGGAGGCAATTCAGAAAGCTCAGGTTGGTCACGAAAAAAAAAGAAAAATAGGTCACTGAGATGTCCTTAGGCTCAGTAGTGAAGCATCTTTCCTTTCTCTTTGCCACAGATGGACCCTCGAGAGTCCATTGATGATATTCTAGATGAGCCTTTTATTTGTGATGGTGAGTCTGAAACACTGAACAAAGATACATGTTTTATGAGACTGTATTTTTTCCACTGCCTAATCCTTTTTACTACCCTGCTTCCAGGCTCTCTTGAGGCCTCTGATGATAAATCTGCTGCACACCGTTCCCCTGCCCCTCAAACAGAACAGCCTCAGCCTTTTCAGCAACAAGATGACAACTTCCTGCCATCACCTCTTTGTTCCTCTCTCTTACTTGAGCTTCCTCCATCTCCTGCTTTAATAAACCCGACCCAGGTTGTCCCTGCTCCTCCACCGCTCCCAATCTGCACCTCTCCTCTGCCTTCAAATAGAAAGTCACGGAAACGACGGGCTGCTACATCGTTTGACGCTGCCGATTGGCTCGAAACCCTCACGTCAGGCCTCCATCCTCTCACCCCTCCAAAACCTCCCTTTGTTGAGTCCGATTTTAGTCTAGATTCAGATCTGAATGTGAATCGAGTCCTGGATCTTTTGATAGAGCAGTGGTAAAGATTTAGAAGTGTGTGCACACACGGTGGCTTGGAAAAGTATTCACACCCCTTGAATTTTTCCACATTTTGGGAAGTTTTGACCACAAACCTAAATTACATTTCATTAGGATTGTAATAGATTAACACAAAGTAGTGCACAGTTATGAAGTGAAAGCATTAATGGTTTTCAAAATGTTTTATTTTACACATGTTGAAACTGATGTTTTTGTCCATTCTTTTCAACGTTATATTGCAATAGACAAAAAGAATAGTGTTCATGAGCTTTAACCTTTAATTCTTGCCATAGATTTTCAATTGGATTTAGATATTGAGTTTGACTAGGCCATTCTAACATCTGAACATGCTTTTATCTGCAAAACATAAATCAGACAAAGCACCCAAAAATTCAGGCAGACAGAGCACTCACCTGTGATCTGCTCTATTTAAGTGATGTCCAGCCTTCAAGTCTCTGCCAGATTATCGAAAGCTCCTGCCTGCAGATGTCCAGTGTAATGTCTGTACCCTTGTTTGATCTCCTTGCTACACCACGTTTCTGCAAACCTCAATTCTCCTGCCTTGTCTTGCCCTCATCTGACCTCTACCAAGCTTCTGATCTCTTGACATCAACCACTTTCTTTTCTGGGCCTCGACCTCCAAGTTTTGCCAAGCCCTTGGCCCCTACACTGTTTTCTGACTCTTCGTGTATGACCCTTCCCTGTCTCCTGCTTTACCCTCTGGATTCTGTATTAGTTACTGACAGATTCTCCGACAGCTGTGTACCGAATCAAGCCTGCCCAAGTCACCGGTTGTGACGTCATCACACTTACCTGCCATTCCCTGGTTTCTCTCTGGAAAAGCAGGAATAACTCCACTACATGCAGGCTGAAGACAAACTGTCTGGAGACGGTCACATCCTTTTGGATCCCCAGAACAGACGAATGCCTGGAGGAGCATTCCATTTGGATCAAAGCCCTCATACATCCTCTTGCTCAGCCTGATGGCTTAGGTGGATGCCCATGTCTTGGTAACTTGGTAAGTGTTAATGCCATACTTATTTTGCTGTTTTCCTTGGTCTTCATGTTGCTAGTTGTTCAGTAATGTTCTCTAACAAACCTCTAAGGTCGTCACAGAGCAGCCAGTAATGTAAATTTTGAAAGCAAGTGGTTGCATCAGATTTTATTTATGGTGTAAGAAGGGCTTAATACAAATTTACGCCACATCTTTGAGATTATCTTGCAAAAAACTTTGAAAACCATGTATTGTTTTCCTTCCACATCACAATTATGCACTACATTATGTTTGTCTAAAACATAAAATCCCTATAAAATACATTAAAGTTTGTGATTGGGACTTAGCAACATGATATAAACCTCAAGGGGTATAAATATTTCTGCAAGACACTGTATGTTTTTAATTCTTTTGTACGTATAGTAGCCGATTATAGTTTTGTTGTTGTAATGAATTGCACAAAATGTGTACGTTCTACGTTCCATGACTACTCCGCTGCCAGAGTCACTGGTTCCACGCAATGTCGAGAGCCAACTTTACCGCAGCAGTCTAGTCAGACACCACTCTGACAGGAGAATGAGAACAAAAACAGAGACATAGCCATGCACCCTGCGAACAAAGAGACACTGCAGAGGGATGTTCAAAAGCACTTTGGCTCAAGAAGCAAAAGAAAACCTGTCGGCATATTAAATTGAACACGGTTCCCGACTGTGCTGGGAGACAGTCAGTTTTTGACTTTACTCCAGAACCTGTTGTCAGATTGGGTTGAGTGCGGCACCCTGGTGTTGACTCCATCTTTGAGTCACAGCCATTCATAAAGCCCATTCAGAGTATGTGAAAGCCAGACAGAGCACACAGCTTGTGCGTGTCTCCAGATCTTAACCTTGATGCCAGATGCACAGTCGGCACGCAGAGGGAAAAACCTGGCAGACTCCACAAACAAGTGTGTCCTTGTGAATATACATGTATAAATCTGTGTAAGGTATGTATGTTTTAATTGCTTTTCTAAATGTTTAACTCTGCACATACGTCTGCTTATGATTGCATAAATATACAAACGCTCCATGTTTACTTACAAGTAATGCCAAGTTAATTTGTATTTAATTGTTTACTTAACGTTAAAGGTTCTTTTAGATGAAGCAGGATGCAGAAACCCTCTTTGGATTTCAGTGTCCTCACTTCCTTTATCGACACTGTTGTTTTTACAGCACCAACACTAATCATCAGGAAAAAAAAAAAAAACACATTACCTTTCTGAAGTCATGACTCTACAGGAGAGCAACCACAACCAAAGCTAAAGTTTTTATAAAAATCAACCAAGAGGTTTTTCATCACATAGTAAAAACAGGTGGTCATTGTGTTCCCTGTTTAACCTCCAATAGCCTCTGCCTCCTGCTCACCCCGTTGTAATTTAAGCACAACCTATTACCAAACAACAAGGCGACACCTGTTCAATTAGTGTAAATTATTCTTCAAAACTGTTGACATGCATTTTTAAAATGACAGTTGTATATTACAAGATGCAAAACACCGAATACACCCACCGGCCACTTTATTAGGTGCACATTTTAGTTGCTTGCTAACACAAATAGCAACTCAGCCAATCACATGGCAGCAGATTAGTGCTTATAGGCATCTCATTGCCATGAAGTTGCAATGAGACATCAGAATTTGTAAAAACAGGGATCTAAATGACTTTGAACATGGCATGGTTATTGGTACAAGGTTGCCATTCTGGAGTATTTTAGAAACTGCTGATCTACTGGGATTTTCATGAACCATCTTTTGGCTTTGAAGAAATTGTCCCAAAGACTGTGTGGGCACAAATACCTTGTTGATGCAAGAGGAGAATCGGGAGATTGGCTCAGTAGCTATAATAACCTCTTGTTACAACCAAGGTATGCAGAATACCATCTCTGAATGCACAGCCCACCGAACACTGAAGCAGGTGGGCTACAGCAGCTGAGAGCCACTCCTGTCAGCTAAGAACAGGAAACTGAAGCTACAATAATAGCTCACAAAATTGTTGCCTGGTCCAACGTGGCTCAATTTTACAGCTGTGAAATTCAGATGTTTGGGTCAGAATTTGATGTAAACAACATGAAAGCATGGATCCATCCTGCCTTGTGTCACCAGTTTAGGCTGTTGGTAGTGGTGTAATGGTGTGGGGGCTAAATGGCGTACTTCGGCCCAGGCCAACCCATACAGAAAGAGCACAGTTTCTTGCTGATTTACTGTAATTAAGGATTGTATTTTATAGTCTGCACAGTCTGTCTGCCCTGTGGAGTTTCACTTGTCATTTTTTTGCATATAAACTTTCAGTTACTGATGTCTATTTTCAACCCCGCTGAACAAAACTATATAAATGAACCAAAGTTTGACAGAGGTCAGCAAGCATTAACCTTTCTGTACCTCACTAATGTAATTCAGATAAAGGATCTCATCTATAGAACATTATACTGTGATTTTAATTGGCTGCGTGTCCCATTTATCATATTGGAAAGTTCGGACTGAATCCTTTTAATCATTTGGCCACCCTTTCTGGAGGATCACTTAATATTCTGTTGGGCTCCTTCTCCGTAAAGGAAAATGACATCTGCTGTGTCATTTCTGGACCGCACACATACCTTTTAAATCCACCTTCCCATGTATGTTCAGATCATGATGTTTCTATGTAGTGTTTCCACCTCATTGTTTCCCTTTCTGATGATAAATCAAAATAAGATTATCTGTACATTGGCAAAAACCTTCAGCACAGAGCTACAGCTTTATGATGAAGTAGGTCTAGTGCATCTTTCACTATGGAGACGACACGGGAAAAAAATGCAGTTAAATGTGGATGGATGGCTATGATAATCATAGCAATCAATAAATATTGCCTGCTGCAAGAAAAAAAAGGAAAATTGATAGGCGGGAGAGTAAGATGCTACCTCCTGTGACTTCCACTGCTTAAGGGCTGATGCTCCTGTTTTCCTTGTTTTTTATTTCATTTCCAAAAAAAAGACTAGAGCAGAGTTTCCTATAAAACCTCTGTGAAAGTGTAACTGGTTGAAACTTTCTATTTTAAAATGAGAGAAAGTTCAACTGGGGGCACTAGGCTGGTTTTAATGTAACTGTGATCCGGTTTGCCAGTTGCTGCTATAATTGACTTATTGTGAAAAGACAAAATATGTTTGCTTTTATTTATGATGTAATTTATTAATGGAAAAAGACAAATTTTGTTCCAAATGTATTTAAAAGAAACAAAAAATTAAAGTCTTAACAGGTTTTCTGTCGTATTCTTTTTATCTTCATGAAGTTGGCAAACAGCTCTTTTCTATTATCAAACAACGAACGAGGAAGGAACTAATGGTCACTTTATTTCAGCTGTTCCGTATTATGTTTCATCAAATATGGATGATCACAAAGTGAATTAAATATTCTTATGCTTCTTAAATTTCCTTGAAGCCTCAGTAATGTCGACAAAGCTTGATAGCTAATCTTCGTTATGACACAGTAGTCTAAACTGACGGAGCAACTTCTTTGGATGGAGATAAAGAAAAAACTTACCTCCATTGAGGAATCAGCCTAACAGTTAAAAATAAACATTTAATGTGATTAAAACTTAAGATTTAATAGAGCTGTTGAAGCATGTCTGGCACAGCTGGTGCAGCTTTATAGTAGATTATAAATCACTTATGTTTGCTCGGTTAAATGTTTATAAAGAGTCTTTTGACTCAGATTTATAGACTCATTTGTTATCTGAGAAAGGTCAACTCAGTAGGATTACATCATCATGTTGATTTATAAATGTAAAAACCACTGATTATGTCATGTGCACTGTATAGAAAACTAAATATGGGACAGGATTGCCCAGTTGGTTTTGCATTTCGAACACTAATAGAAAGCAGTTCTGCAGCGCATAATTAAACAATTGCAGGATACAGTTATAGACTACTCACAAAAGGTTAGGGGTATTCGGCTTTCAGGTAGAATTTCAGGATGAACCTAAAATACAATATAATCTTTAAAGGTGAACTCACTGTGACCATCTCTAAACATTTGATTGCACGTGTCCAACTGTTCAGTGCTTCAGTACTTTTTGAACAACTTGCTGTTCTCTACCAGGGACCTTAAAGGCAAAAATTAACAGGTAACAACAGGTTGATACATGAGTCGACCAATACATTTCTTTGTTCAATCAGAATTAGTATTTAAATAGACCTCATCATGCCGTTCACATTTTGACATCATTAGACCAAGACGACACCTAACAACTGATCAACAGTACCTTGCCATTTCTAGGCTTCAAACAGGATGTTCTCAGACCAATGAGGCCAATGACCTTAGAGTGTCATTAGCAGGTTGCAACAGAGATACAGAGAGACTGGAAGAGTCACAGAAAAGCACAGGAATGGATGTCCTTTGACAACATCCCACACTGATGACCGCTTCATTGTGAACAATGTCCTCTGGAACCGGGTCATGAATGCCACTCAACTCAAGGCACATGTAGGGGTATTTTAATAAACCACTTAAAATCATATTGTCTCCAGAGTGTTTTCTTACATGTGGGTCAGAAGTTTGCCTCCAAACATGCCATGGATGGCTTCATGACAAAAGCTTCAGTTATGTATATTATATAAAATATGTGCTTTTATTGTGTCTATACCTACCTGAGAGGTTCGTTAGGAGTGTAACAGCGTGCTATGGCAGCTTCCTCGGATCGTCTCATCTCCTGCCCATAAACAATAAAACCAGGTTGCAAAAAAACTCAGGTTAAACTGTTGTTTTTGAAGACTAGGGTGTGAGCCCTCAGTTAAAATTCTTATGTTTTAAATTGGATTCATAGATATTGTAGGCAAGTTTAAAACAGAGGAGAAGCAAAAATTATATATCGGGTCCTCACAGAGACGGCTAAACTTCCTTTCTGCTGCTCGCACACACACACAGAGGAGCCATTAAGCTCACTTTAAAGGAAATTTGGATTATTGTGTCTATATCCTGCACGAAAAATCACAAGTTTGTCCCTGATAAACTGTGTAAATCTTTTATTTATCCCTAAACAGAGAAACGTTAAACTACGTTGGGGCATGTTGTTCTCACTTCAAGTTCGTCATAAACAAACTGGACTGTTAACTTCAAAGTTCTCAAAAAAATGAGCTCCACTCATGAATGCAGAACACTGCTCATGTAGTATAATTTCCAGCTAAGCCACAGATGCCAAAAAATGATTTGGCATGAGCATCAGAACTCAGAAATGCCATATACACCACAATGTTGTAATTTACATGACAGATGGTTTACCTACTGCCATTTGCGAGTTTAAGTAAAAGCCAAGAGGATGCTCAAAAGTACAAAAGCTGTTGTTCACCAGATTTTTCAGTTTCAGTTTTTCTTTTTGTAAACATACATAAAAACATTTTTTTCCACCATCTGTTTGGCACAATATTTTAAAGATATTTTGTCAGCTCTAGAGGCCTGTATTTTTCATTTTTCAACAGTAGGTAGACAGAAAAGAGGGGCAGACATTCGGCAAAGGACGGCCACATTGAGGACTATAGCCTCTATATATGGTTGCAAGCTTAACCCCAACACCACAAGTGCTGCAGCCCCCACCAAATATCTTAATGAGCTAAACCTGCACCGCCTCTTGCAGAGTGATTGTGTTCCCCGCATAATTTGGCTTTCTATAAAGGATGGTCACTTTCAGATCATATGTGTATTATAACAAATTGAAATTAGATATGTAAATGTCAATCTTCTGCTGCCTCTGTGAAACTTTCATAAGCAAACACATCTTGCAGATAAGAAATTACTCGATTGATTTTACATCTCACATATTATCTGATGTGCTAAATGTTATTTTTTACCATCTCAGACTCCACACTCACATGATTACCCTTCGCTGCTGCCTGATGCACGGGCCAAAGAAGCTTCGGAAAAACTATCATCCCCTAACATCTCTCACATAATTTTTAATTGCTAAGCAAAGACCTCTCAGAGGAGTGCCACAGAAAATCGAACCACAGCGACCCTCTGACGAGGATCAAAGCATACCCAACCTCGACCCAGGAGATAAAAAAAGAAGAGAGCTAGAAGGAAAGAGAGAGAGCAAGAATCCGCACATAGCATATCACGTCGCAGATGGAGCTACCTGCTTTACATATGAAGCACACCCTTTTATCCCCATGAAATCGTTCAGGAAGGAGTTATTTTACCAGTGAGAACAGAGGGGAAGTCATGTGGAACGGCTAGAAGGCCCACAACAGAGAATTTCCCATTAGACCCAGGTCACAGATTTAGAGTATTACTCTAATGAAAACATACAAACTCACCCCTGGGTTTAAAAGTCAAAGAGGGTAGATCGTCTCATCTTCTCCTTGTATCTTGTCTCTAGACAGACAGGATATTGTTACACTTATCAACATATGCGTTTTTAGCTTGCTGTACAATCCAAAGACAGCTTGTTTTAGGTCTCTCTGGGTCTTTAGAAGTGTTTAAAGGGGACCTTTTATACTCTCTCCTCCTCTGTGTTGCTACACTGGGGCTCCATTATGTGATTTTAATGATTCCTAGTTCTACAGTCAAGGCAAAAAGTACACCTGTTTTCTGTTGTAAGGTTTTATGTATTAAATAAAGAGTTGAACTTTCTTGAAATGGGAATGTATAGAGAGATTTTCACACGATATTTTCTTGTCTACAGGAGATAGTTTCTTAGCATTTAGCGAACAGTTAGTCAGAGCGAAGTAAAGAAGAAAGCAGGTGTCACAGTCTGTTTTTCAACTTGCCTACTACTAACTTTCTCTCAACCCTAAGAGGCGCTGGAGCTGCAGGCCGGAGGTTTGACCGGTGTACGTCGTTGCCTCATCAGCTGGTGGACTATATGAGGTTGGTTCGCTGGCTCTTCTACGCTTGAGTGTTTTGCCTACTGTGGTAGTGTTTACCTGGCCAGCATTTCCTGAATTTTGGGAGATCCCCTTGTTTTGAGCCTTGATTAATTGTCTGTATCTTCCCTTCGTCTTAGGCTGTTCAAGCCGAGCCGCTGAGCTGGGTTTCTTCCTCTGGGACTCACCTCCCGTCAAGATTGGATTGTGCTGCGCATGGCAGCCACCCTTGCGAATCCTCCAGTCTGAAAGCGCAACCTGTCCACTCACCTTGCTACCTGGAACATCGGAGCGCTCCAGCCGGTTCCGCGCAGGCTCACGCCCCAGACTTGTACCCGTCTCTCCCCCCGGCGGATCGATCGCCTCCTGAATAGTGAGCATAGATCTTGGCTTGATTTATCCGATCTGTTTCCTCAGCTCATCTCTGTCTTTTCCTTACAGCCTGACTCCTGACCACTCTGCTCGCCTCGTTCCCGAGACTGAGAAATAAAACTTTAAATCTACGCTTCTCTGTAGAGTGTCCTCTGCATGTGGGTCAAGTCGGCCTTAAAAACTATGACCACAGGCTTTCTGCCAAGCTAAAACAGCTCCAGTCTCAGAAATATTGTAGCAGTTAATGCAAACACTATTTCATAAATTATTTATATCAAATGACATTTGGCTGTTTTTAAGATAGAAGACATAGCCTGCATGTTAAGTACATCTGCCCTGAGTGACTATCTGTTAAAGTACTGTTGTGTAAGAAAACAAAGTATTGCAGCATTTCAAGAGACCACTATTTTATTTATCCTACCTTTACTTTTTCATATGAGATTTACTCTCAATCTATTTTGGAAGACATTTTTGCTGACACTTCTCCTCAAATCCTTAAGTCAGCTCCACTCTCACTGTCAGAACATTATCTTCATTATTTCTGTCGCATCGCAAATATCTCTCCCTCTCCTTCCCTGACCTTGCCGGAAACAGATATAAAATTTTTGTTTAATGAATGTGAAAACTTTGTTACGGTCTGAGGTGCCTTTAAATGACACCTCATTTAAAGGCACCTCTGAGGGGTTTTTGCCTGTGGGACAAAAAAACTTACTTGAACATGACAATACAATATACTTAATATGATTTTGTTCCTCAAGTAAGCTTGACATTAATACCAAACATTAAAGACGTCAAACTAGAAATGATAAAGATTGTTTTGACCATAAAATCATTTAAATTCAGACATTTTCTCAATGTATTTGCTTACACAACTTGAATCTCTTTAACTGAATCTGTAGTAAAAAAAGAGAAAGAGTGCCCATTACTACATGGCAAACAATACTGGGAAATTTGAACTCACGGTGTTGATCATCCAAACTTCAGGGATAAGTGGTAGGGGCAATAGCTGAAATGCTATTCAAACTTAGAATGGAGAGAATTTTTTTTATTTATCAAAAAGGCAACACTAACCTATCCATGCAATCAACTCACCTTCACTAACAATGTGGCTGGTGTTACAGGTTCCTAATTGACTACATATAAGCCTCACAGTGTTACCTGCACAGAAATCTGTAAAGGTGGAAATTGACAATCACTGAGAAATCTTCACAAAAATAATATGGGTTCAATGTTTACTTTCTTGAGCTTAGAAGTATTGAAATTAGGGAAAAACGAAAACATTTTGGGAACCTTAACTGTCCTAAAACATGAAATATTCAGTCTGGTTCAATATCTGATGACAAAAAAAATAAATAAATAAATAAATGTACATATAATGTATGTAAAAATCTGACCTTACCCATATTTTAAAGGTTTTCTTTAGGAGTTAAAAGAAGTAATGCTTCCAGTGTGGTGTGGGTGGGACATGAGAGATCTCTTAAAGCACCTGTGGAAATAACATTATTGATTCCTCAGTGCCCTCTCGTGCCTCACACACACCATGACATTGAACCAATGTGCAAGCAGGACCCCATCTAAGTGAAGTATAGGCACCATTAACACACGTTCCTCGCTGTATCCCTGTGGGAGGGATTGAACCACTTAAAGGAGATGGTCTGCCATCACTTCCAAAGGTGAGCTCTGTCGTCTTTACTTTGCTGTTAGTTGACTGTTCAAAATCACTGGTATTGTGACTTGTAAGTAAATAATTTTTCCAGAAAATGTGAATAATTTGCTTTTTTTAGATTGATCCTGCTCATAATTTAACATTAAGGACAAAAGTTTAACTAATTCGGTAGAACAGAACATTTTCTTTTTGTATTTTGTATTTATTCTAACAAAAAATAAACCTTTCTCCATACTACCGTTGTTTTCTTTTTTGTCATTCTTTGTTAATTTCAAGAATAAAGTGCATTTCATTCCAATAAAAAAATTGTTTCATTATGGTAATAACACAGCTTAAGGATATACAAATGTATGAATTTCCAATTCTGGATTTGACAAAAACAGAGTTGTTGTTTTTTTATTGTTTTTTATAGCATATTGGAAAAGGAACCCCTCCAAAATGTTTTCTACTTTGGTGCCACTGACATCAAACTTTACAGTAAGGATTAACACTGGAAGAAGATGATGATGAGGATTGAGAGTGAGAGCTAGTCTGAGTTGTGATTTGTTCAACGTTAAACTTGTTTGAACCAGAGTTCAACTCCAACAATTCCTGAGCCATGACAGATGCTGCCATGGCTGGAGAGGACGATAAGCTATTCCTGTTTGAAGTTTGCACACGATTAGTTTCCTGCATGTTCACCACTCAAAGCTGCCTTTTTCTGCTTGCCTTGACAAGTTGTGCAAGCCAGTCCAATGCAGTTTTGAATATGTACAAATTCAATGAAGTATACAGAATGCTTGAAAAAACTTGGTCCATAACTTTCTCTTATTCTGGCTGTAGAGTAATGTGATATTTTGTTTCTTACTTTTTCCCTCTAGCGTTGACTAGAATGATGGTGATGGCAGGTCCAGACATGGTGGGATTCTCTCTGCCCCCCGATCATTCTTAGCGGTAGTGATGCTAAGGTTGGTTTTATATCGTCTGCTTTGGTTGCATGCAGGCTTTTCTAGCACTTCTAAACATTCTGGATCACTTTTGATCAGCTCTACATTGCAGTTTATGAAGGAGAGAATTGCAGCTGGTCAGTGTTGGCTTGGATTCTTTATCTGACGCTACAAAAAAACATCAGCATCATGTAGAGATTGTGGTGGATGATGCAGCAGGCCTGGAGGTCATTGCAGCATATGCTGTGACATTATCTTTCAGCTCTGGCTTCTTAATAACATGACTAAATGGTTTCATTACAGTTTGTTTAGAATTATGACTGTAGATCACTGATACACACCTCTTCCATAATCAGCACTTTGACAGTATTATAATCTTATAAATCATATTATAATTGCTACTTTTCTGCTTCAAATAAAACAAAATGGTTCATGTTGTACCTTCTGTATTTAATTTTTTTTGTTTAGTTACCATAAAATACTGAAAACATTGTATTTTTTCCCTAAGTTACCATACTGTGATAATCTCATGAAGGCTGACGCCAAATTCCCATTGCTATTTCTTTTCCAAAACTGTTTATTCGTATTCTTTTTTACTGTTGCAGGAGCTAACCAAGTAATTTACCCTGATCAGAGCACTGACATCACACATAGAGTTCAATCATATGATTCACAAGGTTCACAAAGTTCATAAGCATGACACACCTCCAGCTTTGACAGCAATGGAGCATACAGTAAAAATGTATGACGTTTTGGTAGAAGACGAGATCAGTAGCATGTATAAGACAATAGAATAGAATAGAATAGAATAGAATAGAATAGTCTTTCTTGTCATTGTACTGGGGGGTACAGCGAAATTGAGTGTGCTCGCGCTAGGCTACCATACACCACAGTAGGATGAAAATAAACAAATAAATAAAAAATAACAAGGCACTTAAGAAGGTTTTCTCTTAAAATAGAGATATGATAGATGAAGTGTAATATACACTGCAGAAGGCATGATATGTACAACTGAAAATATATACTATATAGTATGGTGTAAACAGTGAATTTGTGCAAGGAGGTATATGTATATAAATATGTACATAAGTTACATGGCTATTGGAGGATGTAATAATAAATAACAGTTTCAAAGTAAATAAATTACAGTTGAAGGATGAATAAAAATAGAAATTACAATGTTACAATTTAAAGCAGGTGTAATCATGAAGGCAAAGTGAAGTTTGGGAGTGTTATGGTCCGAGATGATGGGGGGACACCGTGAATGAGTCTGTTTGTAGGGGTGGGAGTTGGTTTTCATCAGGGGAGGGGTGGTTATGGGAGACTGTGTGTGTGTGTGTGTGTGTGTCTGTGCTTGTTTGCAGTGTGTATGGCCCAAGGGAAGAAGCTGCCTGTCAGTCTGCCTGTGTGGGATTTTATCCAGTCATGTGAAAAAAACTATTATATTGCAATAAATATTCAGCTGTTGCATGTACAACTTACTTTGAAGTAACCCCATTGCAGCTTTATGAGATGAAGCTCTGGGATTTGACTCTTTGGTCATTTCATATTTGGTCATTTCCTATATGGTGAAACTTTTCCATTTTCAGGATCCAACTCTGCTTCATGGATGGTCCCATTTTTTTCCTCAAGGACCTTCTGAACAGAGTACACCAAATTGAATGTTTGTTTAAGCAATGCAAACCTCCTTCAAAACGTTGAGTACAGTGTTCTTATCTTGCGCACCTGATGTTAAACTCTTTTATTTTTATTAGATTTTTAAAACATAAGGGTATTTTCTTCACCTATGTTGGGTTATATATTGTGAATGTTTTGAAATTGTTGAAATTTAAATTAATTTATGTTTAAATGTGTTACAAAAACAATGTTTTAATTGGTTTTCCTAATTGTTTTCACAGGACTGTGTATACAACATGTTAGAAGGCTCTATTTCTGTTGTTTCTTGCTATTTACACATTCCTCATTAAAATAAAGATCACTTCAGGTTACAGTGGCAGCATAGGGGCAAACACACAACAACACCGACACTGTAACTGAACATATTTTAACAAAAAAGACAGAAAGAAATAGCCAGATCTCAGATTTGATAAATGCCGACATTGAATCACACACAGATGGCAGCTACAGAAACTGTGTTTATGTCTTGTTTTGTCTCAGAGAGCTTCTGCAAAACTACAGAAAGAAAACAAAAAGTTCAGAATGAACCATGTCCTCCTGGAATACAAAACAGGGATTCAGTGGAACCACTGCAGAAATGTTTTGGAACTGTAAAAGCTGGTAAATTATTACTGCTGCTCCGCCCTGAGGTGGAAATACTTCAAAAATTCAAATGTTGTTTCCATTGTTCAGTGATTAAAAGGCATGTTCTGTCTTGATACAAAGTCAAGTATAAAGGTAGCGTAATCTCTTTTAAAAGATCCAGAATAACTATTAGAAATGATTGCCATAAAGAGGGTGTTGTTGAGTAATGAACTATTTATGCTTTCGTATTTCCTTTTTTTTTTCTGTTCGGTTGGACGTGTTTCCTTCATACCTACTATTGAAATACTGTTAACTCACACTACATAGGACAAATAAGGACCATGCTCTTAAACTTGGCCTAATTTGAATTTAGGACTAAGGGAATTTTTCCATTCCTCTTTGAATGCACAGTCCCACATTTTCTTGCCACAGTCTTGCTACAGGGACATACAGGGAAAATTTCAGAAAACAAGACAGGATCCAGCTTTATCCACTGAAGGAAGGATGCCCCAAAACTGTTTTAAGTAGCTTGCACCTGTGTCTGTAAATGGAGGCTTTCGCAGCTTTCTAGCACCACCACACATCAAACTGCACGGCTGGTTAAGCTGAGCGGAGCTGCTGCTTGTCTTTGTTTAGAACGGTGTAAGATGGGGAAGGCTAATTGGACTAATTAGCGCCAAAACAAGACTCAACTGAGCAGTCTCTTTGTTCCGCAGATAATGTATCTTTTTTTTTCTTGTTTGAAAACAGAGGCAGGAAAAAAAGACCCTTCTTTTCAAGGCTAACCCGATGTGGCCTTATTAGGTTCTGCGCAGTCACAACACAGGTGGGTAGACATGTTTTGATGTACCGAAGCTTAAACTAACCTTGCCATAAGAGCGGGCACCTCGGCAACAGCAGCTGAAACCTCTTAGCTGAGCCTCACTGCGCCCTATATGATGAAAGCTTTGCCGACTTTGCATTGACTGTTTAGGCTTAGTTTTACCTTACAAATCGTTTGATGCCACAGGCTGCAATCCTAACACCTGGAGATCCAATGAAAACATCATTAAACCTGCACTTTGCCTAAAAACAGTACAAAAACATGGCTGGGTTCTGCAGCTTACATTACAAAAGAAATTAACACATTTGCTTCTTGTAAAAAAAAATAAAAATCCATTTATGATCCTATTAAATCCATCACTCAGTGTAATAGCATGTTGAGAAAGCAAAAGCTTCACAGACCTGCTGTGCGTACTTAACAGTTGCTAAGCTACAACTGGACAATCTTGGATTTAAGAGATGATGAGTCATGTCATTCTGATGGCAGGTCAGTGTAAAGTGTGCAGATTTTACGAATACCTCTGCAAATATCCTGACATCAGTGGCTGTGGCACAGCGAGACAAGGTCCCGGCCTCCAGAAGTTTTTAGATTTCAGTGGGGATTGAGCTACTGTGGAAAGAATGGGAGTAAGAGCAGTCTGTGGAAGCTTTTCATCACTATACACTGCAGCCAAGAGATCCAAAAAGGTTAACTGGTAATGCATTAATTCGTGGTAAATAATGTTCAAATGCCATTCAGAGTCCAAATAAAGTCCATAAAAAGACATTCTTCTTAATAACAACAATGGAAGGTGTTGACAGTCAAGACAATGTATCACAAATAATGCTCTGGAGCACAATATAACGCAAACTTTTCATTATCACAATGTACCTATATACAATAACAATATTGGACGAATACATACTCATATCCTTAGGAGCTTTCATCCTCTGTCTATCCTGGACCATGATAGACTGGAAATGTTGGCAGTCTTTTGGAAATATCAGAATTAAGATAATGATCTACATTTCTCTAGACAACAAACAACGAGACGGCTTTTTAAGTGATGCTCCATAGGCTAACTGTGCTATGAAAACAGTTTTAAATGTCACCTCTCTCTCGCACACAGTGTGACATTGCCTGTTTTTTGATATGAATAATAATGTAAGGCTAAGGTTTTTTGTTAAAGCTGTTTTTTATATCTTTTTATACTAAAAGAGGAATTAAAATCAACTGAAGTTGGTAACTGCAGGTTAAAGCTTTGTGAAAAATCCCAGATTGGAAGCTAGGCACAAAATTTGGATCGATGCATCTCTCATATATATTTTTAATTTCAACATGCATTAATACAATCTATTTGACTACCCGAAAATAAATGAAATATAGACCAAATACAAAAAAAATAGTGGTGCTTATTTAAAGGTGCCTCCTTTTTGGTGACAGGGTCCCAGGCAATTACAGGGATGCCTTCATAAAGTTTTGGGAAGGGATGGCCAGATGTGGGCACACATAAATAAGGAGTTTCAGGAGTTTTCTTCAGGTATGTTGCTATGGTGGAACTTTATATTTTAGGTTTGATTAAGAAAATCTGTCTTAGGGTTTTTTTTTTTAACACAGCTCAATACTGATTTATAATGTTAGACAATGTTTTTTTAGCAGCTGCAAACTTTTGTGTCAAAAATTTTGAAATACTAACAGTCCCCCCTTTATTTTTCATCCTGATATGTTATCCTTCTATCATTTGAAATTTTTATTTAATCCTTTATATGACATAATTTGTTTTTACCTGAAACTGCTCTGAAAAAATATCTAATTCACCTAGGATTTTCTTAGAAAGGAAAAAAAACAAAAAACAATCTTAGTCCTTAGATTCTGAAAAGAAGAAATATTCCAAGACATATTCCAAAACAAATTAACTTTTTGATGCATGGGTTTCTTATAACCATTTAGTTCTCAATCCAACTATTTTGCAAAACAAAACAAACAAACAAACAAAAAAAAAATCATTGCTGAAGTTATAATTCCTTATCCAGTACTGTCTGCTTGGTCCAAAGAGAGATTTATCTTCATCATGGCAGTTTGCATATTTATAATAAATAAAAAAAAACAGAATAAACAAGGAATAATGAAAAACCCTGATAAATCAGATAAAAAATCACACAGCAGAGAAGTTAGAGGCGATTCTTTTTTTCTGCATGTTTGGTGAGGTGTGTGCGCTCCAGGTGTTTCACAGTAAATCTGAAAAGGTGAGACACTTCACAAATAACACAGTCCCCCTCATTCCTCAGTATCTCCTCCAGCTGTGCATAAAAATTTATGCAACGAATGCTTCAGGAGCTTGATGCTCGAGCTATTTATGATGCAGGTTTCTGGGAAAACGTTCTCTTGCCTTTTGTCAGAGAATTAGATCATCTTGTGGGTTGTCCTCTATAATTTACAATGTCGTCCTGTTTGTTGAACGTTTAGCACCACCAGGGGAGCAGCTACTGTTCTGACAGTCATGACATGTCACATCTGTGTGTAAATTTAAAGAACAAGATGTCTGTTTTCATAATTTATTAGAGGAAAGTGATATCATGAGGGGTGTTTAACATAGGTTTATCTACTAACCAAAAATAAGATTTAACACTACAATCTATAACAGCAAATCAGGCATAGTTTTATTTAATTTAAATCACTCTACAGCTTAATAACATGGCTATATATTAAATAAACATTGCTGATTCCAGCTGCATCTCAATAAATTAGAATATAATTGAAAAATTAATTTTCTTCAGTAATTCATTTCAAAACATGAGACTCATATACATTCATTTCACTAGCGAGGACGACATGACAATTATATGAGTTTAAAGGTTTATTGACAAAAGAGGTTTGGGTTGGATGGATTGGATGTGGGGATGGGTCATCTATGGAGATGTGCTGATGAAGTACCAGATTGCCTGTGACAGGGGAGGAGGAGAGTTAGGGTCGGGGAAGATTTTCTTTTCCCAAGCCCACTTAGGAACCCCACAGATGGAACCTGGGAAAAAACGAAGTGGACGAAGAATTAGAATAGAAAGTAAAGATGAGTTTGACGGGGTGAAGAGGAGGAAAAGGGATGAGGTGGGGTCCGGTTGAGGGTAAGGGAGGGTGGGGTTGAAAGAACATGATGGACAATAAAGAATGGGTGAACTGGGTGTAAGTAGATTGCAGGGTAATTAGGTATGGTTGAGGAGTGGCTCTGCTTCTCAACCTACACTACTCAAAAAAAGTTAAGGATATTTGGCTTCGGGGGAAATTTAAGGAAAACGTAAAAAGTTCACGCTACAGTAATATTATATCATGAAAGTAGGGCATTTAAGTAGAAGCATGCAGTGGTGATTTCCTCGTCTGAAAAAGGTTTTTGAAAAAAAAAGCCAATAACAGTGGTGGGTATACAACAAAAAATGTCAGTGTCTCAATAACATATCATGTGCCTTTGAGCATCAATTACAGCTTGATGCTGTTCACAAGTTGACTTATTGTCTTAACTCAAAATATCTATCCATGGTGAAACTGCCAGTGTCGTTCTGCTCACTCTCCATGTTTCAATATGTCAAATTAAGCTAGCTGCACTTTCCATCAACCTTCTGACCACACCATCTTGTTTGAAGTCTTGCAATGGCTGGAGATACTGTTGATCAGTTATTAGGTGTTGTCCTGGTCTCATGATGTCAAAATGTGAACAGGACAGGAGGACCGTTTAGATACCAATTCTCACTGAACCAGGAAATGTATTTGTCGATTCTCGGATCAAACCCTTGCTGTGAATTTTGCATTTAAGCAGCTTGCTAGAGAACAGTAAGTTGTGAAAAAACACTGGGAACACTGTTTGTGAGCGGTAAGTGTGATAGTATGTCAGGTGGTGAGACTTTATCCAGGATGAATACCTCATCAGCAGTGATTCTTTTTCCATCTGGGCGTAGTGCTGCTTTGTTAGTGTCAATGATCTGGAAGCGTAAGCAACTGGTGACCACACATCCCCCTCCTTCTGAAGTATTGCTGCCCCCAGCCCATATGAAGAGGCATCTGCTGAGATTTTCTGTGGCTTGTTTGGGTCATAGAGCTGTAGTACGGGAGCAGAGGACAGTTCTCGTTTGAAGGTGTGAAACACCTTTTGTTGGTCGTGCCCCCCCGCACCACATGTTCTTGGATGAAAGCAAGTATCTCAATAGTTTGTCCTTTTATAAAAGGTTGGGAATACCCTTTCCAGGTTGATACACCATTTCAAGGAAGCCCCTGAGCTCACTCATGATGCTTGGCTCTCCCATGTCCAGAAGAGCTTGGGTTTTGTCTAGGTCAGAACTCATTCCTTCTTCTGAGATGATAAATCCAAGGAATTTTACTTTTCTTTTGCCAAACTCGCATTTTGACATGTTTAAGGTGACCCGACCTTTCTCTGCCTGTTCCTATGAGGGTGTGCAGTTTCGGGTTGTGCTGCTCCATGGCGAATCCTCAGACCAGAATATCATCCATGTGGCAGATGACTCCCTCAAGAGCCGCTGTAGCCTCTGTCACCATCATATTTTGGATATGTTCCTGTGCACTGGAAATACCAAATGGCAGACAGTTAAAGTAGTGTCTGTCAATTGGTGTAATGAAAGTGGTGAGCAGGGCCGACTCTTTGGATAGTGGTACAAAAGCCCATATTTGCATCAAGTTTTAAAAAGTACTGAGCACATGTCAGCATACTTAGCGTCTGGTCCACAGAGGTCAGAATGTATCTTTTCCAACACTTTGACTCATTTAAGGGCGTCATGTCCACACAGATGGAAACTCTGTGTCTTTCTTGTGAGCTACAACCATGCCACAGCACAATCAGATGGCTCCTCCAAAAGACTAATAACTTCCAACTTTTCCATCCTGTATAGCTCCTCTTTGACTTTGGGCGGTACTGGTGCACGCCTCGGCATCTTGAGTGGAAAGGGCTTGAAATCAAGTTTGAGTCTTATTTGAATGGTTGTTGAACAAGCCCGTGTCCATTACATAACGGGAGGCGTCCTCACGTCTGTTGGTCCATTGTGTCAACTCTGGCAAGGCTTTTGTGCCTTTTCCAACTGCTCGGTTCTAGATGCAAAATCCTCAAATGTTTGTTCTGAAACAGCTGTAATGTCAGCTCTGTAGTCCATCTTGAATGTCACTTTATTTTCTCACACATCTGCCAGCCATGGTTCTTTGCCAGAATCCACTGCACCCAAAAAGACTTTTTGGCAGTTCCTCGTCGATTGGGAGGGTTACGGTCCAGAGGACCGCTCCTAGGTGCCCCTTTTTGTATATATATAGAAGCGATGACTAAACAGGATGAACGGGAGATTAAACAAAAAGACTTCATTCAAAAACCCAATAAACGCCGAGCCGGCTGACTTTAATAATAACAAACAGAAATCAGCTGTTTTGCCACTTCCTCATTCATACCCTCAAACCCTCAGAAACAAAACATAATATTACAGCGCATCCCAACTGAAAGTCCAATGTTAAATAAATGAGTTCTCCCAGGCACTTTCAGTCCTCCATATATTTGTTTATAAGTACATAGAAAGGAGCTCATGAAATGCCCTCTGCTCCGCGCACAAAGTCTGCTCCAGATGCAACAAGAAACAAAAAAAGAGTCCAAAAGGTCAAGGGGCCCAAAGATAATCCAGAGTCTTGGCATATATTTAAAAAAAAATGATAAAGAAAGCTCTCACCAGTCTGACGTCTCAGATGTCAGCAACTTCATGCGCTGGTCCTGGTGTGCATTTCCTCCTAGGTACAGGTGAAGTTGCACTTGTTTGTGGTGCCGATAGATGCTCTGTTTGGCATCTCACACATCCATCCATGTGCTCCTTCTTCTCTCTCTTGGGCACGATGAAAGGAGTAAAAACAAAACAAGGCTGTGTGAATAAATGGGAAGTTGTCATTTTGCTCGTGATAGTTCTGACCCACATGCAGAAAAATACTCTGAAGAGGAGACAAGATTATGAAGGAGATTAATTTTCTTAAACAATGATAAATGTGAAATGTTCTTGAACTGCTACGGGTAGATCACCAACTGTACGGAAAGAAAAGGAAATGGCTGGTGAAACAAGGAACTATAATAAGACTGAACTAGAGAAAAACAACTATTGTAGTTTGAGGAAAGGCTTACTATGTAGGAGTATTCCAACCGCCAGGGGTTGAGGGATTCGGGGTCCAGGCTCACGACACAGGAGTTGTTCAGGAGGTTTCTCTGGTTCTGCTTAAGTGAACTAGGTGAGTCCAAAGAGAGGTTCAAGGTGAAGGTACTTGCGTTGGGGGGTAGACAGGGTACACTTATGCCTTGGTCCGGATGACGGAGAAAACAGGAGGCTGCCAGCTTGATTATTGTCCAGATGAGTAAACAGGAGTTTGGGGTCGAAGCCCTCAATAAATGTAGATACTATTCCAGAAGTTGGTGATCTTGATTGCCCAAAAAACTTCGGATATCGGTCGGATATCAGCAAGGTAAACCAAGGATTCAGGTTAGCAACCTGCGAAGGAGCACACACAAAGTTAACCTGGAGCAAAAAATGAAGCAAAGATGAGTAGTGGCTGAGCTTGTTACCACTGAAGGCAAACACTGGCAACGAAGCGCTGGCAGCCTCTCACTTAAGTACGCCTCCAAGTAATCAGTAGATTAGTCGCATCGGTCGCACTGCACCCAGGAACTCCAGCACCATCTGAGAACTGAACATCGTTACAAGCACACACACCCACACACACACACAGCCACACACACACACACACACACTCTTGTTTTGCTATATGTAGTGAGGACCATCTGTTGACTCCCATTGACTTCCATTGATTTTCAGTCATTTTCAACCCTTTCTATGCCCTAACCCTGACAATAACCCTAAACCTAACCATTACCAGTGCATGCCTAACCCTAACCTTAACCTAAAGTCAATTCACACCTTAGTCCTAAACCTAACCGTTAGCAAAATAGGTCGTGAGGACCAGCAAAATGTCCTCACTTTGGTACAAATGGTCCTCAATTTGATGGTGAAATCGGGAAAATGGTTCTCACTGTGATGCCAAGACAGGAACACACACACACACACACACACAAACTCCAGACCCCGACAGAAGCAGCATCGGACCAAACTTTCTAGCGTCTCTCGCTTTTCTTCTGCCACGCCCCCCACATCAAAACACTGTTCTTTATATCAGTTCCCTAGTTCCGCATTTCAGACAACTCTTAAAAATATTATCAAGGCATATTATATACAAGACATCAATGTACGCCTTTATAATACCATTACATTATTGGTATGCCTTACGTTTTTAATGCGACACTGTTACGAGAAATGGGCCTGGACTGATCTAGTCTTCTTTTAATTTGAAAAAAACAATTTGCATTTCATTTGGATATCAAGGTCCCAGAGTCTGGAGGATGAAAGAAGAGTCTCAGAATCTAAGTTGTTTAAAGTTCAGTATGATGTTTCCACAGACAGTGATGATTTGGGGAGCCGTGATATCTGCTGCTGTTGGTCCACAAGATTTCATCAAGTCCAGAGTAGAGGCACAGGTAAATTTCTTCAATGCCACGCTGCAAAGATGCTGTAATTAATTTAAAAGGAGCCCTGACCAGTTATTTAGTGAATGTACTATACAGTACATTAATATACAGTACAGACCAAAGGTTTGGACACAACTTCCCATTCAAAGAGTTTTCTTTATTCTCATGACTATGAATATTGTAGCTTCACACTGAAAGCATCAAAACTATGAATTAACACATGTGGAATTATATACTAAACAAAAAAGTGTGAAACAACTGAAAATATGTCTTATATTCTAGGTTCTTCAATTTAGCCACCTTTTGCTTTGATTACTGCTCCGCACACTCTTGGCATTCTGTTGATGAGCTTCAAGAGGTAGTCACCTGAAATGGTTTTCACTTTACAGGTGTGCCCTGTCAGGTTTAATTAGTGGGATTTCAAGCCTTATAAATGGGGGTGGGACCATCAGTTGTGTTGTGCAGGAGGTGGATACAGTACACAGCTGATAGTCCTACTGAATAGACTGTTAGAATTTGTATTATGGCAAGAAAAAAGCAGCTAGGTAAAGAAAAACGAGAGGCCATCATTACTTTACGAAATGAAGGTCAGTCAGTCTGAACAATTGGGAACACTTTGAAAGTGACCCCCAAGTGCAGTCGCAAAAACCATCAAGCACTACAAAGAAACTGGCTCACATGAGGACCGCCCCAGGAAAGGAAGACCAAGAGTCACCTCTGCTGCGGACGATAAATTCATCCGAGTCACCAGCCTCAGAAATCGCAGGTTAACAGCAGCTCAGGTTAGAGAACAGGTCAATGCCACACAGAGTTCTAGCAGCAGACACATCTCTAGAACAACTGTTAAGAGGAGACTGTGTGAATCAGGCCTTCATGGTAAAATAGCTGCTAGGAAACCACTGCTGAGGACAGGCAACAAGCAGAAGAGACTTGTTTGGGCTAAAGAACACAAGGAATGGACATTAGACCAGTGGAAATCTGTGCTTTGGTCTAATGAGTCCAAGTTTGAGATCTTTGGTTCCAACCACCGTGTCTTTGTGCGGCGCAGAAGAGGTGAACGGATGGACTCTACATTCCTGGTTCCCACCGTGAGGGCTATTTGACCAAGAAGGAGAGTGATGGGGTGCTGCGCCAGATGACCTGGCCTCCACATTCACCGGACCTGAACCCAATCGAGATGGTTTGGGGTGAGCTGGACCGCAGAGTGAAGGCAAAAGGGCCAACAAGTGCTAAACATCTCTGGGAACTCCTTCAAGACTGTTGGAAAACCATTTCAGGTGACTACCTCTTGAAGCTCATCAACAGAATGCCAAGAGTGTGCGGAGCAGTAATCAAAGCAAAAGGTGGCTACTCTGAAGAACCTAGAATATAAGACATAAATTCAGTTGTTTCAAACTTTTTTGTTCAGTATATAATTCCACATGTGTTAATTCATAGTTTTGATGCCTTCAGTGTGAAGCTACAATATTCATAGTCATGAAAATAAAGACAACTCTTTGAATGAGAAGGTGTGTCCAAACTTTTGGTCTGTACTGTACCTTTCTGTAGGCTCATATTTGTGTATGATTTTGTTTGATTTAATATTTATTTAATAATCCAGTTTTCAGAGAAACTGAAGTTTAGGGTTTCCATAAGCTGAATGCCATAATCATCAGAATTATATGTATCACTCTGTGGGTAATGTAGTATCTACACAATTTGTGGAATATATAACATAACATCATATATCAGTTCTATTTTTCAAACTTTTGATTTATTAAGCTGCACTTGTATGCAAAACTTTGTTGAAAGCTGAACTTCTATTCACAAAAAATGGTAGAAAATTTCAGGGCAGCCCCAAAACGATTCAGGTTCTTGCACATGACATGTAGATCAGTCTTCTTGTAACGCATTGTCTTGCTGAAGGAAGATTACAGCGAAATCAGATAAAAGAAAACCCCTGCCACAGGCTATCTGGTGCATTTAAGTGGAAGAGTATTTATCTGTGTGCGTTTTTACCTGCAGAGGACACAGCTGAGTCCGATGCAAACTAGACTCCACCACTCTGCTCTGCGCTCCTGCTCTGTGCTACTGCTCCCCACTGGGTCTATCCTGTACGCATTTGCAACAAGTCTTGTTTGAGGCCGAGTGTCATTGACAGCCCACCTCAACGACTGTGTGAGCTGCAGCAAAAACACAAACCAACCTTCCCTCCAGCTGATGGGATTGTAATAATGAAAAATAGATGCTGGAAGTTTGCACATGTCTGACTGCTGTGCTAGGAGTGTAGCTGTTTGCACGTGTGGAGTGTTTGTGGGGACGTGTTGTCTCCTCTTGTCAGTTTGCTGAGGATCAACCGAGCTGGTAGGTGTGCTCACCCCGTGGCCACGCTTCATCCATGCTAATGAGGATATAAGAGCTCCCATTCCTCAAGGTCGTACACTGTAGGGATTAGCTACCCCCTGCATCCTTATTCCGTATGCTCTGAATTTGGCGGTGGACACTTGCAGATATGAATGACCTTCGAGCATGTGGAGCGTTATGTTTTACATAAAAACACATGTACTAGAGTTGTTCCAGTAATCAGCAGGGTATTTGTGCATCTTTGCTTGATGTAAGAGGGAATTAATTCAGATTTCACACTAGTGAGCGCCAGATTGTCATTCAATTTAGATGTAAGAAGAGTCATCACACACTGTCAATCACAGCTGTGAGGCTATGATACAAATAGCCTGGGCCTCCTCTGTGATTTCACATTTTGCAAAATACACTTACTCCTCTTGCAAGATTTTGTTATTGGTACATTCACACAGTAACTATGGGTCAGTCTTATTGAGCAGAAGAACTGCAAAGAACCAACTTGGCTCCATCTAAAAGTGGAAATTTTATCTTGTACTTTTGCATGGCCGAGGTAATGTGCTGGACTATTTCCCGACAATCACAGGTGCCTGTGCAGCCCGTGTCTGTTATCAGGAAGAAATAGAAAGACATTCAAATGTCTTTCTAACTTTAGTCTGACATTCCTTTCATGATTTGTGTGTAATCATCCTATCACAAAAGCAATCACAGGGTATTTCTTTGTCCATGAAATCAAATTGTATGTACAAATGTTACTATTCCATCTGTCTTGTGTCATATTTTCACCTCATGGTCTTTTCTACTTGTTGGACCATTTGTTTGCTGAATATTGGACCATTTGCACGTTGCTGGACGCCACTATGCCCTTTTCAACGTCATCGGCCATTTTGTACCGCAGGATAGCCTGTTCCTACAAATCCCGGCGGGCACCGCGTCTGATATGATGGGGCGTTTCAAGTCTGACGTCACAAGACACTATATAGGAAGGCGCCCATTTTGAAAACTTGCCTTCAGCTGGAGACCGTGACGCGGTGACCAAGCAACTGAAGCATCATCTGGAGAAGAGTCCCGAGTGGATTTCACTTATTCTCCTTCGTTGGCCAACGAAAAATTCATAACTGAGGTTTCAGGAATGAGAGTGCCAGAAATTTCACTTTTGCCAATCGAAAACGTGAGTTTAACACGTAACTAAAAAAACCACGGAGTTTCAAGGAGATGAATTGCCACCTTGTTTTTGTCCTAGTCGACTGTTACAGTCAGATCATATTTTTCCCTTTCGCCATGGAGGCCAGAGGACGAAGATTGACCGCTTTTCCTGAAGTTAACTGTGGATGCACATTAACTTCCAACTTCCACCCCTCTCCCTCTCAACACCGCTCAGAAGGAAGGCTTCAACAAAGTAAAACACATCCTTTTATTATTTTTTAAAATTTCATTATTAGGAATAGCCGGGCAAGGTAAAGGAGATTTTTAGTGCGATTAGATTCGCCATTTAATCAAATGTGTCCTGAATTATATGTGCATGCAACCTTTTTATTGAAACTTTGATGTGCCGTGTTGGATGTCTGGAAGCCGCTGTGCTACCCAGCTTTGTGTGTGCTTTGCGGGGTTATTTACCACCTGAGAGCAAGCGCAGGTGCGCTGTGAGACTGGACTGTTATAATAACCTCATGTTGAAATTCACCCTTTTCTTCGTCTTCAACTTTACTGCCTACTAGCTTGCCGCCAAAAGTTTTATAACGCTTTGTGTGCTCACCCTGTGCAGAGTTGGGAGAGGTTTTATGACTGAATTGCAGTTTGAGCTCCGCTCCCACCCTCCACTCACCACCACATCCCTTTGTCATATTATCATTTTTGCCATAACTGCTGGTTGATTCCATACACACCCACTGCTGTTTTGCTTTATTTTGTTTAGTTAGATATTTTGCCCCTTTTGTGTAGAACTTTGCATGTTTGAGTAGGTGAAGATTATTAAATCGGAAGAGCGGATTGTATCAGGCTGTGATTTAATAAATGTTCACATAGATAAACAGACGCCGTTTTGTGTTTATTTTGTGCAAGAGTGATTCGTCAGTCAAGATAAGGTTGAAGTTCCACACGTTTTGGCAGAAACGGTCGATTAAACAGTGACATCTCTGGTAATAGTTATTAATTATTACTGAGTATTTAACAGTTGTAATTATCAAAGGCGTTGAGCCACAATTACAACACCAGAAGCCATCTCTGGTCTCGATTCATAAATGAGGATTTTGGTTAAGAAATTAATTTTGTCAAAATATGATTTTTAATTATAATTATTGATAAAGATTAATTAATCAATAATCATAATTCTAACACACTAATGTGGTCCCTATTAAGACTAATGCTTAAATTAAAAATTATATGTTAAAGGGATAGTTCTAATTTTTTTAAACTGACCTTCTGTATAGTATGGTGTCATCACTCGATATCTTAAGATCAGTGTCAGTTCAACCCTTTGTTAATTCGTGCCTCGATGGTTTACCAACAGGATACCATTTCATACCCAACTACTTCCATGTCACAACCCATAAACAAATCATTTTGCATGTAGTTGTTTTTGTATTTTTAGCGAATAATTGAGAATATTTATCATTAAAAATAAAATGCTCAAATGTTGCATATAATTTTATTAAATTCTATACTATTAAATGTTATGAAGATTTAAATTTCATCCTGTTTTCATTGATTATGGTTTGGGTCCCCTTTTGGGCCTGCTGACCTTCATTAAATATGAGATATTAGGACATTCAGACCAAGATAAGTATGAATGTCCCTCTTGTGGTTTATTTGGACAAATATAATCAGATTTTCTTGCTGTAGAGTAACTAGATTATTTAAATTCTACTATGTTAGAAGTTGTCAAAGTTGACACAACCCCACTTCCCCCAGGGTAGGTATAAACTGAGTAGTATGAAATCTTTATGGACAACAGCTCTGATAAAAAGCTACAGGGAGCAAAATGATCAATATTTCCTCTATTAGCGAGCACTTAGACTTTTCCAGGTTTGAAGAAACAGAAGAATGATCTGACTGGAGATTCAACCTTAATGTAGGAGTCTGACCAGTTCCAATGCAGATTTTTCCCATCTTAAACAACACTAATGTCAAAAATGTCAGAACAATTCAAATAAATACAATTGTATACCTCCAACAAAGGTAAATTTACTGGGAAGTTTATGTTTATTTACACTGAAGACTCACCTTCTGCTTCCAGTGATGCTCCTTGTAAAACTTGTATTGCAAAATAAAAGGTATTCAGCCCTCAGCCAAGGTAGGGTTTTAGGATTTTACATCCCCGTTACTTCTCTCTGCTGTTGCATCAGCTCGTTTTAGTTACTCTCTGCACACATTTTACAATGACTGCGCTACATTTGTGAGATTGAAGATGCTTTAAGATTAAAAATGGTCATAGTTGGCTGCATTTCCACAAACAGGTAGCTTTTTACCTGTTTAACTTATTAAAATTATGTAAAACAAGTCTGTGTTGATGAATACTTGGTACACAGCTAACCATCATTTCCAGCTTTTGACTGTTATTTTTAAACATTCTCACAAATTTACATTGGATTTATTGCCACCAACTAGTGATATAAAAGTGGTCCCTTTTAACTTTTATTGCAGTTATAGATAAATACCAGTAATTTCCCTATACATACTACACATACCTTGCATTACAGGTCTGCCTTGAGCTGCTAAGTGTTGAACTACTGCCTTTTTCTCTATAATTGGTACTTTACAAATCAATACAGTCAGGTTCAGAAGATTTTTATAATGCTAATTAGTACAAAAAAGTCATTTTAATTAGAAGCCATCAAATTAGCATCAGATCCCCAGGTTTTGGTTTGGCTTTATAGTTGATGTACTTTCAAGTACAAAATTATACATCCTGCAACATTCATTTGAGAGTATTACCACTGATTGTTCATTGCCAAGTATGTTTTGGAAAAAAAATACATTTGGCACTGCTCTGTCTGTTCCACAGTTGGAGCTCTATGACTGTCTCTTTAAGTCCTATAGAGCACTTTCAAGGAGAGAGTTACATGCTTGAACTAATCTCAAAACCCACAACCAAATCTGGAATGTGGAAAGTGACTAGTTGTCTGTCAGGAGAGATCCTGCTCCCTCTACCTCAACAACCAAATCAGCCAACCGTGACCTCCTCTGCCTCACTGGGACACCCACATAAGCCCACAGTTTCTCCCTCATCCCCCGTGCAGTTCCATCCAAACAGTGTAATCCCAGTTTAGGGATGAGAAAAGCTACACCAGTCACAGAATTGGACTCACAACCATTTCCAACTCTTCTGTTATTTTCACACTTGGTTCTTTGAGTGTCTTGTGTCTGTGGCTGCATGAAGTATGACAAAATTTGCAGTTCTGCCAGGATATTTGAAGCTGCAGGACTTACAGTATTGGATATGAAAAGTCCATACAACACTGTTAAAATGTCTGGTTTTTGTGAAGTGAAAAAATAAAACCAAGATAAATAACTTCACAACTTTTGTTATATGCTTTATAACAACCTGTAGATTTTGTGCCAACATTGACTGGCCCTTGGAACTGTTCATAGTTTCTTCTACCTTGACTAAATGCCCTCTTCTGGCTGAAGACAAAAAGCCCCAATCCATGACACTGCCACTACCATGCATGAATGTAAGTATGGCATTCTTTTGGTGATGATTTTGGAGTTTTTGGAGTTATCACCAAAATGTTCAACTTTAGATTTCATCAGACCAAAATAGATTTTCTCACATCCTTTTGGGAGACTTCAAATATGTTGCAAAATTAGGTGGGTATTTTCCTTTGTAAAACAAAAGAAGCGCTTCTGTCTTGCCACACAATCCCATTACCCAGCCATATGAATTAGTACTTGCTAATTGCTACTGCCCCTTTAAAGTTTCTGTAGGGAACCTCCCTGACCAGTTTTCCTTTTGTCTTCCCATCATTTTTGGTGGTTGTTGGGACCCACTGCGCCATGGATTTCAACATTATACCAACATTAAACATTAAACTCCGGTACGAACTCTTCTGGAACTTTTCAAAATAAATTGCATTTAACTGACTTCCAGCAACTCAGGAAGGGGGGGGGGGGGGGGGGGGGGGGGGTAGCAGACTTCCCATGATGCCACTGTCTGAATAAGAGCACCCCTCTCCAACAAGCTGACCTCTTTCCACACGGTCTCTAGTGGGACCGGTCAGAAGAGGCCCAATGCGCTGATGTCTCTTTGCTGGCAAAAAGACATAAACTTTTCAAACTGGATCCAAGAGTGTCATAAGATCAAGCGATCATATGCACAAGTTAAGTATGAGTTAAGCACTGTTTGTGTACCCGGTGATTTCATTCATAAAGAGGGGAAATTAAGGTATAAGCATTGCTTACTTTCTCTCCGAGGCCTGCCGAAACTGTGTCGCAGAGAAATCCCCAGTAGAGAAGCAGTTTCTATAAGCCGAGTCTGAAGGAAGGGGCCGTTGCCGTTGTCAACAACTGCTTGTTGACTGTGGATGTTTCTTCAAACTTCGTCCCTTGGACAACGTTTCCTCACCACGGTTCAGGAGGTTAAGAGTTTTGGGCAGAGACAGATTTAGAATGAAATGATCTAAACGTTTTTCATTTTAGGAAGTTTTGTTTGTGTTGAACTCAGCTATCTTGGTGCTAGCATGCTATCTGCAGCACACATGTTCAGGTTGTGTTCTTTGTGTGTTTTTAAAGTTAAGACAACCTTTACTTGAAGGTGGATTTTAAACAGAAGATTGATCATAACTCGCCGTCCGCGCTTATGCGTTTTAACCCTTTGATTAACCCTGGTATTTTAAAGGTATGTGTTGATTCTGGTGCTAAGCTATTAGCTTCTTTTGTTAGCTCAACTGCTAACCGTAAGAACACGTGCTTGCTACTAAAGAGTATTTAACAGAAAGGTTGTTAGTTTTCAAGCTAGTGAATAATAGTCCCTGAACATCATTTACTAGATTTGATAACTAAGTAAACACCATTAAGCCCATTTCTCCAGAAAGATTTGGCTCGTTTCCAAAATACTCCCTTAATAATATTTCTTGAAATATTATTTCAATAAATAAAGGCAGCTAATTAGACACCGTTGAGAAATGGTCATCCAGAAGGTTGGTTTTATTCAGCAGATCATTATTTAAAACATTATTTTATTAAAATAATATTTTATCTGATCTTGCATTGTGAAGGGTTTTCTAAAGGTATGCTGATTATTTCCTAAGTTGGTTCCAAGACTAACTTACCTTCATTTCCAGATTCTTCAAGATAATCCTTGGTTCTCAAACATAAACATTGCATGGTAATGTTGCATCACTCTTTTGGTCATGGTTTCCAATCATCTTTAATCAACTTGTTTATATTGTACATAGTCCATTAGTCTTCATTATTCTTTAATTCTGCTTGGTAGTTTAGTTGGATTGTTTTAGCATAGTAAAGAGTTTGTTGATTGAAATATGTTTGACTTTGAGTTGACTTATTTTTGTTAATAAATTCTTCTATTTTAGGAAATTGTGTGAATTCATTCCATATATGTGCAGAGTTTATGCTGTTCAATAATGTCAGAGCTTGTCTCACCCTTTTGATTTTGTCCTAATACCATCGCCTTACTGGGCTGGTATTCACAGGACAACCCTTAACAGACCGAAACATTATTTGATAAAATATTAATATTAAATATTAAATAATATTGTCACATTCATAATTCCAACAGTGGTACATCCAGTTCTCTGTAATGTTACTGTTGTGCCACATTTTGTCCAGTTGATGACTGCATTCACTGGCTCCCATGATATATCTAATGACTTAGCTTATCTTTTGTCTTCTTTTCCTGACCGATACCTTTTGCCAGTGAGATCTGTCTCTGATGCTTTGGAAGCTCTCTGTGGACCATGACTTTTGCAGTGAGATGCAAGTAGGAAAACGTCAGGAAAAGTCTTCCAGAACGGCTAAACTTTTCAATCTGTAATGTAATCCGTTTAAAATGAGTTTAAATTTGGTGGTTAAGACTCTACACAGGTATTAAGAGGATGTAGAGGGATTGCTGCAAAGTCAACACCAGTGACTGTCCACTGTCTCTACATGCTCATCCGGGAGGAGGGAATGCTGCAAGTCACTGACTGGATGCAATCTGCTGGGTTTCCTGCAGAAAAACTTTTTATCCAATTTGAATAAATAACTAACTCCGACTGCACTGTTCAATAGTTAGGATTAATTGGAATGTATGTACCTGACTGTTGTGAAGTGCCTTGAGGCAACATGTGTTGTGAATTGGCGCTATATAAATAAAACTGAATTGAATTGAATTTAGCTTGTTTTATTTCCCCCCATAACATTTCTGGTTGTTTTAGGTTAAGTTATACAGGTTATTCTTCACATTACAGGTGGAAAATGTTGTGAAATTATTTATCCCAGTTTTTTAAATTTACATAACAAAAACCTCATTTTAACTGGAGTGTGTAGACGTTTTAAGTGCATTGCACAAAACTGGACTGTTTCTGCAAGTAAACAGCAGAGTAGGTTTATTTTAGTCAAACAAACTGTATGGAGTATCCTGAAACTGTTCGCCGCAGTAAAGTCAAAAGGTGTTTTCCCTCTTCACTGTGTCTGCCTGTTAGGAATGTACTGTATACATTTGGTCAGGAGCTATTCTGCTGGGCTTTATCCCATTTAGCGAAGCTCAAGTGCATTGATTATTGGAGGTAGCTAGTCGACAGTATGCTACAGGTGGATTAAATAAGCAATTTTTAACAAAGAAATTAGGATGAAATGTTCATAGCACTGATAGAAAGGTACTGTTAGGAAAAAACATGCTACATTTTAAGCTTTAAGCTGCATTCATTCATATTTATTGAGAAAGAGTGCTGCATACAGATAAATAATTTGGGAAGATTATTTCTGACTGCTGAAACAGTCTGTTTCTCAAAATCAGATATAGATACAGATTAAGAAACCCTGCAGAGATGCGGATTACTTGTACAGAGAGCTTTGACGTCTCTGCTCCCCCAGGTCTCTACATATTCTTACATGATGCACACATTCAAAACTGCGGTATTTGTGGTATTTATTTTTCTCTCCAACTGACACAGCTCAAACATGGCTCACTTTTTCTCACCTCCCCACATTTGCCCTATCATTGTGTAAAATACATCACCCCTGCAGACAGAGACAGATGGAGGGAGCAGCACCAGCCCCCTTCTCAGGTCCAGTGATTTATGCCACCGTAGCACAGTCTCACACCTACACGCAGCTATGCATGCGTCCACGCTTTATGCATGCGACAGCACTTCAGTGCCTGCATGCATAACGACGCTAAGACCTGCCAGTGACACCCAGCTGAATGCGTGACAGCACCTGTCCTGTGTTAGAGTTAAATGCCTTGGCTTGAGGGCTTTTTTAAAAGAACTCATGCATCTTTGAAGCAGCAGAGTCTGACATCATTTGTCCCTTTCTATGACACTTAAAGTGGAACAGGGAGGGAGCACATTTTTCCTGCTTTGTCCACCTGACAAATCAGTAAAGCTACAGTCTGCAGCAGCTCTTTACTACCACGGTGGAATAGCAGCTTTACTTTCTGTTCACACAAATAAACAGAATTTTTAAGGTGGATAAAGAGACTGCAATCCTGCAGAAATACAGTCAGCGTACTAAGGCTTGTGTTGGTGTGTTGAGGTCTGGGTCTCAGAACTATTATGGTGTTGCAAGAAGGACATGGTTGCTGCTAATCAGGCAACCTTTATGGAGTAAGGTCATTGCATCACAACCTTCCCCTTATTCATATGCATCCGCTCTCAACCCTTTAATACAGATTCTGTGGCTTAGAAAAATGTGAAGAACACAAATCAGGCTGAGATGGAATAAAACAGGAGAGTGAGGTTTGAAAGAAGCAGTCAGGTTGGGAAAGACAGGTTGAGACCAGGAGAGGAGGGTTTATGATGCTGGGTTGGGATGGATGGGGCATGGAGAAAATAAGCAGGGCAGAGCAGTGGCAGAGGCAGCAGGGGGAATTGTTTGTCCAGGCGCCCAAGTAAGGGTGACCTGTTAGTCTCTTTCGGGCCTCTGTTACTCCCCTGATGTCTCTATAATAGGCCTTTAAGGCAGGTAGACACGGAGGCAAAATGAAGCGACCTGCAGAAACAGAGGTGCTCAGGTGCACTCAGGTTTCATTTCATTCTGATTATTTTGAGGAATTCACAGAAATATCAGATAATCAAACAGGAAGAAACAAAGAGTTTTCAGCATTTCGAAGAAAAATGTAGCTACAGATGGATTTTGCAACCTAAATTTTGATTAAGTATAACTGCAAATAAAATAAAATAAGACCCCAGTTGGAATTTTGTTTTGATTTATGTGTGGTTTGGAGTGAAATGTCTTTGATAAAGTCCGATGAAATGACTTTTGTTGAGACTTAATGCTGAGCTAAACTTAAATTATGGCTAAATGAATAGTAATGTAAATAAGACAACATGTTGACAGAGTTGACATTTCAAACTATCTTTAGAATCTTATATTTTATTTACTAACTGTAAACAGCAGTCCCTATGGAGGACCCATTCTGCCATAATTAAGAATACATACAAAAATAAATAAATGACTCAGTAAAATAACTACTGGGCCAAAAAGTAGCTATAAATATAAATTATTGAGCCATTTAAAGCAAAAAATAAATAAATAAATAAAAAGAAGAGATGCATTTAATAATTGATCAACTAATCAGATATAAATATATATTTCTATTTTAAACCACTATTTTTTTAAACCACTAATTTTTAAATCATACTTTTTTCGTGAATTCTATAGTTTTTCTTCATTTATTTAATACAAGGGAATTTCTTACTGTTTTATTTTTCCTACCACTTTTATTTCTTTCATATTTATTTATTATTTATTATTGTTAGAGTTAGAAAGCTGAAAAACACAGACAAGTGTAAAATAAGACACAAGGTGAACCAAGTAAGTTTGACTTGCAAGAGTGAGACAGTCCTCTGCCAGAACAGCAACTTCCTTCTCACAAAGGGAAATATCCTTGAACCAGCCTTTTATTTACAACTTACATTCCTACAAGCAAAAAGCAGGAATTGGTTCAGCCAATTCTTACAGAGATTTCAACCTAAAAGAGTAGTCATTCCCATATATGGTGTCCAGGGAGTGATCCACTCCAGACTGCATTCCTTAACCTTCCATAAAGACTTTTTCACACTAAATAAGCAATCATAGGAATCATCTTAACTATAGTAGAAATTCAGACATAAACATTATTTAAACTAAACAATGATGGCGTATATACATTTTTCCAACAATATTTAAAACATGTTTTTTTCCTAAACAAAAATCAAATCAAATCAAGCATAAACAGCTGATTCAAGTCTCAGAGCACTTCCACTTACCTTTTTCTTTTTCTCAGATTTACAGTAATTTAGAAGATTTTTTGGCACATGCACAACTATTCACGATTCTGTTTTAATTAGTGTAACTTTTCTGAAACCATTTCTGTTCCATGTTGTTCACTTTGTTATTACAGTAGCATGAGGGACAAATAAAACTGACTTTTGACATTTACACCCACTTGTTTTCCCTACTTGCTTAAACGGAGAGTGAGTGGGAGGAATTGAGTTGAGTTCAATATCCAGTTTATGCTAATACAGTTTACCACATTTGGCCAGTAAAAAAAATAAAGATACAGGAAAAAGTGTTTTTTCTACATGTATGAATATTTCGTGATTAGTCCTAATCAACTTTACAACTATCAAATGACAAATGTAGCATGTTTCCATTTTATACAGTTAGCACAATGTAATTGAGATGGGAAAGACCTTGCCATCACCCTAATCCTTAGCTCCCTCCACAGATTATCTTTCAAATTCAAGACTGGACTCTGGCTGGTCCTCTACAAAATGTAAACAATTGCTTCCGGTCAGAAGTGACATGTTGGTAAAATAAAAAACAAAATTACGCTGGTTAGAGAAACTTCCCAAAAAATTCAAATGTGCGCAGCTAGTTCATCTTTCTATTAATTGTTAAAGTTGCATAGTTTCATATGTTGCATAATTTCACACATTTCACCCTGGAGAAAGACTGGTTCAAATAAATCATTAAAACATTACATTCATGGCTGTTATAAGGAAATGTAACCTTCTGTTTGGAACTGTATTACTCCTATAATATAGAAAAGAAATGTGCAATGTAAAAAAATTGTTTTAAAGCAGCATGAACAAGTAGTGTACAGGTATATGCTGGTGTAATGTATAACTATATTTCTAGCTGCTTCTTTGGGTACCAAATTCTTCCAGTAGAAGACATATTCTGACTTCACTCCACACCAGCAATTTTAAAATTAAAAGATTCTTTGTGTTCTTCACATAAACCTTTAAAAAATAAATAAATAAATAATGAGAATAAGGGAGACGGTAAGGTCCAGGCTTTATTTTGGGTGGACGGTTTCACTGTGTCCCCTGCCTCATTATTGTTGCTGTTTGTTGAGTGGCATTCACAATGCAAGTGACTAATATGTCACCTAACATGACAGATGCCAGCAATCCCACTGGCACTGTGGAAACAAACTGAAAAAAGAAATCCTGTGAATATATGTAGCTGTACAGCAATTCCTGAGAGGCTTGTAGCCCTCAGTGTGTCTGCAGAACAGTTTTGGTCTATAGAGCACCTGTCGAGATATTTCAGCAGACTGCGTATTGGATAAACCAATTGCTAGATTGCCATGACTTTTTTCGTCTCCAGGGGATGAATCCAATTGACCTTTAATATTACCTGGATTTTCAGCTTCTTCCTCAAGCAAAAGTTTGCACTTTCTCTGACAAACATAAAGTATTTGAAAAAGTTTTATTTCCTGTACACAGAACCCTCTGACTTTGGTGAAACAATGCATGCCTTTTGCTCTGGTGAAACCAAAATGGTTTGGCATTTGAATGCATTAACTATGTTCTGGATATATTCCTTTCACTCGGAAAATCCTCATTCCAGGCCAGTAGGAATCGTTAATGTTTGCATTTACCAAATCAAAATACAAAGGAAGAACATTCTTAGTGTGGCACCTAGTTTATATCAAGTATAATCTGTGTGCTTTATGTCATATTTTTTGTGTTAAAGCATAAAAGCTGATTCTGGTTAAAAACAGAAGGTATCTTGTTATTTATTAGTTGTCATTGTTTATGAAGTGTGTCAGTAATTCACAGGTATAAGTCAGTCTCGCTACACAAATGATAGAGAAACGGAGGTCTCAGTTAAAAAGTATTTAATCAAATCAGATAGTGAGACCTCTGTTTCCAACATGGACGTGTATGAGCGCTGTGTAGCCACTCTAAACCTAAACTGAGCTACTTTATACTTTGCAGGTAAGCTGGTTATGTCAGTGAGATATTCTCTGTTACATTGTTGGATTCTGTAGAAAATAAACCAGCATATTGAGTTTTGTGTGTGTAGTACTTTTAGTCAGCAGCTTCTTTTATTTTGCACGCATCACTGCCACCATCATTACTGTGGTTAGAGTAACAGACAATAGTCTGCACTGCATTATGCCTCTTTTCCATTCATGGCTCCAGCACCACACGGCTCCACTCAGCAGCACAAAACCTCCATTGAGGTGGAGGTGGGGCTTGTGTGTTGTGTCCTGTGCAACTTAAAATAAATACTCACTCATCATGTTCTCTTAAAACAGTGAGGTTGCGAAGTCCAGACCACCCTCCTCTACAGAACTTGCTGGATGACCACTCGTCCATGATTTCGAACCACTGCCACGGCTTTTGGTTTGACCCACTCCAGCCTTTGTGGCCCTTAATATTTTTGTAGTGGCTCTTGAGTTTTTTTGAGATATCCCAGCACTGAGGTGTGCGGTAAAATGCGTGGCTTGTCATTCTCTCCGCTACCTTGGCGAACACCTTCTCATTTCTCCTTGCCCCAATCAGGTGTCACTGAATATTGCAGTCAGACTCATATGGCAGACCACAGAAATGGTCAACCATGAACAGCAGTCTGTTCACCTCACATATTGGTCCTGCTCAGCCCCGATGGGACCTGCTTCTAAGCAGGTAAAAATAAAGCCACTACCTGTCCAAAAGAGCCAGTAATGAGTAGAGTGGAGCCAGCCAAAGTAGAGCCTATGTTTTTCTACATCTGCATGTGCAAACCACTGGGACCTTGCCAAAGCGCACAAAGTCATATACAGACTGTATTTAGCTCAGCTAAACCAGAACATTCTCCCCAAATGTTCATGGTGATTCTCTGCTCGTAGTTTGACCATCCCTATTTTTCGAAGGTTGCTACAAATGGCGCAAATTGTGTTCACCACAGCTGCAGGTAGAGTTTGAAAGCATGTTAATTTTGAAAGGCAAATGTACAGCTGGGTATAACCGCTGAAAAATTGTTCACAAAGGTTTATTACATAAACTTCAAAAACCTTCTGAAAGAAACACTTATAAGGTAAAAATGTGTAGTTAGGATTGAATTGAGAAATGTTCTGTTTTGGTTAAGTCCCTTCTTCATTCTAGATGATTCGAATGGTGAAATTTCATCCTCTGCATTGTTGTCAAGTGCAAAGGCCTGGTAATTATTGAATTAAAGTAGTTATGATGAAGCAAAGACACATCTAAAACAACAATGGCTCTTGTGGGCCTGGAACAGGACACATCTATTTTATACTTTCTAGAGGCAGGTTATCTTCATCCGTAACTATGTCTACAAAAAGGAACAGACTTTAACACTTTACCCTGCTGTTTTTTTGTTTGCTGAGCACCAGCTGTGCTATGCATGACAGGTTTGCATTAAATTACATTGTGCATGATGAGCGGAAACAACAGAACACGCCCTTGTGTGTTTCAACTATGTCTATACAGTATTTATACTGTCTTTATAGTATTTTTTACAGTGTTTATGGGGGTACCCTGGTGTTTTAGTCGAAAGATGATGTTTGTGAGGCGAACAGCGGTGAGCATAAAATGGCCATCAGTCCCCTGCTGTGGGGTGGTGGGGCTCTAGAAAAAAAATGCAGAGCTAAGTCTGTCTCTAAAATATGCAACTCAGTTATGTTAATGCCAGACAGGACTTGTGTATTATCTTAGTACAGAAAACCTGGGATATGTTCAGTGTTTTGCAAAAGGACCTCAAAAACCTCCATAAACATGTACAATATGTTGGGTCAATTTTGCTTCTTAAAAAGAACCTTTTTAGGCCAGTCAGTGTTCCTCAGGGCCAGCAGTCCTTTATGTTTCTCTTCTTCACCACACCTGTTTCAAATGATTGCATTACATCCTCAGCATGCTATCAGGTGCAGGAGAAGGCCCATTCATCTATGTTATGTATATGGCTGCAGGGAAGCTCCTAAAACATGTAGGATAGTGGGTGCTGAGGACCAGAATTGAGAACTACTGGGTTAGTTTGTTGCAATGATTTCTATACAGATCTTTAAAAAATCTCAGCCACCACCATGAAAAGGCATCATATCACAACACTCCTTAAATCACAGCAGTGGCTCCCTATTTGTCAAAAGACAGAATTTAAAATCCTGCTGATGGCCCATAAAGCACTGACTGGTCTTGGGAATAAATACATTTCAGAGTTTCTTTTCAGGTATGAACCATGTAGAACCTTCAGGCTATCAGAGACCAATTCTCTCAGGGTTCAAATGATCAGCACTAAAGAAGTGGATGCAGTATGTAGTTTTATGCTCCTCAGATGTGAAACAAACTCCCTGAAAAAAGTGTTTGCCTGGGTGTCTACATTTATATTTGAATGGTTCTTTCTTTTTATGTGATGCTTTGTGTTTTATTGAGCATTTTGTGTTTTCAATGTATTTTGACTTATCCCTGTTCCTTTATTTTCCTGTGAAGCAATTTAAATCTGTGTATGAATGGCATAAACTCACCTTGCTTTCTAGAAACTTAAATATTCTGATCTCTTGTTGTTTAATAAAAATAGTCTATGACCCATCCTTTCCCTAAATCTCTACCTGCACTTTGTGTTTAATCTTCACCTAAAAGAAATGTAAAGTTCATGAGATGAAACTTCGGCCTTTCAGCACCATTGGTGAGCATTATGTAGAATGGCAGATATTGCCACTGTCCACTACTGAACATCGACATGGGTAAAAACAAGAAGAAAATCCCTTCCTGCGAAGGAAAGTGTACCATTGCACCATTGCTCCCCAGTCACAGAGGCAAAATGCAAAGTAGAGTAAAAATGTCAACACTTCATGACAAATGAACTCATGAAATCTACTAGCGTTTGGTGAGTCAGTGTAAGAGTATTCAAGGATAGACTTTTTTCCTTAAGGCAGAAGCTGCAGATCTTGTTAAAATCTGAAACAAAGCTATGTCAGGCAGGCACCTCTATTTGATTTGGCCCTCTGCTTTCATCCTCTTTCCATTTTTGCTCATCATCCCCTCCACATGACACAGTAATGACAGCCTCCTGTTCACTTGCCGCAAATTTACCTCAGAGACAATCCATTTTATTACTTTAATTTGGAAATAAAACACAGAGCGACAGCAAAGTTGGAAATGAGATGGAGAGAAAGGCTAAGGAAGAAAAGGAGCAAAGCTTGGCCTGGAGCTATGGAAAGTTATAATAGATGTTATGTGAGCACCAGGAAAATAAGAACATGTAGGCGTTTATATGGAATTAAGACTTTGGTGCTCATTAACATAAGCCCTTTCAGCTGCAGGTTTCTGAAGGCTGCATTGTTCTTATTTAAGTTGTGCTTCCAAACAATGAACATAGATATACATTTTAGTAGAAGGAAGAAATGTACCGTATAACAAAAATACTTAATAAAAACGGCAATAGACCAACGCAAAGTATTAAGTAGAAAGAAAATTATGAAAAGTGTGGGGTGCATTTGTATTCAGTCCCCTAAACCCTAAAAAAAATCCAGTTCAGAAGTCACCTAATTACTAAACAGAGTCCACCCATGTATGATTTATTCTCATAGGGAGACCAAGGATCACAACAGAAGGGTCAGGATGTTGATGTTCAACATTGTGGAATAATTTAATGCCGAGTTAGGTTATAAAACAGTATCCTAAACGTTAATCCTCTCACCGAGCACTGATCAATACATCATCTGAACATTGATAGAATACAACACAACCGCTGCAAATCTACCAAGACATGGCTGTCCATCTAAACTGACAACCCAGGCGAGGAGCTTAGTAATCAAATAAGCAACCAAAAGCAGAGATCCACAGCTCAGATGGGAAAATCCGCTGAAGAGATATCTATTATTTCAGAACTTCACAAATCCGAACTTTGTGGGATTGTGGCAAGAAGAAAGTCTTACAAAGTCCCACTTGCAGTTTGCCATGAGTGTGAAAGAATATCAACATCAACTCCTGCACCATCATGCAAAATATTAATACTGCTTATCACCCTGAACACTTTACATCTATCATTTAACATGGTGGTGGTAGCACCATGTTGTGGGGATTCCTTTTCTCAGCAAGGACGAAAAAACTTATAAGAGTTCATGGTAAGATGGAGATAAGTACAGGGCAACCCTGGAAGAAAACCTGACATACCACCAAAGCTACAATGGAATGATTTACAATTAAGTACAACAATGTGTTTTAATGGCCCAGTCAAAGTCCAGACCTAAATACAATTTAGAATCTGTGGAAAGACTTAAAAATGTACACTGCCTGGCCAAAACAAAAGTCGCCAACAAAAAAAATTTTTTCACAAACTCTAATATTTCGTTGGACCGCCTTTAGCTTTGATTACGGCATGCATTCGCTGTGGCGTTGTTTCGATAAGCTTCTGCAATGTCACAAGATTAATTTCCACCCAGTGATGCATTAATTTTTCACCAACATCTTGCATTGATTATGCTTCTCCAGCACATCCCAAAGATTCTCAATGGGGTTAAGGTCTGGACTCGGTGGTGGCCAACCCATGTGTGAGAATAATGTCTCATGCTCCCTGAACCACTCTTTCACAATTTGAGCCTGATGAATCCTGGCATTGTTATCGTGGAATATGCCTGTACCATCACGGAAGAAAAAATCCATTGATGGACCAACCTGGTTATTCAGTATATTCAGATAGTCAGCTGACCTCAGTCTTTGAACACATACTGTTGCTGAACCCAGACCTGACCAACTGCAGCAACCCCAGATCATAGCACTGTCCCCACAGGCTGGTACAGTAGGCACTAGGCATGATGGGTGCATCACTTCTCCTGCCTCTCTTCTTACCCTGATGCACCCATCACGCTGGAACAGGGTAAATCTGGACACAGACAATATAACCTTCTTCCATTGCTCCAGACTCCTCTCTTTGGTTATGATTCTAGAAATGGATCTGACCCACATGCAGGAATACACTCAGGAGAATATCACAGATGTTTAAGAGATTTATTTTCACAATAATGAGTAGTGGTGAGAGAACCATGACCGGCTGATCACCAACTGCACAGAGAAGGGGAGAACAGGTAAGTACAGAGTGATGGGATGACTATAATAGTTAAATAAATAAGAGGAGGAGATGATTGAACCACCAGGGGGAAAGAGATGTGGAGTCTGAGAGCACGAGACTAGAGGAAACCGAGGAGGGTAATATCCAAGGTAAGTTGGTCTAGGGATGCCTGAAGGAAGTTTCCGGGGTGTCCAGTTAAGCTTGGTCCATGGTATGAAGAAGGTGGCATGGTGCGCTGGCTGGTGGGGCTTACACGGGAGCTCGTTGGAGGGTGAACACGGTTCGTTTATGATTGTGGCCGGTTGATCGCAGAGCCAGGAAGCTTGGAGTTTGCCTAGAGAAGGAACTGGAGGATTGAATCTTGGATCCAGAAGTCAGGAAATGAACTGGAAACAGAGCCAGGGCTAACCTGGGAAGGAGGACACATGAAGGTTAATCGAAACTCTAAGAAAACATGAAAGCTGTGTAAAGTCTGGCGAGAGTCTGTTACCATTGCTGGCGAACACTCAGGCGTCGAAGTGCTGCCAGCCTCCTGCTTAAATGCTCCCAGCAGCAATCAGCAGGATCAGTATGGGGTAAGAACGCTGTCAAAAACAATGTGTATGTAAAGACGGAAATGTGTGCATATTAGTCAATAGTTGTGCATAAGTAAAATCCAAAAGAGGTATTGTATATTTTCTCTATAAGAATATAAAATAAAATGTTACAGCTTCAAGAAATTGCAAACACAAAGTTCAAGTTTACAGTTGTGGTTTATTCTTTATGAATACAATATGCTATAACAGTTTGTGAAAACGATTTCTTTTCTTTGAGAATACGAATTTACATCAGCGACTTGGTGTCACGTGATCTCAGGCTCAGAATATAGTGGGTGGAGTTATACAATGATGTACAGTAGGTGGCGGTATGCACCTCTGAATTTGTTGCGAACCGCCAGCAGAAGAAGAGAAGAAGAAGCAGCAGCAGCACTAGCACCAAGATAACATTTCCGTCTTTACATACACATTGTTTTTGACAACGTTCTTACCCCATAGATCAGCCACACCTGTCACCTGTGCACCCATGAGCTCCCACGCCACCTATGGACTAAGCAGAGTAAATAGTAGGCAAGACACAGAAAACAAACAGATACTCCCAAACCCCGACATCTTTATGCTCCCTATCAAATTGAATCCTTTTTTTCCAGTTAGCCTAACTAATTAGTGGTTTTCTTAAGGCTTCACAGCTTTTCAGTCCCAATCCCTTCAGTTCCCCTTGCATTGTACGTGTGGAAATGCTTTTACTTTCACTATTAAACATAGCCCAGAGTTCTATTGTTGTTTTTCTTCAATTTGATTTCACCAAACTTTTAAGTGATTTTAATAATGTGTTAAACAGTTCGTAATCCAATTTTGGTAGTTTCTGCAATCTCCTTAGATGTTTTCTCTGCTTGATGCATGCCAATGATTTGACCCTTCTGAATAGATTGACATCTTTTCGACGACCACGGGATGTGTCTTTCGACATGGTTGTTTAAGGAGAAGCAACTCATTGCAGCAGTTGGGGTTAAATAAATTGTTGCCAGCTGAAACATAATCGCCCATGCAGTAATTATCCAATGGGAGGCTAGTACCCATTTGCTTAGTTAAATCCAGGTGGCGACTTTTTTTTGGGCCAGGAAGTGTATTCACATAGATGTTTTCCATCCAACCTGACAGAGCTTGAGCTGTTTTGCAAAAAAGAATGGGCAAAGATTTCAGTCTCTAAATGTTAAGTAAAAAGCTGTTAGACGCCTGCTTCAAAATATATCCAGTAGTATTTGTAGTGAAGGGTGGTTGTTCCAAGTATTGGCTCAGGGGAGCTAAATACAAATGCTGACTACATTTGTCTGGTTGTCATATGTGAAAAATATTGAAATCCATTAAAAAGTTTCTTTCCACTTTACATTTATGCACTACTTTCTGCTGGAGGATCTTATACAATACTGCAATATATTTATACCCCTTAAGCTTTCACACTTCATCAAAGCACCACCACAAACCTATAGTTAAAGTCTGACAAAGTATGAAGAACAAAGTCTTTGAGGCTATGAAAGTGCAACTGCAGCTGTTGGCTTACAGGAGCAAAAGTGACAGGTGGGCTTGGGAAAATTAAATGTGTCGCTGGAAAGTCAGTCACCAGCTGCCACTTTTCTGCCCATTTCCCACTGCTTTGTCAGTCATGAGAAACCTGTCAGCGAGGCCTGCATGAGAGTCTGACAGACGTTAGCAGAAATATGAAAGAAACCATGTTCAAGCCCCCTTTCCACAAAAGTTGGAAAATTTTCCAAATGCAACAAAAACTTTAACATGCAATTTGTTGAGTTTATTCAAACCTAAACACAAATACGTTTTATGGCTGTGCAATTTCAAGACCTGTTGGTCTCTTAGCAGGATAGACAAAAGGCAGTGAGAAAGAGGTTGAGAGTACAACGCTGCTCAGGTGTTTTCTTCCAGACGCAATTTACAGAGTCCACTTATCACAAGCAGATGATACTGATGATATTTGCATATTTACAATCTGAGGAGGTATCCAAAGGGGCAAGACAAAATCCTGCTCATCCACTCTTCCAGTTTATTAACTCAGTGCAGCACAGATATGTTCAATCGCAAAAAATCCACACAACCTGGTACACATCTCATCAGATTCTGATATCATTACCTAATTTAGCTCAGCTGTTAGAAATAAACACATATCCTGATAGGAAGGGATAAAAGCCATTAATAAAAAAAAACCATCTATAATGCAAATTCCAATTATCTGATAAAGCAATGCTTTGTTTAACAATGACAATCACACACTGTGAGGGGGAAATTTCACTCCCTACATCATTTTGAAGGAAGAATCGAACTATAAAAATTATTTGTCTATCCATATGACTTATGTACACCAATTTGATCACACATGCAACTAGAAATCCCTCAAATGCAATCATTTTCTGTCTTGGCTGCTACTGCTGTGAACAAGGAATTGCCTTTTTTTCTGTAAGACCTGCAGAAAGATGAAGACAAACATCAGCCTAAAATTGTTTATATGGCAGATTTAGATTTTAAATTATCTGAATCCAGCCAATAAGTATTTCTCTGATAGTAAATGATACAAGCATCTCTTAAAAGACAACCGGAAAATGTTAAGGAGTACCAGTGCTGCAAAAAACAAGCTGTTTATATCTGTTTATATTTTGTTAAAAAAGGCATGTGAAATATTATTTATAACATTTTTTTTTAAATCAATGGAGAACTCCTTATTGGCATTAAATGAATCAAAGCTAATCAATTCTAATAATTGCTGACCAGTGTTTTGCATGCTGCTACACATAATTTGGTGACCTCCAGGTCCCTGAGGTTGAAAGGCCTCTTCGTCATCCTTCTAGTCTTTAGGGTTTACATGGTTGTCAAATTGTGTGAACTAGAGTGTAGAATATGTTGTAAGATGCCCCATAGCATTGTTTTATTTTATTTCATATGGAGCAGTTGTTGGACTGCTTGTTATGATTTTTCAACAGTATCTTCTGCAAAGATATCTTTTAGTGTATTTACATTACTGTTAATCTGCTTGGGAGCTGGTGAAATTGTGACTTAATGGAATATTGTGGTGAGAAGGAAATTGTGAAAAATTTGGGCGCACCTGCAAATGTTAACTGATGACTGAAACACGTGTATAATGTTAGTCTGCAGCCATGACTACAGTATTTATACCTCACTCGTCTGTTATTAACAATGTTGTTAAAGTTAGAAAAACTGGGGAAAATCAAGATTAATTTGATCACATGCATGTTAATAAATTGCACACCAGTGCATTCTATCGCCCGTGTTGTCTGGAAGTAATAGGGGAATTGGGGCAAAATTATTTTAATAATAACTGTTTTATTGATTGCATTGTTTTTTGTGATAATATGGAGCAGAAATCAAAATTATAAAGCAAATCTGATTAAGTTATATTTGGAAGCAATTAGACTGAAGGACTCTAGAACAATTTGGGATACAGAGGAGGTAATGGCCGACCCAATATTTGTAAGGCGCCTCTGACTTTCTTACTTGCTTCATAGTCCAGCAGGAGTTAGTTATGTGCAAACAGAGTCTCCACAAGGAGAAAACGAATACTTTTTAAGTTTACTTTTATATTTTAATTCTAATTGGAAACACAAGCCAGCACACTAAACAGGAAATCCTTGCCGGGTTGCTAAATTTTAAAATATTTAACACTGTATATGTAAATTCATCAGGTGATATCCACTGTTAATGTGTCTCCAGGCTGGAAGAGAAACAAAAAGCCAAGTTAGCTGTAGGTTAGGATCAGTAAACAGATACCGCTCTCCAACTGAAGAAAACACACCATGATTTTTGTTGGGTGTTTGTGTTGCCCGGGACAGAAACTGCCACAAATATGGCACATACAATATATTTCCTGCAGAAATGTTGATCTTAAAAACGGGCTTAACTCTATTTTTCCCCCACATTGATGTTTGTCAGAGGGACAGCATTTTAGCTGTAGAACAATGGTTCCTGCAGCCTGTGGGGCATCTTTTGTTTTACGATAATGTGGTGCTTTGTCCTTGCAGTCTCTGAAGTATATTTGGCTTGATAGTAATGTTGTCTAATGAAGCTTCTTGACAATAACATGCCACATTGTTCCTTTAGTAATATTAAGAGCCTGCTGCCATTTATTTAATGCCATTCTCTGGAGCTCACAAAAAAAAATAATGCTGCTGTTTGATTGTACATCCTTGAGGGGAATGTAATTCAACCTTTGTAGATCAATAAAATCCATTGTATTCCAATGTATTCCATTTACTATTCTAATCCATCCTTTCCCATTAACAAACATATGGGCTTGTTGACTGCAATAGCCGTTATGTAATTAATAGTCATGGTGGGGCAATTAAAATTTGGAAGCTTTATGGGCTTGCTGATTAAGATATTTAAAGCACGAAGAACCCAAGGCTCTTATTTTTTTGCAGGTTTCTGCAATTCTTCTTGTTTATACTTGTTTGTCTTTTGTCCCGCCTCCAGCAAATGCGTGCTCATATGAAAAATAAGCGCTGCCTTTTGTGTGCAACGTGAGAGTGTGTACAAGGCGAGGAACAGCTTTAACACTTATCCTTGACTTATCCTTTACCCGCACGCAATTAATTACCGCCTGGAACCGTGGCCCTGGGATCAGCTGCTGCTGGAATGAAAACACATCAGTGTGCATGGAAAGCAAAGAGATTCGGGTAATGTGTCGCTGTGTTCCACGCTGAGACCCCTGCACTAGCAAACGTTTGCAGTTACAGCCATTATCGCGTGAAAGCAGTGGTCTGCAACTTTATTCAGGAGGGAGTGTGTGTGTTCACGGGCCCACAGTAATCCACATTCACATTGTTAATTGCTTCAATTAGTTCTCTCAGATACTGTATGAATTTTTACACTCTGTCTGTCCCCAGATAAAGTCCAGTTAATATATTACTGGGCAGAGGTTACAAATTGTGTTCCCAGTGGTGAAGCTTAATACACATTGGATTTAAAGTCATTTATCTGGTTGAGTGGGCAAAAAACTGTATCACTGACACTGTAATGAGGGAACAGAAGCAACTCGGCCTCACTGTTTAGACTCATACTTGCGAGAATTCACACACAGAAGCACGTACATGGACGCATTCACAATGAGAGTACAGTGCATTACAGCAGTATTTTTAAGCTTTGAACTTTTCCAGAGGTCAACAACCTTTAGGATCCAAAGGGACATTTTTGTGCTCATACCTAGTAAAAAGAATTTGCCAAGTGCAGAAAAATTGACATGACATCTGTTCATGTCTTGGTGGATTTAATGAACAATTTATTTAAATTTTTAGGTTTCAGAACAATAAAGCACCCAAACTATTGACTAAAATGCAGTTCTTGAGTTAAACGAGGCCAAGTTGGTCCTTTTCATATGTTGTGGAATTTTCTTATCAAAGTGGGTAGAAGTTGACTCATAACAAGAGAAAATCCGGACTTTGTCTTTATAAGTTTTATTCAAAGGCATTCAGCGTTTGAAGACCCTGACACTGAGGTTAGTCAGTGAAACAGAGCCCCGATCAACATTTACACACAGTATTTATACCAGAACATGACAGTGTTATCTCAACACTTCAAAGAGTCTGTGTTTTATGACCCCAGACCCTTCTCGGGTTCAGAGGTGACTAGGTTACCTAGGAACAACCATCTACTCTCCCTGAGGCATCACCCTAACAAATGCCCTTAACCATTAAACTTCTGATAATGGCTTTTACAGCTTCCTCCTCTAACACAGATGTTCACTGGAGTGAAGTAAACCAAAGGTCATACACTGTGGAATGCTTACTGCAAGAATTTCCATCACACATATTAAACAAAATTTAAGAAAAACATGAACATTGATAAATAAATAACTAACTAAATAAATAAATAATGCAAATCTCCTGCAGCCAAATGGCTTGTACTATTAGTGTAATTTTGTTGGAAAAACAGAAGAACTGAAAAACTATCTTTTATTTTTATTTTTCTAAATAAAAACAGTGTAATATTTTATAATTTTTTACCAAAGTTATTGAGAGCCACTGTGAAGGACCCAAAAAGTCACGAGGTTATGGAGTCACATGTTGAAGATCGTTGTGGTAGACCATTGCAGAGTAGTGCTTAATTGTGAAGTGGCAAAACTAACAAATATTTAAAAAGTGTGGCAAACATTCTTTTCAGGTCCCTTTACTATGATGCCGCTACATAAAATCTAGCGCAACCAATTGCATTCAGAAGTCACCTAATCACTAATTAGAGTCCAAATGTGTGTAAGGCCTTATGTGACTTTAGAAAAGCTGCAGAGACCCACAGCTTAGGTGTGAGAATCTGTTAACAGAAAAAAAGGGACAGGACAGAAGTCCACAAAATGTCCTGAATGTCTAATACAAAAGTATTAAAGGTTTTTGGACCACTGTGTGGTGGAATGCAAACACTGCACATCACCCTGACTATACCATTCCCACAATGGAACAAAGTGTGGTGGCAGCATTGTGCTGATAGAGAAGCTGGTTGGAGCAGATACGAAGATGGGCAGAGCCTAATGTGGTGCAATCCTTGAAGAAAACAAGAGACTGCAAAAGACTTGGAGCGGACATTCAACTTAGGCTTGGAATGGGAAACAACAGTAAACATACAGCCAGAGCCACAATGGAAAGGTTTACATCAAAGCATATTTATGCGTTAGAATGGCCCATTCAAAGTCCAGACCTAAGTTAACCTATGTTAACAGATGCTTTTCATTCATTCTGACTGAGCGTGTGCTGAAAGAGTGGGCAAATAGTCCAGTCTCTAGATGTCCACAGTGGTCAAGACACACCAAAACATTTTCTGGTGAAAATGCACAAAAGTGGTTCTACAAAGTACCCACTCTCAGGGACTGAGCACAGATTTTTATTTGTAAAAAAAACTTTAATAACCAAATATTATTTTCCTTCCATGCTTCAATTACCGTATGCATTACTTTACATCTGTGTTTTTCATAAAACCTGAATAAAATGCATTAAAGTTTGTGATTATATAATGTGACAAAATGTGGAAAGGTTCAATGGGTTTGAGTATTTTTGCAAGGCATTTAAATACTCCAAGAATATTAACATGTTTGTGTTGACTAAGTTGCCCTTTAATTTTCTTAACATGCACTAAAAGCTCACAGCCATAGTAATCCTTTATGCAATCAATGTCGGCATCTGGACCAAGAGATTAAGTTACTGCATGGTCAGGAAATGATCACTGGGCACACACACACACACACACACACACACACACACCCACACACACACACACACACACACACACACACACACACACACACACACACACACACACACTCTTGTTTTGCTATATGTAGTGAGACCCATGTGTTGACTCCCATTGACTTCCATTGATTTTCAGTCATTTTCAACCCTTCAACCCCTTCAACCCTAACCCTGACAATAACCCTAAACCTAACCATTACCAGTACATGTCTAACCCTAACCTTAACCTAAACTCAATTCACATCTTAGTCCTAAACCTAACCGTTAGCAAAATAGGTCGTGAGGACCAGCAAAATGTCCTCACTTTGGTACAAACGGTCCTCAATTTGATGGTGAAATCGGGAAAATGGTTCTCACTCTGATGCCAAGACAGGAACACACACACACACACACACACACACACCAGATCGTCAAACAAATGAGGCTGTTGCTTAACTGTCTGTCAAGTGAATGGAGAGCATGTATTGATCTGGAACAAAAGCTCATTCATCAATGCAGTTAAGCAAAAATAACATTAAGGGGGAATCAGAAATTGTGTACACACACAAACACACACATACACACACAAACACACACATGTACTGTTTTCTTTGCCAAAACCAGGGTTGACCCAACATCTTTGTGACTGCTTAGGACCCCCGTTGTCATATGATGCTGGGGTTTTGAAGGACTAATATGTGAACAGGAGCGTTGGAGCCGCATGGTCAATTTACCAGTATTTTAATAATCAATCCAGTAGACTTACAAGTGGTAGCAGGACGTGGAATACCGGCAGATCATAGGCACAGAGCAAGGTAGAAAGCAGTGACATGGAGCAAGTAACTAACAGGCCGGGCATGACAAACAGTAGGATTCAGTGGCGAGAAATGAAAGCCAAAAAGTATAATAGAGGCAGGGTGGAGAGATGACCAATGAACAAGAAGATGTGGAGCAGCTGGTGGCAGGGAAAATGCAGAGCAACTGAAGGAGGGAGGCCAATGAGTAGGAATACAGAAACATAGGAAGGAATCTAATGAAACTTTAAATGTACAGGAATACAGGAAGTACATAGATAACAGCATCAGGGAGGAAACAGGTTCATGCTTTAACAAGTATACCTGAACAAACACTCTATTGTACTGCATGTGGATTTAATGACATACTTATCAAATTTTTATTTGTGTTTACTATTCTGATTCTCTCCAAGGTGTACTATAATGATTTTTGGATTGCTTTAGCCTTTTTTAAATTGTCACTATTTATTGTCATAATTGTTATTTTATCAAGGAAACTATTTTTTAAAGCATGTGAATGTCACAAAGTTAACTTATTCCCTTTTACAGGTAGTTATAAAGGACCTCTCTTTTAAAGGTTAACCTGTTTTGGTTTTTCATAGTCTATAAAATGTATTTTTTCTGCTCAGTGTTGGGTTACTGAAAGGCTGATAAACACATCTCTTGCTTGGCAGATCTTTCATATTGGCTTCTTGTGAAAGAGCTTTTAGAAAATAATGTATTATTTTTCTCATTCAGTCGCAAAGACTCATTCCCTTGCATCATCCTTTTTTTTTTTTTACTTCTGTCACAGTTTTGCATATCTGCCTTTTGTTTTAATGGCATAGAAAGACACAATGAAATAGAAAAAAAAAACCATTATAGTATCAACATTCTAGGCCTTTGGAACTGTAGCATACAGTGGATAAGACAGGCTGCCACAGATTCTTTTGACATGTCAAAAAGTTTACCATACATGTGCACCACTGCTTTTTAATCAATCCAACTGAAAGTCCAATTTCAGAGCAATGACCATATAATAATGTGTCACTTAATTTCATGCTATGAAATGCTATTGGCAGGCAATACGCTTGAAATCCAAACTGACAGCTTACGAAACATTTCTGATTTATTCGGCTAATCATCCGAACACTTGGGGACACTTATTGATCACAGAAATTTCACTCCCAGGTTGATTAGTAGGAAAAAAGAGAGACATTGAAATCAAGGCAAAAGTGATTTCAATCTGAAAAGACTCACAAGGAAAAGGGATGGCAATTAGAAAAGTTTTAATGATGTGAAATTACATGGTTATTTCTTTGGTGCTCGGACCTGGGAGGAAGACATGAATGCTGAGAATGACATGAGCTAAAATGAACATTTGAAAGGTTTAGATTTAGAGATGTGTTCCCCTTGATCCGACACTGGTGGTGGATTGGCGGCCAGGGAGCGAGGAAGCCAGGAGTAGATGTGAAGGAAGATGGTGGAGGTGGGGTGGAGGAGGGATGAGCTCAGCTGACAAGCAAGGATGAACACCGCTGAAGATCCTTTAAAAACAAGGCGTCGGAAGGTGATTGGATGGAGAATCAGGTGGACAGGATGCTGATTGGAGGCTGGGAGACGCACAGAAGAATCATGGGAAGGAGCGGGCAGTGAAGGTGAGCCTTTCAGTCTGAATTTTTGTCTAAACTCCATTTACCAGGTTAGGATGAAGCAGAACACTGTGAAATCTACACCCTTGATCCTAATAAACATGCAGTACTCTGAATGCAACATAATTAGATGTGACACATGATTCAATGAACAGGCAGGACTTGCTGTTCCACAAAATCTCCTTAAATTTCTCACATTTTAACTTATGCAATGCTGAATTTTCACTATGCCAGCATGCATGTTAAGATGGCAGCAGCTTATTAGAACTGAAACATTCATTCAGAGGAAAATGCTAAAACTAAGTTGGTAGGGGGCTATTTGTTAATTGGTTGAAAATTATATAAAACATTGCTTATCTAATCTGTAAACTAACCATTTTTTAATGTTGTCTGATTCCCTGAGCAGTAATTTTCAGAACCAAGCGTTTCTGGGAGATCTTAAAATACAGTCCATGAGTAAAAATAATTGAACCGTCTAAAGACTTGTATGTTTTTAGAAGTTTTGGGTTCTGGATAAAGTATTGACATGTCTGGAGGCAAATCATTTTTCCATGAGCTGATCGTATCTTTTGAGTACTTTCTTTGGATTTCATATGGATCCAACAAAATTGCATAAGGAGTTTATTACAATATCTTTGAAAAGCAACACCGTCTGTCAATAAGCAATAATTGCCTAAGGGTTCTTAGTGCTGATATCATATATGATAGTTTTGCCCACCAGTGGGACTATCCTATCTCATCCTATCCCATCATTTTCTCATCATCATCATCATCATTTTCCCCCTGTGTTGTACACCCTATGTTAAGTTTTTAAGGATGCTTGTAAGAATTAGCTTGGAAGTTTGATATTAAACAATAAAGATTTTTAAGATGAGAGCTTTAATCCAAGCTCTGTTTTAATCAAAAAACAATGTGATGTGACTAAAGCAAAACACAATCTACGATGACTTCATTATATATATTATTTATAAATTTTTGGCTCATTTGTCATGCTCAAAGTAAGTTGTGTTTATTGTCGAATGCAAAAGTGATCAAGCATGAGCAATGTAAAAGGATGTTCAGTAGGGCTGTGATTTCTGATGGGCCTAACCAGACCTGGGACTTTTTTTTTTTTTTTTTGCCCTTTAGATGTCCTCAACTAGACCATGTGAAAATTGGATCTAAAATTAAGTACACGTTCTGCTAGCAAATTAGAATGCACTGATTTTATTCTGAAAAGCTGACTTTTATTTTGAAGGATTCTTTTGTTGCTTGATATCCATAGCACCCTCAAGTATTCTTCCAGCAGAGCTCCATCTCCAGCGGGCTCTGAACCTGTACACAGAGAGCGTGGCGTGTTTCTCTAAGAAATTTCATCTCATATTAAAATAAAGAGAGATTGTTACAGCATGCATCATTTGTAGCACACAACATTTATCTAAGCATTTATTTACAGAAGTTAGTATTAAAGTTTTTGGCTCAGTTTGTGTAAAACAAGTAAAGGCCTTTTCTGGGAATTACAACTTGAATATAAAGGCTTACAGTAAAATATGAGATCTTGTTTATCATTTCTTTGGAAAATATTTTATTTTTAAAGTAAAGTACAGTTGTCAGTTTGGTACGTCACATTATATTGGTTATGGTTATTTAATACATTTTTCCTAATTGCTAAAACAGTAAAGCCAATATTTGTTTGAGATTATTACAGGAGTCTAAACGTATTCTCAGGCAAGGGGGCATGTGTGTGTCAGAGGAGGGATACTCCAAGGAAGAAGATGGGGACAGGTAGGAGAAAGAGTAGACAGAGAAAGAAAAGGAGGACAAAGAGCAATGAAATGAAGCCCAGTGATCAGTCTTTTGATTCCATGCTAGAGATAACAGTAAGGCAAGAAAACTTTCAATTTGCATTTTTGAAAATTCTTTCATTGCTGTTTCCATTTCTTCTGTTTTTGTGCTCATTTTTGTCAGCCATGCAAAATACTTTTAAGTATATTTTAATAAATAAACATTTCTCCAGGAGCTAAATGCCCTGTCGTGAAGCTTGTGTTTTCAGTTATATGGTGTAGTGCGTAGTCACGGCTCTGTCTGTATTTTCACTGTGACTATTGTGAATGAGTTGAGGACTTTGGTTGCTTTTAAGCAGTTAAAAGTGTTTTGAGGTAACTGTTCAGTTTTGCAACAAGATTTTAAAAACTGGGTTTTGCATTCACAATTTTGACAAAAACGAAAGATGGTTTCCAGAAATGTATTCTAGCAATAAAAAAAAAAAAACATACAAATTTGTATTGTTATTATACAGTTTATTATCAATTATACCAAAATTCCACAAATTGTGTTCAGCCAGTGCTGTGGCCCTTGACAAGAGCCATGATTGCTTATGTGGTCTTTGGAGAAAAATAATTACCCACCCCTGGACTTAAGCAGGCCCCCAAATAAAATTCTGCTTAGGGCCTTATATAACCTTGCGCCATCTCTGGCCAGAAGTAATTGAAGCTTTTTTTCCACTACATGACTGATGGTTTTTATCTCCAGTTTCCACTCTAAATTTGTCGCACAGTACGAATGCAGCTGACTGACGGAGGTCTGGAGAAGTTCAACTCCTTCCTCCACCGACCTATTTGTGGGGTTTTATGGATAAAGTCCTGCTAGCTGGGTAAAGCAAGCTCCACAGGGTTGGAATGCATGATAATATAGGAGGGGGAACATTTCCACATAATGAACACACTACATCTTCTTTAGAACCCCTCTTGAGGAACGCAGATGAGGACACACAGATAAAGTGGGAAGAAGGAAAAGAAGATCAAGGCAGATTTTAAGAATGAGACTACGAGGATGAAGGAGGAGGAATGAGAGACAGTATAAGGGGAGTGGAGGATAGTGGCGGAGGTTGCAATAATAAGAGAGAAAATTTAATGGGAGAGACAAAGGAGTAAGACAGAAGGAGGTAATGTTAATGCAGTGCAGCCTGCAGGTTGTGCTCCCCTCTGCACCACTTGTGAACACTCCTGGCTGAGGTGAGCACTTGCTCTTTTATATCAACCTCCCGCTGCTACTGTAAAAAGAGACACTGTGGGAAGGTATTTATGTTTTTTTTGTCTGCATATGTGTATGCCTGTCCGCAGCCCCCTTTTGTGTGGAAGCTTACAACAATCTGTCATGCTGGCTCCTGATTTATGTGGGTAAAAGAAGTCATAATGATGAGCCCCATACCGAGAGCTATTTAACATGCCATTCAAAGTGGGGCTGTCATGTCTGTCAATCAAAGGAAGTTTTCTTGTCTCTTTGTAACAATTAGAGCTTTTGTCATGAAGACATCTTGAGCTAAATTGACACTTTGCTGACAGACATGCACTTGTGTCCAACTACCAATCCTTAGTTCTGTTTACATATTACCCAGTTATATAATTTCTTGCAGTTTGCAGGCTGTCAAAACTGTTTCCACAAGTTGTTGAGTAGATAACAGTGTGTTTCAAAAATATGCATACCCCTTGATCTTTTCCACATTTGTCACATTGTTTTATTGGGGTTTTGTGTAATAGATCAACAAAACGTATTGCATAGTTGGGAAGTCGAAGAAAAACAATACATTGTTTAAATAAATTTTATTCAGCCCTGTCGGATTCAATACTTTATAGAACTACTTTTTTTCTGTAAATGCAGCTGCAGGTCTTTGGGGGTATGTTTCTATCAGCTTTGCACTTCTAGGGAAATTGTTGCTTATTCTTCTTTGCAAAATAAGTCAAAGTAAATTTGATTGGACAATATTAACTCGGAGTAATTTTAAATCAGTAAAGATTACCAATTTAAATTCAGTTGATAAATGCCAGTATACAGGTCCTTCTCAAAATATTAGCATATTGTGATAAAGTTCATTATTTTCCATAATGTCATGATGAAAATTTAACATTCATATATTTTAGATTCATTGCACACTAACTGAAATATTTCAGGTCTTTTATTGTCTTAATACGGATGATTTTGGCATACAGCTCATAAAAACCCAAAATTCCTATCTCACAAAATTAGCATATTTCATCCGACCAATAAAAGAAAAGTGTTTTTAATACAAAAAATGTCAACCTTCAAATAATCATGTACAGTTATGCACTCAATACTTGGTCGGGAATCCTTTTGCAGAAATGACTGCTTCAATGCGGCGTGGCATGGAGGCAATCAGCCTGTGGCACTGCTGAGGTCTTATGGAGGCCCAGGATGCTTCGATAGCGGCCTTTAGCTCATCCAGAGTGTTGGGTCTTGAGTCTCTCAACGTTCTCTTCACAATATCCCACAGATTCTCTACGGGGTTCAGGTCAGGAGAGTTGGCAGGCCAATTGAGCACAGTGATACCATGGTCAGTAAACCATTTACCAGTGGTTTTGGCACTGTGAGCAGGTGCCAGGTCGTGCTGAAAAATGAAATCTTCATCTCCATAAAGCTTTTCAGCAGATGGAAGCATGAAGTGCTCCAAAATCTCCTGATAGCTAGCTGCATTGACCCTGCCCTTGATAAAACACAGTGGACCAACACCAGCAGCTGACACGGCACCCCAGACCATCACTGACTGTGGGTACTTGACACTGGACCTCTGGCATTTTGGCATTTCCTTCTCCCCAGTCTTCCTCCAGACTCTGGCACCTTGATTTCTGAATGACATGCAGAATTTGCTTTCATCCGAAAAAAGTACTTTGGACCACTGAGCAACAGTCCAGTGCTGCTTCTCTGTAGCCCAGGTCAGGCGCTTCTGCCGCTGTTTCTGGTTCAAAAGTGGCTTGACCTGGGGAATGCGGCACCTGTAGCCCATTTCCTGCACACGCCTGTGCACGGTGGCTCTGGATGTTTCTACTCCAGACTCAGTCCACTGCTTCCGCAGGTCCCCCAAGGTCTGGAATCGGCCCTTCTCCACAATCTTCCTCAGGGTCCGGTCACCTCTTCTCGTTGTGCAGCGTTTTCTGCCACACTTTTTCCTTCCCACAGACTTCCCATTGAGATGCCTTGATACAGCACTCTGGGAACAGCCTATTCGTTCAGAAATTTATTTCTGTGTCTTACCCTCTTGCTTGAGGGTGTCAATAGTGGCCTTCTGGACAGCAGTCAGGTCGGCAGTCTTACCCATGATTGGGGTTTTGAGTGATGAACCAGGCTGGGAGTTTTAAAGGCCTCAGGAATCTTTTGCAGGTGTTTAGAGTTAACTCGTTGATTCAGATGATTAGGTTCATAGCTCGTTTAGAGACCCTTTTAATGATATGCTAATTTTGTGAGATAGGAATTTTGGGTTTTCATGAGCTGTATGCCAAAATCATCCGTATTAAGACAACAAAAGACCTGAAATATTTCAGTCAGTGTGCAATGAATCTAAAATATATGAATGTTAAATTTTCATCATTACATTATGGAAAATAATGAACTTTATCACAATATGCTAATATTTTGAGAAGGACCTGTAATGTCTGAAATAATTTTTAGAGAACTTTAATTTTATTACAATTAAGAATTTTCCAAACCTTACACTGCTTTTTAAATGTTTTTGGATGAAATGTTTTTGGGTTTCCTTCCACAAACTTCTCACAGCCGTTTGCTGGAATCTTGGTCCATTCCTCCTGCTAGAACTGTTGTAGCTAAGGGTTGAAGGATGCCTTGTTCAGACACACCATTTCAGATCTGCCACCAACATGTCTAATAGACTGGGATTACAGCTTTTTGATGAACACTCCAAAACATTGACTTTGCTGTCCTTAAGCCCCTTTGTAATTGATTTGGTGTTATTATTGGGGTTATTGTCCATTTGGAAGAACCATTTCTGTCCAAGCTTTAACTTTCTGGCTGATGTCTTGAGATGTTAATTTCTTTTGATTTTTTTCATTATGTCACACAAGGAAACAATGTATTTGAGGAGTTTTGCTTAAAATAGGAATCCACTGATAAAAAGCCTACAAAGCCATGACATATTCTCTGGTTTTTCCCAAAGTATTTAAAGGCGGATTAATTTAAGGGTATGTAAACTACTGATTTTGAAAAATAAATAATCAAGAATTTTCTCTTATTATTCTGACATTAACAAAACAGAAATTATTTTGGTCATGCTAACTGACCTGAAGGACTCAAGGTTTGGTCTGATTGAAGACAGTGAGAAGCAAAGGTCATGTGTTCATTTATACAGTGAATATTTTGTTTCGAATGTATGAGTGCCACATTTTCATATTTTTATTTGTTGAGAAAAAATTCAAACCCTACAATATCCTTCCCTTTGACAGTTATTTGCTACTTTGTATTCTATTACATGAAATCCCTATAAAATACATTTAAAACTGTGGTTGTAACATAATATGTGGAAAGTCTAGGAGGTATAAAAAGACAAAGCACTGCAGGTCAGTGATAAGAGGCCAGGAGCCAGTCCATTTCTATGGGTCCAACATGATCCAACATAGCTGACAGTGCTACTTAACGGAGAAAATATGACATAATTCAATCATTTTTAGAAAGAAAAGGTATTTATTGATATAAATCCCACAAAACTGAATGTACACTGGTATTTATTTGCACATTTCCAACTTATTCAAAATAAAAGTACAATAAAATTAAAACATTATACTGGACAATTTATTTACTATAAACATTCATTTTTTGAATGTGCTATTTTTTATTGTGATTACCTAATAACCCATGTATCACAAATATTTGCAGCATTTGACCCATAATTGAAGTTTAGCTGTGGCTTGACCCATTCACAGCTGCAAAGCGATCAGGGAGCCAATACCACACCTCACTGCCCTCTGCCCATACACCTGGTGTGACCTTATTGGCTGAGGTGGAAGGGGGAGCCGATCCATTGCATGGAATGCCTCCTCCTATCTCCCCTGTGCTCTCATTAGATCTACTCTGTTAAACTCCTTCTGCATCCGTCTGTAGACTGCATCTTGGAAACAATTGTAGATCCCTTCAGGTGGTTGGCATGCTTCACAACGGCTAAAGAACTGATGGAAAGTGCTGACATGCATGTTTGGAGGCTAATAAAGACACTTGGACACATTCTTTTTTGCAGAAAAAGGCAGTAGTTTGTTCTTAAAGTATCTGTGCACCATATATTACCATGCACTATCAGGAAGAAACAAGTGCACTCGAATAGAAAGTCATAAACATAGTTATACAATAATGTGATGGTATTAAAAGAATGATTCAACATTTTGGGCTCTCTGGCAAGCAATTACACAAGAGGATCAATACTACTTTTTTAGAGCAATGTGCAGCTTAGTTCAGCTTTAAAAATTCATTAGTTATTTAGATTCTGTCATAATGTAAGAATTGTACCAACACCGAGTTTGATCCTTGCAAAGCAGTGTTTGACCTCAGGAAGAAACTAATCTTTATTTTAAAAGGCACCAAAAAGCCCACCTGATAAGACACCTAAATATTTTTGTGTAGATTTAAGAAAGAATGCACAATATGTTAACTGCTAAGGTTTCTCATTTAAAAACAGAAGTTCACAACTATCAACTTTTAACAATTTTTTCAAAAGCATTTTGCAGACTTTCAATGAAAATTGCACTGACTTTCTTATGTTCAAAAGTGCCACAGTCCAATAAATTCATTCATTTTCTATTTTTGCTCAGTCCTTGTATACTCACAAGGTGGCTGGCGCCTACATTCCTCATCAAGACACAACCATGCACCCACATCTAAGAGCAGCCATTGAACCTAATATGCATGTTTTGGGCCCATGCACAGGGAGAAATTCAAAGTCTATGTGGAAAGGCCCCATCTGGGATAACCAAGGACCTTCTGGGTTTACATATCTTGCAAATTAAAGATAAAAATAAAATTAACTGAAAATTAATTGAAAACCGAATCAATAAATTTAGCAATATTTATCTAAATGTACTAAATGTGTTGAGAAAAATACACATGAAACTCAGTTTTTATTCAGGTTATTGATTGTTTTTTTCATATTTTTGTTTGGTAATTGAATGGTTCCTGTTTTGCAGTGCACCATGAAATAAGTCAAAGTGTCACTGTGGCTCATCAAATAGACCCTAACCTTTATGGCCAGTCAGTTCCGACTCAATCTTAAGAGGTAGAGTAAGGTGCTCCATCATCCTGGGGATGGTCTAAGTAGAGCCGCCGCTCCTCCGAAATAAAAGGAGTCATTTGAGATGGTTTGATCAGGATGCCTCCAGAGCATCCTTCTTTTGGCGTTTTCCAGGGGGATGTTCAACTGGGCAGAGGCCTGGGAAAGACCCAGAACTCAGTCTAGGGACTGCATATCCCTTCTAGCTTGGGAACTCTTTGGGATCTCCAAGAATGACCTGGAGAGTGGATGGATGAATGTTTGGATCTGCAATGAACTGGCAACCTGTCCGGGGTGTACCCCACCTCTCACCCGTAAACCACTGGAAATAGGCACCAGCTCCCCCCTTGACCCTGTACTGACGAAAAGGGGTATAGAAAAAGGATGGACGGATGGAATGTATGGATCCAAATGAAATCACTGGATTATGCTTCATAAAATATAAAAAATATATAAATGTATGTAGAAATTAATTATTAATTATGTGTACAATTTTGACATTTACAACATATGTAAATATTTTCAAAATAATTCATTTATTTATTGGATTTTGGCACTTCTGGCTTTCTATACACATGTACCCCAAATATTTTAACATTGTTTTGAGGAATTCCGTCGCTGTTGTTGCTTTTTGAAAAATAACATAACCCTTGCTTGCGTTGACACTAAGACGTTCTGCTTTCTGTGTTGTCACTGGGCAAAGGGGTTGAGTTAAGGCGAACAGGAATGTGCGGCAAAGAGGAGGCTGATGTGCTAGACATGTTCACTGTCGTCACTCCCATCCTCCTCAGGGAAGGTTCGTCTGTCACGGAGATGGAACGATGGGTCACGGGACGGGTGGCACCCTGTGGGCCTGAGATGGATGGACAGATGTTTACTTGATGTTTCGACAAAAAAAGTGTACTTCATGTCGTACTTATGATGCAAACTGAAACCAGAAGGGAAACTCATAAATTAAAACATTGAGTAAATTGAAAGACAAAAAAATTAATATTTCCCCCATATTTGAGTTTCTAATGAATAAAGTATTCTGAAGATCTGTGCCAAACACTCCTGCTCCCATTAGTTTAATCCCCTATTAGTATTCAGCTCGTGAGCTCAACGTCTTATTAGATTCTCTCTAGTAAATGACATCCATTTACCTTTATTACGGCAGATGAATGAAATGAAACCTACAGAATTCTTAGTGCACACTGACTGAATGCTGTAGCTACTTATGGCCTGTAGGGGCCTGTAGTAGTGCAGCGGACCTGCAGCAGGTTGAGCAATGACTGCAGATTGGTTGCAGCTAGATGTCTCTCATCATCACACGCAGTAGGGGAGAAACAGAGGCAGTGAGAGAGAGAGTGAGCTGGCACAAGATGGTTCGGTCCATATTGGGTATTCTACCTTTGATTTTTCACACATGCTCCTGAGGTTCTCCAGATGAACCAGCAGGGGGCAGGGTGACCACACACACATATGTACATGCACGTACACACACTGATTTCTCTTATATGCCCGTACATATACCCCCTACCAGGTCTGACATTTACAGCTAAGTACTGCAACGGCTGGTTATTTATGTTGAGAGGGTTCATGATGAGGGGAGTGCAGCAGGTGGCTGTGTTATGCTGTTCATAAGAGCGACGAGGTGGCATTATCCCTTCATGAACCGTCCTAAACCTAACTGACAAACATGCACACACACTCTAAATCTGTCTGTCGTTCTGTTCTTCCCACACTCCCTTCTTGCCGCTCCCTTTCCGCCTTTCTCCCACAGATGTACTCACACCATCTGGACACTTGTAGGGCACAGCGAAGGCACTAACCTGCTCTCATCAGGCATGTCAGCGTTACACAGCGAACAATTCATACCAATTTGGAGTTTGTTGATTGCAACAAAAAACAAGCAGATAAAAAAAAGACAGAAAAGCATCTATCTAGGAGAGAACTAAATGAGAATCAATGTGTTTTATATTTCTGTCTTACTCTCCTGCTGAATGCAGCAATAATTGCCACAGAGCTCAAATGCATGTTTCAGAGCTACTGTTCTCTTCATCCGCTTCTCATTGCAATCTCTTTTCTCACCTCCCCCAGTCTCTGCCTGCACTGCTCTCACATGCAGCTGGACAATCTCCCCTTCTATCCTCGGAGGTATTTCAACACAGTGCAGGTCGGCTGCAGCAACCTCACCTGAGTTGTTCTGGTTAGATTTGACTTTGTTGTTGGTCTTCTCTTGCATTGTCTTCTCGTACTCCCTCACCTCTTCCAAACTGAGCCCTGCAGGGAGATGGCATGTATACAGTGGTAAAACAGTATAAAATATTCATTTATTTTTACAGAACACAAACAGTTCCTTGAAAAAGGATTCATACCCCTTCTACTTTAACATGTTTTGTCATGGCATAACCAGAAACTTAAAGACTTAGGATTTTATTTGACACAACGTGGTGCATAATGTGTGTAGAAGGAATTGGATATATTTTAAAACATTTTTACAACTAAATATATAAAGTTTGGCCCTCAGAAGTAGTTTGGGCATCTGACCCGTTTGAGATTCTCAAGGCAGGTCCTAGAACTTGCTTGGTGGGGACTATATGTTCCTTGTAGCCTGGTAATGCTTTGGGATCTCACATAATAAATTGGAGAGTGGTGCCGCAGAGAGAAATGTCAGGAATTACCTCGACCTGTTACCCCTGTGACTCTGATCCATTGAAAATGAAAGAATATGCTAGAATAAAACAAAAGACCAAAACTGAACTTGAACTTTAACGTGCAAATAAAGCTATTGGTGGCATAAAACGCAGCACATCACCCTGAATAAACAGTCCGACGAACAGAGAAGCTGGTCAAAGTTCATGGTAGGATGCATGGTGCTAAACATGGGCTGATTCTGGAAGAAAACCTGCTATGAGGCTGAAAAAGACAAGACTGAGGCAGAGGTTCACCCTCCAGCAGGACAACAAAACTAAACATATGGCCAGAACTTAAATGGAATTATTTAGATTAATCAAAGCACACTTATCTGTTAGAATGGCTGAGCCAAAGTCCAAACCTATATTCTTGTGTAAAAGTAAGTTCTTGACTAGGAGGGTTTAATTCAACACTTTTTATTTGTAAAAAATAAAAGCATGTATTCTTTTACTTCCACATTACAACTGTACTCTACTTTTTGTTGTCCGATTAAATACATTTTCCAATAAAATACATTAAAATTTATGTTGGCAAAATGTGTAAACGTTTCCTGTGTGCCAATACTTTTGCATGGCTTTGTGTAGGGGCTAAAGGGATTTTTTACAAAAAGTACTAAAATTGTCTGTTCTGTTCTGCCAGGCTTTTATGTCATGATTTTATTGCGTTTTTATGTAGATCTTGATTTTCTTGTGCAGTGCTTTGTGATTTTGTGTCTGTGAAAGGTTCTTTATAAATAAACTTTACTTACTTACTAAGGCATTATTGCATTATTAGTGACATTAGTGTGTTTTTGACCAACCGTGCCACTCGTCAACCCATGCGACAGCCTGCCTGTGGCCGACCAGAAGAACGTCCTTAATAAGCTGAAAAGACAATTTAAATAGGATTGTGTCAACAAAAGAATCTGAAAGAAAATTACTCAGTTGTGAATTCTGCTACTATCCTGCTAAATTTTACTATTAATACTGTTGTGCGGCACATTACTGTCACAGTCACAGCCTCTTTTGGTTCAATCAATTTGACAAAATTGGCTATGTTGGAACTTACATCAACAGCATTACCTGAAAATGTCATGAATATCAATAAACAAACACTTGGTGCTTAGGTTTATACTTCAATGCTTTGCCTCATTGTGGAGGAGAACTGAAGCAGCAGAGTTAGCTCAACTGAATTACATGAGACGTAGTGCAGAGGTCACTTGAGACTGCCTGTCCTCTTGGTGACTGTAATTAAGCTAATGTCTGGAAATTAATGTGGCGATGATTTATTTGTGTCAACATGCCACAAAAGGCAAACTTCGATAATAAAATCCAATCAGCACCAAATGAGGATTGTCATTTGGTGCTGTCATAAAACCTTGTCTCACGTTATGTAAGAAGTCCTCCGTCCTGGTCTGGAAGCCATAGACCTCGAAGCTGCACTTCACTCTCTTATAGGAGCACATAATCGGGTTGTGGTTGTCCCTCCAGCCTTTCTCCAGAGGTCCTCGGTTAGTTTTATTTGACCGCCAGCGACTTAGATCCTGCACAGAGCAAAAGATATTGGGGTTTATGCTGAATCTGCACAAACCTTGCAATTGTTTGGTGTTCTCAGAGGGAACTGTGAATGTCTGTGAATGTGCTTTTAAGCTTCTGCACGTGTGTGGATGAATGATAGTTGTGTGGCGGTGTAAGCAGGTTGTTGCTCAACACAGCCCTGAGGAAGAAAAAGTGATACCAGATATTATGCACCTGTGACCAGAGGATTGTTGGGATTTTATGTTCTCACAATGTTGTTTAATCCAATCCGCTGGTATATTCGAGACATTGTTTTGTTGGTCGTACGTGTTTGCATGTATTTGTTCTAGAAGCTTTTCTGCATGCTTGTTTGCACACTAACCTGTAAAGTCTCTTGTGTTGCTAAGGGCTCGCAGGCACTAAAGAGGTGGGAAATCTCACAAAAGGGGGAATGAAGAAGAGCTGAAAAGCCAAGTCACTTTACAGGGGAAAAACCTAAAGCCAGTTACAATTTTATTTTGGTTTAATGGATTATAATTTATGTCCACCTAAAAGATTTTTAAGCCTTTAAACACACAAATGTGTAGCGTGTGCAGCCAATATAAAGGACAAGGGGAATTCAAACCTCATGTACATTTTTGTATTTTGTCAAATAACCACAGACTTTTATTTTATTGTGATTTGTGATATAACTACACAAAGAAATGTATAATATTAAAATGGTACATAATTTTCAAAATGTTGTACAGATAAAAGCACATTCAGATTAGATGGAGAGCATTTGTAAAAAATTCACAGTATGTTTCAAGACTTGCAATAGATTCTCAATTGGCTTTAGGTTGTTTTTATTTGACTAGGCCATTCTAATGCATGAACATGCTCTAATCTAAACTATTCAACTGTAGCTCTGGGTGAATGTTAAGCATCGAGGTTCTACTGGAAACTGTACCGCTGCTCCAGTATCAAGCCTTTTGCAGCCTCTTAAAGGTTTTCTTTCAGGGTTGCCCTGAATTAACCTTAATCCATCATCCCATCAAAACCAATCAGCTTCTTTGTCTTTGTTAAAGAAAGGAATCATGCTGCCACCACCACCATGTTTCACTGCTCATATGGTGTGTTTATGAGGAGTGTTTTACATGTATTGTGCATGTATGTACAATTTTGATCTCATCTAACCAGAGCACCTTCTTCTGTATGTTTGCTGTGTACACTACATGGGTTTTGCCAAACTGCAAAAGGACCTCTGGCTTTCCTCTTGCTAAAAGGCACGACTATGTGTTTTTTCCTTGTGAACTGTGGATCTCTGTAGCTCCTCAAGAGTTACAACGCGCCTCTTGGCTGCCTGTCATTTCAAGCGGATGTCCCTTAAATGGGAGATCAACAGCTACACTATGCTCTTTCTATTATCAGACGATGGATTGAAGAGTGCTCTGTGGGATTTTCTCCTAAACTTTATCGCTGTACTGTCTGCTCTCTTCCTTGGTTTTCATAATTCTGTTTAACTACGATTCTCTAAAAACAGCTGATGCTTCCAGAACAGCTCTTGTGGTTATTATGAAGTGTAAATTAAGGCAGATGGTTACACTGGATTTTATTTAGGGTTGTCAGAGTAAAGGAGGTTAAATACAAATACACATTGTTTAGATTTTTACTTCAACAAAAATGTAAAAACCTGTTTCCTTTTAGTTCACAATGATACCACCCTACCTTGTGTTGGCCTATCACATAACATACACAAACATACAATGAAATTTGTTGCTGTAACATTACAAATGGCCAAAAATAAAATAAGTTTGAACTGTTTTGCATGAACGTATTAATTATAACTTTAAAGCACCTTATAAAACGACAACCTGCTGCATTTAGTTGTATGGTACATGCAAAACAAAGGAAAATACAGCAAACTTTGGGCAGTAAGGATTATAAATGCAGGTGCAAGTATTTTTGGAAATCTTAGTGTCAGTCAGTCATTTCTAACGCTTATTCCATAGTGGGTCGCGGGGAAGCAGGTGCCTATCTCCAGCAGTCTATGGGCAGAAGGCAGGGTACACCCTGGACAGGTCGCCAGTCAATCGCAGGGCAACACACAAACAACCATGCACACACTCATTCATACACCTAAGGGCAATTTAGAGAGACCAATTAACCTGACAGGCATGTCTTTGGACTGTGGGAGGAAGCCGGAGTACCCGGTGAGAACCCACGCATGCACGGGGAGAACATGCAAACTCCATGCAGAAAGACCGGCCGGGAATTGAACCCAGGACCTTCTTGCTGCTACCAACTGCGCCACCGTGCAGCCCAAAATCTTAGTGGTTATTTATAATTTTGTTTTATAATTATTTCATTTTGTTTATCTTTGTTTTGTTTAAAAATGTAAAATTACGCACCTCTGATTCATTGTAGTGCCTCTCCAGGTTGGGGTCAGTGAGGATGTCAAGGAAGCAAACGTCATCCGCTGGGGTTGGCATGTCTCCAAACACCTACATCCAAACAGATGGGAGGAGGTGACAGTGAAATGACTGCAAATGCACAAACACTCTTACACAACATAAACACTTGCATTACTCACTCAGCACAGAGCGGGGATAAGAGTAGATAAGTAACTGTGTAGAAAACAGAGGTCACACACCACAACACCCCTCACTACTGTATATCCCACCCTGAGGCCCTTGGAGGAAATCACACTGGAGCAAACAGATGAGAAAACAGATAGAGAAAAAAAGCACAGAAGGGGATATGGGAAAACACAAGGCTGTATGCGGGATATTAAAGCAATGGAAACAGAAGTGTTAAGAGAGCAGAATACAGTTTTCTTGAGAAAGTGAGGAGCAAACTTGGATGAGGAGCAAGAAGAACCTGCACATTTCCGTGACCTCATGTAACATTTCTTAGAATGCTGCACTGACATTGTTTATTTCACAAAACTAACAAGTAGTAAAATGTGAACTAACACTGCTCTATGCTCCTGTTACTGTGTTGTACTTATGGGTCTACCCAAGGGCCTGCTCATTCTCATGGAATGTGTTGCAGTAGCTGGAGGTGTTCAGTTTCCTTATTCAGTCTGTTCTTGTTACAAAACTCAATCTGCTTTGTATTGTCTCCCCATGTTTTTTATCGTGTAGACGCAATATTGCTCAGTGTGGGATTTCTGAGCTGGCTTGAAAAGGGTAAAAGAGCAATGGAGGAGCTGCAAAGATCAACTGCTCAGGTGGGAGAATCTGTTGGCAGGACAGCTTTTAGTCTCCACAATTATGGCGTTTATCGCAGTGACATGGATGTTCAATTGTTGAAAGAAAGCCAAAAGGGTTCCCCTCTGCAGTTTGCCACCAATATAGGGGACACAGCAAACCTGTAAAAGGTGGACTGGTCAAATGAAACAAGAATCTAACTTCTGACCAACATGCAAAATGCTACTTGTGGCAAAAAACCCGAAGTGAATAATGGGCAGTGCGAGGATCATGTTGTGAAGAGGCTTCACTTAAATCATAGGGAAAAGGGATGGGACAAAATGCAAAGAGAATACTGGAAGAAAACCTGTTCAAGGCTGCAAAAGACTACAACTTCCTTCTGGAAGACAAACCTTAAACATGTGATGAGCTAAAAGCATATTTGCGTTAGAATGGCTCAGACTTACACCATGTCTCATGCTCTTTCCACTGCACAATTATGTGGTATTTTATGTTGTCCTAGAGGTCATTGCAAACCTCCAATGATATAAAGCCCAATCCATGCTTATTGAGACCCTTGGTAGAGATGTACCAAAAGCCTTAAATTAATTTATCTTTATTGCAGTATGTGGTGACAGAACAAATTTGGGTGTAGCCTTGTTCATCACATCAAGAGGAGCCAGTTGAGGTGGCTCGGGCATCTATATCGGATGCCTCCTGGACGCCTTCCTCGGGAGGTGTTCCAGGCACGTCCCACCGGGAGGAGGCCCAGGACACGCTGGAGGGACTATGTCTCTTGGCTGGCCTGGGAACACCTTGGACTCCACCCGGAGGAGCTGGAGGAGGTGTCTGGGGAGAGGGACGTCTGGGCGTCTCTGCTGCCCCCGCGACCCGGTCCCGGATAAAGCGGAAGATGACGAGTACAAGTTCATCACTATTTTTAAAATTATTTTTATTAACTGAATCATTATTAATTTTAGTCTGTAGTCTAACTTTTCTTTACTTGCCTCTTTTGTGCCACTGCTAAATATTTTTTTATGTTTTCTTTTGTCATGTTTTCATCATCTAAAGCACTTTGAATTGTCTCGTTACTCAAATGCTATAAAAATAACTTTGTCAAATGAGCATGTATTGGTGAGCAGCCATTACACCACTCCCCACCCCAAATTTCTTGATTTAGGATTAGGTTACACACTTGTACTTTATTTGAATGATATGTTCTCTTGTCTTGCCCATTTTGAAGAGTCGCTAATTAAAGGGTTTTTTATATGTGTTGCTGCATATTTATACTTCAATGGGAAACGGAAGGCATCAGTTACTAATTAAAAGTTCCTTGACATGCTGACTTATTAAGGTAAATTATAAATAAGAAAATAAATCACCAGGTAATTTAGGTTTATAGTAATTTCATGGGGTGCAAGTAATTGTGGCACCAAGGATTTAAAAAAAATCTAATTATTAATCATTGAGAGATTATGCGACTGCAATCAAAGCCTAATTTATTTTCAAGCCTTTTCAACATCTTTGCCAGGGGTACCAATACATACATAAGAGAGCTGTAAAAATAAGATTTAGATCACTCCTCTCAATAAGCAGAAGTATCTAAATTGTGGCAGGTTGGGTCTTGTTTTTTACTTTCATTAGGAGCAGAAACAAGGGGCCAGGCAGAGATGTAATTGCTTGTGGATTTCTGTCCAAGTGTGTTGATGTGCATTGCCGATGGACAAAATGCAGCATGGCAGCCATGATCAGCACACTGCACGTCTGGTTAATAGATCTGCCAATAGTGCATTTTGTGCTTTGCTTGTTTTCCTTGTAATGGCCACATCAATTTGATGAACGTTTTTGTGGCGCTGCAAAGAAAATTGCAATTCCTCTCATTCCCCTTTTGTCTCTCTCTCTCTCTCTCTTCCCTCAGTTCTATCACTCCATCTTTCTTGCTTCCTCTCTGTTAGGCCTATACTCACATTGTCATTACTGCCGTTGTTGTTTTCAAACCTTGTCTCAATGCAAATGCTGAACCTGGGAACGAATGATACCTACATGAGGTAGACATGGGAAACATACAGAGGGTGAAGGCAGGCAGCAGATTAAATCCAGAGATCTCTAAAAATAAATGAGCACAATTGTGTTCATGTTAAAGAGATTATGTGTGAGAATACTTACGGAGTACTCTGCAACAGCAGCGACATTTAATATAGATAGAAAGAAATACCAAATGAATTACCATAAAAAATTAGCAACACACGTATGCCACAAACAACTGCATGCAATGCATGCATACATATGCATCTCAGTTAATTACAATGTAATTCAAAAAATTTATAATTTGATTATTATAGCTTACATCCAATGAAACCTTACTTAGTTTAAAGGAAAATTAAAATAAAACATAAGACCAATAAAAAAACAAGTATTTTTAATACAAAAACATCAGCCTACTAAAATGTATGTCTGTGTACTGTAAAGTATATGTATTCAATATTTGGTCAGGGCTTCTTTTGCATGAATAACTGCATCAACGCAGCATGGCATGGAGGCGATCAGTCTGGTTCTGCTGAGGTGTTAAGGAAGCCCAGGTTACTTTAATAGCAGCCTTCGACTTCTCTGCATTATTGGATCTGATGTCACTAATGTCCTTGTTGACAATACTTCACACATTCTTCATGGGGTTTAGGTTAGGGCAGTCTAGCACAGTGATGCCATGGTAATTAAAGCAGGTATTGGTAATTTTGGTATTTGCCAACACTGCCAAAATTACCAAGGTACTGCTGAAAAATTAAATCAGCATCTCCATAAAACTTGTCAGCTAAGGGAACCAAGTTAAGGGCTTTAAAAACTCCTGTTAGACAACTGTGCTGACTTGATAAAACAAAGTGGACCAACACCAGCAGATAAAATGGCTCCCCAAATCTTTACAGACTTTGGAAACATCACACTGGACCTCAAACAATTTGAATCTGTGCCTCTCCACTCCTCTAGACTATGAGACCTTGATTTCTAAAATGAAATTCAAAATGTACTTATTTGAAAAGGGGACTTTGGACTACTGAGTAACAGTCCAGTCTGTTTTCTCCTCCCCGTATAACAAGCATCTGATGTGTCTGGGTTTAGGAGTAGCTTAACATATGTAATCCGGCAGTTGTAGCCCCTGTCGTGGACACGTCTGGGTGTGGTGACCCTTGAAGCACTGACTCCAGCCACAGTCCATCCCTTATTAAACTCCCCCAAACTCTTGAATGGGCTTGGCCTAACAATCCTCTCAACGCTGTTTTCTTCCCACTCAAGTTCCATTAATATGTTGCGATACAGCACTCTGAACACCCAGCTTTATTAGTAATGATCATTTTGTTGGTTTAACCTTCTTGTGGAGCATGCAAATAACAGTCAGCAGGACAACTTTCAAGTAAGGAATTCACCAATGATTTATCTATCGATAACTGTTGCTGAGCATTTCTCCAAGTAAGAAATTTCCACCTGTGATGGTGAAGGGATAGAAGTTCCAGGCCTTTTCTGTCACATAGAAGAATCGTGGGACAAAAGCTTTAATCCAGGAAGGCAGTTTACTGAAATCAGAAACAAAGGAAAGAATCACAATCTCATAATGATTTAAGGATGGGAAGAGGGAGATTAAAGATGAAGACAAAGAAATGCAAGTGCTTTATGGGGACATTTAGAGCTAGATTACCTGTATGCCACTTCCACCACAGTATTCATTTGTATGACTCATTCTCAATTACAGCTGCGGTGATTAATTGCTTCAAACTCACATGTGGGAATAGAACAGGAGTTCAGTTCGTTGTGCAGTCACTGTACCGATGTGCATGAGTGTACTTCTGAGCGAGAGTGTTTCTTTTGAGAGTTTATTTAAGGATTAAAACTTAAGTTTCTAGTAGTGGTTGGAATAAGGCTTGAGGTTCCATTAGGGTAATGAGTTGGGTTAGGGAACAACTCATAGTAATTCTTGTTGTTTTTTAGAGCAGATTTTCTTTATAAACACAAATATATTATGACAACATAATAAATAAAACAACACAGTGTAATAAATCTTGAAATCATTCATTCAGTAGCTTAAATTCAACCTTAAAGGAAATTAAAGTGCTCTTTTATTTGGTTTAAACTGCACTTTGCTGGCAATTACAGTGTGTGGTATTCAGACCATGGCTTATTTATGCTGCAGTATAGTTGCAAGAAAGAACAAGTACATGGCATACATGGTTGATAAACCATGAAGGGATTTGTAAAGGAAATACATTAAAAAGAGCAGTTTCACCTTTTAGAAAATATGCTTATACATTAATTTGGCATGCAGCACATAGACATAAAAACACTCTAAATTATGTCATTTCAATGTGATAGTATAACACTCTCATTTGCTTACATCAGGGTTTTAGGTTTTGCAATGAAGGGGTTTTCCCACCATATTATTTCAAGTGCTAAATGGCAGTGGTGCTACAAATTTTTCATTTTGAAATTCCAGAGTTTTCTAGATTTTGTTCTAGTAGAGTTTTACATCATCTATGACATTTGTGTAGAAAGCGTACATACTTAATTTCTATTTCCTGTATATTCCATGAATCACATAGCCTGACACAGCAATTTCTTTTTTGGGGAGTGGTGGGGGATATTTGGACAAACTTACATCAACAGTATTTCAGAATCTACAATACTTACTTTTTAGGCAAAAAAAAGAGAAGGTGAAATAACCTTTATTTGATTTTTGAATAAGTGTGTGTTATCTGGGTTTCTGCTGGTAATTCAAAATCCAAAACAATTAATGAGTTGGACCGAAACCTAAGGTTTGACAAATCGTAGATTAAAAATATTAAAAATAAAAACCAACCCTTCTAAACCATAAAATCTGTACCTTGTAAGTAATGAAAATTGCTTTTATTTTCAAACATTGACACAGCTTTCTCTTTTGCATACTTAACCAGAGTCTGAACCCTTTAAGTGTTCGCTTAGCACCAGTTTAATATGTTTCCACCACCAAAAGCATCAAGTTTGTCTCTGTTAAACTGGTGCGGTCTCAGTACCAGCACTTTACTGGGCCAGAGAAACCACCTGGAGGCATGCTCATGGAGACCAGCCAATTGCAACGTTTAAAACACTGAAGTTTCATTTGTTTTTATTCGGCGACATTTAAGACAAAGACAGTAAAGACTAATAAAAGCTAGAATTAGCACTGGAATGAGCTCACTGTCATTTTTCTGCTGTTTAATTAAATATCTTTCCATCAGGGAGTTTTATGTGGGTCAAAATGCCACATTGAGCTCTGCTTAGAATTGCTGACTGCAGTTAAAAATGTTTCCAAATCTGTTTATAAAAACATTTATTTCTAGTAAAGGCTGTTCAAAGAGCAGCTGGTTAGGAGTGCAGGAACATTCACAAACACAGGCTGTCGTTTAAAACAGCGTTAATGAATTAGGTTGAATTAGGCTGGTGGACTTGGGACATCTGTTTGCAGGGATACGGAGATAAATAATTTGATGAATGTGTTAAACTGTTACCCAGAACTGTAACTGTTATACTGAAATAAAACAAGAGGATCAAATGTTTAGTGCAGACATTTGCGCTGGACAGAAATGGTCAAATATATTATTTTCCAGAAGTCCAAGTCAAAACAGATGTCTTTGAGGGCATCTTTAAGTTAGGTCTCATCATGTTTAAGAGGTTGCTGGCAGCAATGAACTCAGGAGCAGCATGGTGAGTAAACAGATTTAATAAATTAAACAATAACTGACAAAAGATGAACTTGGAACATAGGCAGGCAGAGAAATGGAGCATGGAGCAGAGTAAAGATGACGGAGCAGTCAAATGGAAGATCCCAGCAGAAAACAACGACAACCAAACAGTATATATACACAGGGAGAGAGTGAAGAGAAAGTCAGAGCAATCAGGTGAGAATGAATAACAGCTGAGACCAATGAAGGGAGAGGGAGCTGAGGGAGAAGAGAAAGATAGCAGGAGGATACAGAGAGGAATACAAAATGAACATAGAAGGAACTAAGAACCAGGGCCCGTATTGACAAAGAATCCTACGACTAAAAGTAACTTCTAGTGACGTCATTCTTAGAAAAATCTTAGAATTTCTCGAATTATGAGATTTTTCTAAGAATTTTCCCTCGGTAAAATAAAAGTTACTCGCAAAGTACTTTATGCCTCAAGAGAGCTCCTAAAGTGAACAAATGTTAAGAGTAGTGAGGAGGACCTTTAATGAGCCTAAGATTGTCCTAAGCAGAGAAGATGGCATAAAGACAGAGAGAAAGGAGAAATATTCTCTCCTCTGATTACTATGAGCGTTTTGTTCTTTTTAACAACCAATGAAAGCTCTTAAAAGACAGCGTCATACCTAGCAATGGGGTCAACCACACCTCCTGTCGTCTCCTTGCTCAGAGTTGCTCTCAGCAGCGAACTGAATTACTCTAATGCCTGGTTCACAAGGCAGGATTTTTATGCTGATTTTTGATCCGATGTTCCCCTTCTGACAAACCTCAATCCTCGTGATGGCTCTTAAGATAATCTTATGAAATATAATTCTGCTGCGTGTGGTGTGTCAAAAGTGATCTAGTCTGCTTGGGAGGACGTTGGGACCGCTATCTTACTGTGTGGGGTGTTATGCAAGGACATGCAACCTGTTGAATGTGACGTGTAGCCAATCAGAAAGCGAGGTGACGTAAACACAGAAGGGAATTACTCTGAACTAACGTTTGATCTTGAGAGCGTTTATGAGATTTCCTGACTGACATCTGAATGTTCGTGAGTGAAATCGGTTCGTATGTGGTGTGTTGTGCTCCCCATTTGGCTTGACACAACACGCTGTAGGACCAAACTTGTTATATCTAAGATTTGTTATCGTCACGTGTGGGGTGGGTCTCTCAGGTTTTGAAAAATCAGCCGACAATTTGAAAATCTTGCTGAAACTCCTTAGTTGGAATTTTTAAGCTAAGATAGGAGCTCTCCGAGACGACACTGAGAATTTTTGTGAATAGGAGCCCTGATCTACAAAGAATGAGAAAAAAAGGGCAGCAACAAGAGAACATAAACAACAGAGATAAATAAGGACACTTAAATTTAAACACATAACAAGTATTTCTTCTGAAGTCCAATTCAAATCTCAGGCCTCTAATAACTAAAAGAACATTTTTAATCAAATGCAGGCCATCTAGTTTGCCAGTAACACTGAACTCTTGCAGATTATGAATTCAGACCTGTATTGTTTGTCCTTAGGTTTAATTTGACACAAACATTTAAGAATTATCTTGTAATCTTTTATCTTTTAATGTAACATGAAAACAACTGTTATGAGCTTCTTTGTATTATGTTTTACTGATAGAAAAATAACTTTATTAGAAATATAAAAATGTATTTACTTTCACAGAGATTAATGGTAAATTTCTGAATAAATCAAGCAAACTGTTTTTTTCTTTTTTCTTGGTGATGATGTAGTTAATACCTATTCATCCTTTTGTTCATATTGTCTACTCCTTTACTAGTCTACCATATATGGTATGGAGGGGATATTTTTTCCCACTCTGAGTCAGGCCATGTTTAGTATTTTTGGAAAACCATGGTCTAAACCTAAATCTTGTCAAATCTAAGCAGTAAAAATGTTGCAAAATACAATAAAATGAATGATGCGCAGTGTGGTGAGTTAATAAGAGAATGTCAAACATCTAAATGGTCAGAACAGGATGTACTTTTATTTTGATAACCCAGAAGTGTATCATTAGTGAGGCAGTCATTCTACCAGTGAGATAATAAAATGTCACAGTTTGGTTGTGTTTTTCTTTTGTATGGTTCACGTCTCAGACCAAGATTCTAACTTAGGTCTTGAATGTGTCCAAAACAAATCATGTTTTTGTGCCTTAAGTGAGACTCGACTCACTATCTCTCTCGCACTATAGCTGCTTTGCTGGAAAAACTCAATTGATGGTCTTTTTGTCCTTTGTATGAATAACTGACTTCCAAAAATCACATCCCTGAACACTCCTTTAACTGGTAGATGTTGTATTCACCAAACTAGTGTTTGATTCAATTGAAAGAAAAATAGACTAAGGATCAACACTGCAAAAAATACATATTTTGAATGTCGCCTGCAAAGGCATGGCATCATTTGCACTGATGACCAAAAATGTAAGAAGATGGACCAGTTCCAGAACTTTGGGTTTCTACTTTTAAGGCTAGGCTTAAAACTTTCCTTTTTGATAAAGCTTATAGTTAGAGTGGCTTAGGTTATCCTGAGCTATCTCTGTAGTTATGCTGCTATAGGCTTAGGCTGCTGGAGGACATAATGACCACTTTCACTGTCTCTCAGCTACATTCTCCCACTACTCTCCAATTTTGCATTATTTGCTGTTATTTCAGCTTCTAACTTTATGTTCTCTCTCTTTTCTCTTCCTAGAAGCTACACCTGGCCTGACTGTGTCTACCTGTGACACCTTTCTGGAGAGGGGCATCGTCCAAGCTTCTGCTGGCAACAACTTAATGCTCACCCTCTACCGATGATCCACTTGGCCCTGTCTTTCAGTGTTTAACCCTTTCTGTCTCCTAGACATGGCAATTGACTGAGCTTTTACTGTGACTAACTCTATGTGCTCTCTTTCAGACTCTAACCTTAAAAACTGGCTCAGAGTTGATCTGTTCTTTCTTTCTAGATGAAACGACTAAAGGAGCTACATCCATTAACATTTATTTTTCCTTCCCATAGAAAGGACTCCTGGATCAGTGCTTCTTTGTTCTCTTTGTGTCTCTGCTCTGTTCTCTCAAACCCCCAGTCGGTTGTGGCAGATGGCCACTCACACTGAGCCTGGTTCTGCTGGAGGTTTCTTCCTGTTAAAGGGAGTTTTTCCTCTCCACTGTCGCTACATGCATGCTCAGTATGAGGGATTGCTGCAAAGTCAACTCCAGTGACTGTCCACTGTCTCTACATGCTCATCCAGGAGGAGAGAATGCTGTAAATCTCTAGAAAAACATTTTATCCAATTTGAATAAATAACTGAATCTGACTGAACTGTTAAATGGTTAGGATTAATTGGAATGTATGTACCTGACTTTTGTGAAGTGCCTTGAGACAACATGTGTTGTGAATTGGCGCTATATAAATAAACTGAATTGAATTGGTCAGGTCTGGTGAAAATACCTTCTAGGATGCATGTTCCAAGTTCTGGGTCATAAAGGAGATCCAAAAGACTGTTGTTCAATGCTGGTCCACAACAAAGAACACAAGCAAGCAGTCCATGGGATGGAAATCAAGATGCTCCACTGATTAGGGTAGACCATGTCACAAATTAAGCCATGAAAGAGTCCCATCATGCAAAAAATACAGAAAGTATGCTTTGCTTTTGATAGTGGGACCATGTTATGTATAACATTAAGGTGTCTGTTGTAAAACTTTTTTTTTTAAATTGCCTTGTATTGTTTTACTGGCTTATCCCAAGAGATCATTCAGAAATGAACCAAGCAAGCAAGATTCTGCTGTACTGCCGCCTCTGTGTTTAACACATGAATGCCAAAAAGAACAACAAGAAGATGATCAGGTAGCAGCAAGGTGCAAACGTGTCATCATCAGTGTTTTACATCCAGCTAATCAACTCTGTGAGCACTTTAGGAATGAAAAGGGCACAAAGTTGGAGGAAAATCTTTGTGATGGTACGTGTTTGATTTGATCAATTAGTATGATATTTTACCCTGACAGACTGTCATGTTTTTAAATGGAATTATGTTAGGCCTTACTAATAAACTGTGTATGAAATCCTGATTGACATGTGTTAGGCTAATCGTTGCTTCACTTGCTATCCTATAAGTATTTAGTTGTCACAGTAAAAAAGGACATAGCTATCAGATAATTGTATACCCTTAGCACTCCAAGCTCAATATGAAGCATAGCCATAACGGTAATCTCTAACCTAAATCATAAACATTATCTTTGGTGGACCGGTTGCCCAGAAGGTAGCCAAAACTGATTAACTCAAAATACCACTTGAGCAGATTTTGCTCAAGTGGTAACTGATGTTACCCCGACGCACATTTGGCGTTATAGCATGCACCAGCTCAGCCAGGCTTTCACATATTCTTTGGACATGTATACACAAACTTGCTCCACTGCTATAAAATTTATATAAGTGCTACACCAGTCACAGCATTGATCCAATAATAGTATAACTTATTCTCATGCAATCCTATGCAGATGCATGTCTGCACTGATAGAAATTCACTCTTTCTGCATGCTGATCTCCTGAACTGACAGCAACCTGACATACGTTCTGATTAATTCAGCTAACAACCTTCCACAGGAGCTGCTGGTCATCTTCTACACTACCATTATCCAGTCTGTCCTGTCTTCGTCCATCTCAGTGTGGTTTGGCTCATCCACAAAACAGGACAGATCCAGGCTGTAATGAACAATCAGGTCTGCAGAGAGAATCATCAGAGCTGACCTTCCCTCCATCCAGGACTTATACAGGTCTAGGGTCAGGAAAAGGGCAGCTAAAATCTCTGCAGACCCCACACACCCTGCACACAAACTGTTTAGGTTTTTACCTTCAGGTCGGCGCTACAGAGCTCTATTTGCTAAAACCAGGCTCCACAGACAGTTTCTCCCCCCCAGGCTGTCTCTCTGATGAACACAGTGAACACCTTACAGCCTGAGTAGTCAGCCACTCTGCTGTGAAGCTAAATAAATGCATTTGCACTATCACCACCGGCCTCTAATTTTTCTTTTTCTTTACATTGAAAATGGCTGTACATACACATACCTGTACATACTGCTCCTTTTTATCCTTATTTTAATTCCCTCCAAAGTTTACATATTTAAACTTTATGTCTGTATGCTGTGAACAACATCAGTTACCAGTCTTTTCATGTAAACAAATGTGAAAATACTTACCCAGCTTGCAACAGTTTTCAGCACACAATTGTATTTAATTAATGATTGTTCAAACTAGATATTGTAAAAGTTGCTGAGGCAATAAAATGTTTTTAAATTAGAATACGAAAACCCATTATTCAGGACTTTCCTTCCAAGTGCAGCTTGTGTAGGAACTAAAAGACTTATCCCTTTGCCATCCAAGTACATTACAAAAACAGCTAGGACACCCATACTCGTTGGCATGGCGTAGGAGTTTGGGAAAGAAGTAGGAATAAACGTTGAAAACTTATTTTTGCTTAAGGACATGCTGACTGTCTGCCACCACACACTAGTTTTACTGTTTATAATTTTCCTATAGAAAGTACACCTGGTTCAGTGCTTCAGCCCTTATTTATGTCCTCTCATCCACCAGATCATGGCAAATGGTCGCTCATATTGGGTCTGGTTCTGCTGGAGGTTTCTTCTTGTCAAATGTGTCATTTTTCTCCCCTGCTGCCTATGCTTTCTCAGGCTAAGTGACTACAGCGAAGCAATGGTTTAATCTCATCTGGTGGTTTCCTAAAATAGACTAAATCAATTTATTCTGAATTTGAAGGTATGTATTTGGATAAGTGTTGGGCTTCTTTTTTAAATTAAATTGTCCTGAGGTTATGTTTGTTTTGAACTGAGAAATATTCAAACAAAATAAATTAATAACGTAGAGATGAAGAGTTATTCATGAGTAAGGCTTTTAGGGTTTAACATTAATTTAATTGGAGTTTTTTATGTCTAACATCACGAGGAAGGATCATAAATAAATTATCTCATTACTTCTGCAATAAAGACGTTTTAAAAAAATGTTTTGGTATTAAGTATTCAATTACAGAAGAATATATATATTTTTTAACAGCAGTCTATTAAAATGAACAAGCAATTAGTGGCTATTAGAGACATTAAAATTTTACAGACTTTCACATTGCCTTTCACTTTTCACACAAATGTCCATCAGTTTTATGCAGCTTAAATTCAGCTCATTTAAACTAGTAGTGAATTGCTCAGAAAAAAAAAGAAAACAGTGTTGGCAGAAACACGTTCTTCGTGAGATGCGGTACATGTGCGAAATGCGTTCTCCAAGCTGCCTGAAGGCAAAATTTTAAGTAATAAATTAATGTATTTATACTTCTGTGGTATCCTTGGGTATGCCTCCAAGGGAGTTTATTCCTGACTGTAAACTCAAATAAAATACACGAAACGGGAGGAAAAATCTAGCTTATTAATTAACCTACTGCAATGGATTTGCAAATTTAGAACAAAATCAATAATTAAGGACAACAACTTCACCTGTACTTATATATGTGTATGTGTATACATGAATTAAATTATCCAAAGCTACAGTTATTTCAAACTGTTAAATATAACGTTTCTGCTTTCAGCAAAAAAATTTTCCCACTTAAACCTTCATTAATAGACACGCTACTGATTAATGATTGGGATGATAAAAATTAGCTCCACTGGTAACGCTAATATTTTTTTTTTGATGATCTTCACATTTAGTTCACTTGCTTTAAAGCTTTTGACAGCTTCATTTCCGACACTAAGAAGGAAAATGACGAGAGGCTTAAATTTCTTTCAGATCCTGCAATTACAGCCATCAAGATGATGTGGACGTTTTCCTCCCAGCTGGAGGCCTGTACTTACACAATTAGAACACTTAAAGGTTTACTGGATGATGAGCTCAGGGAATAATAACAGCTTCCACTTTAACTCACAGTAAGCCTATTGCAGACAAAATGAGTCCTGGACCTTGGATGTAGACAGGTTACAGTCCACACCAAGTGCTATTGTGTGGAAATTATGCTTTTTTTGCTTGTCTGAAGCTTGGATCTAAAAGATGTGAAGCTTTACAGGAGGGCAAGAGACTGCAGATGAAACAGCATCTGTTGTCAGAATGATAGAACTGACAACTTAAGGCTGGGACTGGGGTTGCAAACAGGATTATTGGTACAGCAACACAATCTTTAAAGATTTGATCCCATACCTGCTGAGGTAGATTCTCTTCTCAGTCAGCTGTCCGGGGCCATGCTGAGGGTGAGTATCCGGCTCATTCCTCACCACCTCCACTCCCTCACCCCCATCGCTCTGCTCACAGCTGTGCTTACTGATCATATAGAGCTGCCCAATCTTGTACTGGAACCCGGGAATGGATCCGGATGATGTTCATGGTGGTGAGACACAGAGAAAAAAAAAACAAAAAAAACATTTGTATTTAGAAAACTTGTTACAAAAAGCAAACATTATTGAAAATCTTTTTTTTTTTTTCCATGGAAAGTACCCCTGCAGAAGTGCATCTCTCTTTTTCCTGGACAGAATCTTCAGCAGAGCTATTGTTATGTTTAATATTGTATACTCCGGCTTCAGTGCTTTCTTGCTTAGGTGTGTCACTCTTTGTTGGATAGACCAATTAAAATAGCTCCTGCTATCATTGACTGTGCACTATTTCTTTTTCTATTCAGTTGATTCCTTCTGGTAAGTGTTTGGCAGCAGCTTATTCCTAGATGAAGCAAATAAACAAGCTTTTTCTGTCATAAATCGCAGTTTGTGGTAGGACTAAAGTGCAGAGAAGAGGTCAGGAGCATGATGAATGAAGGTAAGAAGAGCTTAATATTCCTCTTACTCACAGAGCCAAGACAGGGAAACCAGGAGTATCCAGAAATAGAGACAGACCAGAACTGAGAGTAACCAGGTATAACCAGGTGCAACACAGGGTATTAACAACAAGGATATCAATGACGTAAACAACACAAGGATTCAGCGGTGAACTAAGACAACTAAGACACTTAAAAACAAACAGGAAATGCAGTCAGAACCAATGAAAGGCAAGACCAGGTAATCAAGGAAAACACAGAACAAGTGTGGGTGACACTACTGGGAGACAGAGGGAGTGAAACCAATTAACAAGACAAGACACAGAATTAAAGGTATAATAAACAAAAACACAAACCCAAAGCTCAGTCACTGGCTGGGTATGACATGTTCTCCCGTTAACTGTGTACCATTTGTTTTTCTCCCTGTAGAGAGTACTCCTTGCTCAGTACTTCTCTGTTTAGAAGTGTATTTTCCTTGATGTAGCCAGTGATTAAGCTTTTCCAAGAATTAACAGTTTGTTTCTCTTCCCTGTAGAAAGTACTCCTTGCACAATGATTCTGTGTTTAGCTGTGTGTCTTTCCTGGAAGGAGCTAGTGCTGCCTTCAGCTTTATGTACTGTTTTTTTTCACATACTCCTGGATCAGTGCTTTTTCAGTCTCCTGGCTGTCCTCTCAACACCCAGCTTATCACAACAAATGGCTGCTAATACTGAGCCTGATTCTGATGCAATTTTCCTCCATGTGGAGAAGGCGGTTCCTCTCCACTGTCACCTCATGTTTGCTCAGCGCTGCAAAGTCAACAACTCAATGCAACCCAAGTCTGAGGGACAAGGACACAACACTGCTATGACAGCTCTAGTGGCATCAGTTGCCAGTGCCAGACAGTGACTGTTGTTTGTTAGCTTTAAGCTTCTCAATTAACAAAATGCGTTAATTAATTTACTTTTTATGTGTCCTCTTTGGTAAAAAGAGTTAGCTCATGTCTGCAGATTGCGTTATTGATAGCCAAATGTTCAATCTGCACGTTTACTCATGATAATTAGCTGCAGCAGCTCAGTGTATGAATGACAGTTAATTAGTATTTCCAGATATTTCATTCTTAGCATCACAGGGCTAGCTTTAGATTGAAATGCTGGGTTCTTTTTTGGGTCAAACAACATGTTCTTGTAAGAAAACTAACTGTACATGGACATACAGAGTTTGAGTAATGCAACCAATGGCAACCTCAGAAGAACTCTTTTTACAGCTACATCACTGTACTACAGTTAAAACAGACTATTTATGTGTGGAAACGTATTACTTTCAACTACTTGGGTTCCCTGCTTCTATACCAGGTTTACTATGCTGGTCAAACTATGGCAGAAATTCAATTTAGTTTATTTATCTAGGGCCAATTCATAACTAATATTATCTCAAGGCACTTAAAAAAATAACAATAATAAAAATTCTATTCAATCATAAAGAAGGATTCAAAGTTGATTATTTACATTCCAGTTGAATACTAGTTATTAAACAATTCAGTTAAGTTCACTTTATTATTCAAATTGGCAAAAATGTCTTCTATCTAAGGGAATCCGTCAGTTTCCCTTGCTTTCCTTCTGCCTCAGCTGCTCTTCATTGTCTCCTGATTGACTCCCTTGCATCCTATGTCATTCTCCACACCTCCTTTAGTATTAAAGTTCCTTACTTCTCAATGTTCACTGCCAGGTTCTTCAATTCTACGGCCATGTCCTCTGGTTCTCCATCAAGTTTGCTTGGTTTTCTGCCCATTTTTATGTCCTGTTCTCCTTATGCCACATCATTTTGTAAGTTTCCATTTTAATTTAAATTTTTTAAAGAACTCCACTAGTTTTCATTTGCACTTGAGTCCCTAAACCCTACAGCAATGACACTTTACCACACTTTTGCAACTTTTAATTACCTTGTTTTTAGTTTCTTTGTCTTTGAACACCATCATTTTGTTTATGGTGCAAAAAGTTTACAGGCTAACGGTGGATCCTGCCATTTCTGTAGATCTTTCCTTGACACCACCCATCTAATTACTATTTCTGGCGAATTGACATATTCTCCCTTAATAATAACACCCATTTCCTGAAAATAGCAGCCTCTCCCCGACACCACAACAGTGGTTGATTAGAAGCGTGAGAAAGCTCACTAATATTCTTCATTGGAATTTGCACTTAGCACCACAAAACCTAAAGATATTCTGTATAAATACTCAGGAAGCAGTGAACACCCTCAGACGTGTCTTGGCATGGTAAATGGGTTGGAGCAGCTATGCAAGCTATGCCTGCCAGACAGTACTCCTTTAGTGTTGCTACTACTATGACTGTTAGTCAGCTGGTTATTCCAGCAGAAGTTATTCCAATAAGATCCCCTAATTTTAGGATTGTGCTCCTGTTGCACAGTTATTGTTTTTTACTATTTTTCTAACCCTTTAAGCCAACAGATGCTCTGACCACTCAAAATCAGAATCAGAATAAAGGTTTCTAGCATAAAATATTGCAGTACACAATGGGAAGTCCCTTAAAGCATCTTTGTAATTTTGGGCTAATGCAAAAATATTCACCCCCCTGTTGGCTTTGTTTTTTTACTTATTTTGTTACACTCCAACTTGTGATTTAAATGTTTTTAAATCTTATTTCATGTGATGGATCTGCACACAATAGTCTAAATTGATAAAGTGAAATGGGAAAAATATATAAACAAAGGAAAAAAAGAAAAAACAGAAATTTTGTTTGTGCATATATATCTACCCCCTATTGCTATGAAGCCCCTAAAAAGTTCTGGTAAAACCATTTACCCGTAAAAGTCACATGATTGGTGAAATGAAGTCCACCTGTGTGCAATCTAAGTGTCACGTGATCTGTTAGTATAAACACACCTTTTCTGAAAGGTCCCAGAGGCTGCAACACTACCAAGTAAGCGGCATCACATCATGCAGACCAAAGAGCTCTTCAAACAAGTCAGGAACAAAGTTGTTGAGAAGTACAAGTCAAGTCGTGATAAAAACATATCCAAATCTTTGATGTTCCCCTGGAGCATCATCAGATTTGTCATCTTCAAATAAAAAGCATGTGGTACCACAACAAACCTGCCAACAGGAAGGCCATCCACTAAAACTCACAGACCAGGCAAGGAGGGCATTAATCAGAGAAGCGGCACTAAAACAAAAGGTAAGACTAAAGGAGTTGCAGAGTTTCACAGCAGAGACTGGGGTAGCTGTCCATAGAACCACAATTGACTGGAAATTCCATAGAGATGGGCTTTCTGGAAGAGTGGCAAGCTATGTCTGGCAAAAACCCAACTCATCCCATCACCTCAAGAATACCAACCCCACAGTGAAACATGGTGGTGGCAGGATTATGCTGTGGGGATGTTTTTTAGCAGCAGGGACTGGGAAACTGAATCAAAGGAAAGATGGATGGTGCTAAATACAGGGTTATTCTTGAGCAAAACCTGTCAGTCTGTCTGATTTAAGACTGGGATGGAGGTTCACCTTCCAGCAGGACAATGACCCGAAGCATGCTGCTAAAGCAACACTGGAGTGGTTTAAGGGGAAACATTAAAATGTGCTGGAATGGCCTAGACAAAGTGCAAACCTAAATCCAATTTGGAATCTGTGTTTAGACTTGAAGATCGCTGTTCAGAAGTGAAAACCATCCAACATGAAAGAGCTGGAGCAGCTTTGCCTTGAGGAATATAGAAAAATCCCAGTAGCAAGATGTGACAAACTCACAGAGATTTATCCAAAGCGACCTACAGCTGTAATTACTGCAAAAGGTGGCTCTACAAATTACAGACTTTAGGGGGGGATGAACAGTTATGCACACTGAAGTTTTGTTATTTTGTCCTATTTGTTGTTTTACAGCATACAAAATAACACATCTTAAACGTTGTAGGCATGTTCTGTAAATGAAATGGTGCAAACTCTCAAACAATCCATTTTAATTCCAGGTTGTGAGGAAAAAAAACGTGAAAAATCCCAAGGGGCGGTGAGTACTTTTGCAAGTCACTGTAGGAATACGAAACAGAAGCTAAAATATGTCAAAAATATCACACAGGTAAAAATGTATTTCATAAAATTCACCTATAAAAGGTCTGGTATATCAAACTAGGAAGCTTTTATTTCCTTTCATGGATTGATGCAAAAATCTCCTATTATGAGGAAGTAGAAGAAGGAAAGAAAAACAGGCCACGGCCACAGCTGCTGTGTTAGGTTTTGTTTTGACAGACACTTGATCACGGCTTCTTCGGTGCAAGCTTTCTCTTTAGATTTTGTTTTTTTACCAGGCCATTGGTGTGTATAAATATTGCCCTGAAGTGTGTATTTCAGAATTTTTTTAATTTAGTTTGGCCAGGGAGGGTGAATGTATACAGTCCTAATGAGAAGGATGGGACTTTGTTCTCTGCTGCAGCACCAGTTTGTGCCCGATGCTGATGAGGCACTGTGAAAGGAATATTTTCTTTTACTGCTCCTTTGGGCATGTGAAGTGGTCCTCACTGTGCTCAGCCTAATAGAATCACTATTTTCAGAAATCTACAGTCCCTTTTTTGTCATATCTTTCTGCCTAAGTTATACAGTTTTATGCTTACTTCAAGTGTTAACCAGTGGCTCCTCTATTTCTGTAATTTATTGCAAATCATGGTTGAATTATACCCTAAAATCAAATAAGCTTTAATGCCATTACAATGACAACAATGGAGCAGTTTATTAAACGTAATCTGCTCCACTGTTGCCGTTGTGATGCAATTTATTTTGTTGCCCTACATTTGTGTTGCTCAAAAGCAGAGTTTTAATTAAAAGCACACAGAAAAAGAAAGAAAGAAAGAAAGAAAGAAAGACTACATACCATCTTTCACTGCTGACATCATGTGACACACCCTCTTGTTCCAATTACAGTGGAATGTCAACATTCAATATTTGCTCATTGGGTATTCATTGGACTTAATTAATCATAGTGATGTGTGCTTTAACACTGCAGCACTGAGCTCCTTCTAGACGTGTTATAGATCTTTTTACCTTATAATAATAATACCCTTTCAGGATACAGTTTAAAAGACGTTACTGTCCTTAAATCCCATGGACTGACCTGCTGTCATGTGTTACAAATTGACAGGTTTTTGTTACATGTTTTCTCCTACTGTTGTTTTTTTTTTTAAGACTAGTCTTAAAGCAATTCAATGGTCATGAATTCTGGAAAGGTGTAAATATAGCTTGTCACACCAGGATGGAAACTCTCCTGATGGTGTCTATGTGACTGCAAGTAAATGAGAAAACATATATAGTTTCCTTATGATTAACACCTCTCATATGAATATGTTCAGTTTCCATTTCCAGTGTTTAATTTGCTAAATAGAAAACACCTTGCTTCAGCAATCCCTTAGCCCTTTATTACTGTTTTGTTGGCAATAAAAAGTAATATTATTTTAAATGCTTTTCAGCATCAAATTTTAAATCAAAGTAGATTTAATGAAAACTATCTGGAAACAAATGAGTAATGTCCTTGAATGTAAGATGGGTCCTGTAAAGTAGTTTTACGCTGATAACTCTATTGACAGATTTTCAACTTTTTTGTAGTACAAATGGATTTTCCAATCAAAGTAGAAATTCCTTGTTATTAATTTAAATAATAATAGATATACACAATATTATATATAATAAAAATTAAGAGACTAATTAATGTAAAGGCATGGATTTTTTTCTGTGACATTTATTATATATTTCAAGAGAAGGTCTTGCTGGGGGGTTAGTTAGTCCATAACATGCTGTCACAATCTTTTCACTCCAAATAAAGAACGTTATATTTGTCATGATGTCACTGTCTTTTTTTAATTTACATTTTTGGGTTTCATATTTATGGATCAAACGATCTTTTGGGAATACAATTTTTATATTCTGAGTGCCTTTAAGAGGTCAGGGATTTATTAGCTGAATTAATCAGTAAGTCATACCGTCACTTTCAGTTTTATGCATCCAGCATGCCATGTGAGTGAATCTTCATCAGCTTGGACACCATAGCATAGCATAGTATGAGATTAAGTAAAGTTATATTCGGGTTATTGTTATTATTTCTGTCACACCTGCCATAATTCTGTAACAGTGGAAAGTACTTGTTAGATCATGAGCAAAAAATCTAACGACAATCGAGTGCACTTTAAAGGTACCTTTTATGAAAACACACTGGTTTGAAGATGAACCTACATCTACATCTCTCTGAAACACCAGGATGCATTCAAATGTAAATTAAAATTTCCCCTGGCATTCCACTGCTACAATAAGGGCCAAATCAGTCAAAGTGGGTAAACATCTGCCCCAGAAAACTGGCCCTGGTAGGGAGGTGGTCCTTTGGATGGACCCTGAAGCAGAGGTGGAGTCTTGTGCTAAACACTGACTATTCTCCATTTTTGTCACTTCTCAGTTTTAATTCCTCTACAGTTCGTATTATTTCTAAACTTTAAAGTATATGATAGGAGTAATTGGTATTCGTGTTTGCACACACAATATTTAATACAGCTTGCCAATGTTCAGTATCTGTGGTTTAAAGTGTTACATTTCAAATATATTAATAAAAAACAGCTAATCTTTGTGAACATATTAATTAAGTGAATTAAAGAAACACAGACCTTCACTGGAGGCCAAGAGATTAATGCTATTGTCGGCCTTTTTTATGGTTTAAACTAGAATGTTATTGTTTATGTTCCTAAATACAAAAAAAATCAATCAAACTCTACAGGATTATGGATCATTAACTGATTTTAAGTTTAAAAGTCGCAGAGAGCTGCTGCTGCTGTGTCTCTGCTCGGCTCCAAAGGCAAGTAAACATGGAGGTGTGTGTCGGTGAAATTCATTCAAAGTTTGCACTAGTTACACTTTTCCATAAGGTTTGGAGTGACTCCAAATGAGTAATAAATTGAAACTACTTTGAAAAACAGAAACAAAATGGTCTAGATAATTAAAAAGATTCAGGGAGATTAAGTTCTGTTGAATGAAACTTCAGTAACCCAGAGCTGAAACACGCTTTAAGTCTAACCATACTACCCACAATAAAACTTCAAATGGTACAAAAGTGCTTAAATTGTTGCGTTAACCATGAAAAAACATATAAATATTTTATCTATTGAAGGACAGCATGTACAATGGCCAGAGCACACAGACAACCGTAAAAGTGTTAACTTTTTTTCTATTAGCCAGTTCTTTTGTTGACAGCTCCAGGAAAGGAGCAAGAAAAGAAGTTCGAGTCTGTTATAAGTTCTCAAAAAGCCATAGCCTAATTTATTTTTGACCACATATAGAGATGCATAGTTCTGGGCCCAATCTGCAGGAACAGCAAAGTAATTAGAGTACAATACATATTTATCTTCTTGGGCATGCACACACCGTACAATAGGCTAGACTTACGCATGCATCGTGATTTAATTGGCCAAATGCTAATACTGTGAGCAGACCAGCCTCTGCACATGTGAGCTCACTGGAATGTACTATAAAAGTGTGTGAGTGTTGTTCTCAGGCGTGTATCTGATTGCAACAGACCTACTGATAGAAGGCTTTGCGAATACAATTCTCCTCTGTTTCTCAGATCCAACAAGATTATATGTAAAGAAAAGTAACATAGGCCTAAGTAACATACCATAAAACTGATGCATAAACAGATGCACAAACTAGCGGTGTATGTCTAGTATCAGTTTAAACAGTTAATAACCAATAAATGACTAACATAAGTTTAAACACAGTTAATCACAAAAAGTTAGTTCTAACAATAGTACTTTTGACAGAAGATGCTAATTATGCTAAACTTATTGCACTGCATCACAGAAATTGAGGGAAAATAATTAAGCAGAAAGTGTTGCTTAAAAATTCAGCCAGTAACTGCACACAAGCAGAAGCAAATGACATTGCACGTCAATCATATGGCTTCAAGTGAATGCATTTAGGAATCTAGACATGGTGAAAATGGCTTCATCCTGCAGGAGGATGTACCATGACACAAAGCTCAAATTATCTCAACCTGATTTCTTATACGTAACAATAAATTCACTGTACTCAAATGGCCCCCACTGACATCACCTCTCAATCCAGTAGAGCACCTTTGAGATCTGGTGGAATGAGAGATTCAGATCATGGATGTGCAGCTGACAGATCTACGTCAGCTATGCGAAGATTATTGTGGACCAAAATCTGTTATGAATGTCTGTGACAAAGAATTCTGGCTGTTCTGAAGGCAAAAATGTACTCCACTAGCAAGGTGTACCCAATAAAGTGACCAGTAAGTGTATATGGATCAGTGTCTTCCTCAACCAAAAGGAAATACTGTATCAACAACCTTACTGACTCAATCTACTACCTGAGCCACTGTCACCTGTAATCTTTTCAACAAGCGGAACGCAGCTCTCAGCATTTTTCGGCATGGTAGCACTGTATTGTGTTACAAAAGTGGTAACGGACATCAAAGATGAGCATAATCCACCTTTTTTAATGTGGAGTGTTGGTTTAAATGTCGTAAATGGCATGAAATGAAGTAGCCGTTTTGATTTGTTACATCCTCAGGCAAAGCTGCATTTGAACTTGCATTACACTCAGCCAAAAGAGGATTTGCTGCAAGCTGAAGTTTATGTGTGTACTGCACTGATACTGTAAATCCCATTCCGGACTGTTATTTGTCACTGTCATTGTTGTGGTAACAGATAGAGGTGAGCAATGGGGGTGGGGTGGGAAGTGGAGGTGAGGATGAGGACATTCCTTTTGAAGGACACTTGAGGGAGTAACGCTTCTTTTTCCTATAATAGGATCTCTGTGTGTATAAAACTGTAGGCCAATTTTTAACCAGTTTGACTAGTTTCTATGTTTGCTCTGTATGCTACACAAGTCCCTCATTTGTAAAGTTTGCACACACAAGAGGGAGAGTACTAACATTATAGCAGCTTGAATTTGTGAGGATAATGCCCAGGTGTCATGCATTGACCAGCCAAGAACGATTCAAGATCCAATGTGCAGAAACACTCAAAGACAAAGTTACACATTACCACATTAACACTTTTCTAGATTGCAAGTTGATTTTATACCAGCACATTCTAAATGAACCTGTTCTATAGTTCACAGGTATAGAGTTGTGGGAGGGTAATGGTTTTGTGTGTGTGTGTGTGTGTGTGTGCATGAGCGCGGGAAAGACAAACACTTACCTCCTCCGTTGTCAGTGGCATACATATGCGATACTCTTTCATCAACATCGTGCTGCTTCAGGGAAGGGTGTCTTTTTGGGTTTGTTTTTTTTTTATCTCTGCTGTCTCACTTGCATATTAGACCTGTTCAGACACGAAGCACATGGACCACAGTGACCTCTTTACTGTCGCTCTTCCCCGCCCCTCTTGTTTTGCTGGTGTCAGGAGTCCGTGGAGTTGAGTCCAGCTCTTTGTCAATGAATGTCTGCTGTTTTCTTACTTTTCCCCGCTCCTCAGAGGCTAGTCTCTGCTTTTTGTTTCTCTTCCTCAATTAATCTTGACTCGACTTCTTAGCTGCTGCAACTGCTCCCTCTTTGGCTGCTTCTTGTCTCCCTTTTCTGTCCTCTTTGATTGCTGTTGTCTCTCTGCCTTTCAGTTGCTGCAGTGAGAGCAAAGTGGTAATTAGCTAAGGTAAAAAAGAGCTCAGCTAACCAACCTTTCCTTTCCTGGCTCTGTCTGAGCTTTATGTAATTCCTCTGTATTTGTAACCTTCCTGTCTCTGCAGTGCTCCTCCTCTCTAAACCGGCCTCTACCGCTTTCAGTTCCTCTTACAAATTCCTGTGCCGTTTTCCTTCATTCCCTTTGAGAGCATTCATTCCCCGCCCAGTGTACGTTAATACCCTTTCACCAGTGTCATTTTCCTCACTATTTGATCTTTATCTGTTCTTTCGTTTCTGTCACTCAGATGGTTGTCAACAATAATTGTGTTCCTCTAACCAAGAACTTAAAGTCACGTAGCCTTTTTTCCGTCCATGGTTTCTGAATGTTTACATCAGTGGTACTTCTTGGTGTACATTTTTTGCAGGGTTGTACAGATGCATGCTGTCAGTATTTAGAGCTCATGAACACCAACAGCCACAAAGGTGAGTTGTGAAAGCACATATATCTTTTTTTCAGCCAAACTTTTCAAAAGAGAAGTAAAGTCAACAAAGCTTTGAGAACTTCCAGTAAAGTTAGCCACAAACAATTGTTGGTTGCTTATATGTGAAATCACATATTTACATGAACTGTATTAAAAGATGTGTCTATTTTTATCTCACTGTCTGACCTCAGATCAGAGCAAACTTCTTCTGTTTCAGCTCAGTTACGGTTATCAAAATTATTTCTATTTGCTAAATGCCAGAATGCTCAGAAAGAACAGTTGTTTATAACATTTCTTTGGATTCAGAAGTTTACATACATTTGCTTTCTTATATACTCCTGACTGAACCGGTGTAACTGGTGAATCAGGTTTCTACGTTGCTTGTTCAGTCACACCTTTTCAGTGTATGTAAACCTATTACCCGAAAAACAGTAACACAGAATTGGCCTGCATTATTCTGGCATTTAGGAAATAGAAATAATTTTTGCCAGACCAACTACTATTAGTGAAAAAAACTAACAATAATAATTTCAAAAAAATCTGTTGATGGTTAGAAAGAGAGGATTTTCAGCTTGATTGGGCAGTCAGAAAATTCTGTCTTTTGCTGGTTGGTAAATATACCATACTATAATGGCTGCCAGATTGTGGGGACAACAATACTCTTTGGTTGCCATGTGTTAGTGAGTGAAGAAAAAATCAAAGTTATTTTCATTCTCTATGAGGTTCTGAAAATAAGTCATGGAGTGGCCATGGGGAGAGGCGGCGGACGTGGGTGGGTTTGCTTGTCGCCCCCTGGTCAGCCATTTTGTGTTGGGGTTTACCCCGATGGATGAGAGGGTCACATCACTGCATTTTCGAGTTGAGGACAGGTCTCTGACTGTCGTTTCGGCCTATGGGCCGAGTAGTGGTGCAGAGTACACCCTTTCTTAGCATCCCTGTCGGGGGTGCTTGATAGTGCCCCTTTCGGGGACTCCGTCATTCTGCTGGGGGACTTAAACGCCCATGTGGCAAATGACAGTGACACCTGGAGGGGTGTGATTGGAAGAAATGGCCTCCCCGATCTGAACCTGAGTGTTGTTTCGTTATTGGACTTCTGTGCTAGTCACGGATTGTCCATAATGAACACCATGTTCAAGCATAAGGGTGTTCATCAGTGCACTTGACACCAGGACACCATAGGTAGGAGGTTGATGATTGACTTTGTAGTCGTTTCTTTGGACCTTCGGCCTCATGTCTTGGACACTCGGGTGAAGAGAGGGGCTGAGCTGTTCACCAAACACGTCCTGGTGGTGAGTTGGATCCGCTGGAAAAGGAGGAAGCCGGACAGGCCCAGCGGATCCAACTCACCACCAGGTACTACCAGTGGACAGCTCAGCCCCTCTCTTCACCCGAGTGTCCAAAACATGCAGCTGAAGGTCTGACGACATGACAACAAAGTCGATCATCGACCTCCTACCTAGGGTGTCCTGGTGCCAAGTGCACTGATGAACACCCTTATGCCTGAACATGGTGTTCATTATGGACAATCCGTGACTAGCACGGAAGTCCAATAACGAAACACCACTCGGATTCAGATTGGGGAGGCCATTCCTCCCGATCACACTTCTCTAGGTGTCTCTGTCATTTCCCACGTAGGCATTGAAGTCCCATAGCAGAATAATGGAGTCCACAGGAGGGGCACTATCCAGCACCCCTGACAGGGATGCTAAGAAGGGCGGTACTCTGCAACACTACTCGGCCCGTAGGCCGAAACGACAGTCAGAGACCTCTCCCCAACCAGAAGGTGCAGGGATGCAACCCTCTCATCCACCAGGGTAAACTCCAACACGAGATGGCTGAGATGGGGGGCAACAACCCACCCCACCCGAGCCCGACGCTGGGGTGGGTTTGAATTAATTAATCAACTGTATGACTCTAAAGTTGGTCATCATCTATTATTTATCAGTTAAAACTAAAAATATATTTTTTAGCTAATAGCTAAACGGAGTAAAGGAGTAATGCCATTTGCTGGAATGAAGGTGCATCGAGTTTCTTCTTTCCTCATACGTCATTCGATTGATTTAAATAAATAGTTTGTGGCCTCCCTGGCAATGGAAAAAGAACGTACAGAATTCCCTAGAATTCCTATTATCTGGGTAAAACAAATCCTGGGCCTTTAAATCCTGGGGATGTAAATCCAGGGGATTTTGTTGGAAAATAGGCTCTTGGTACTGTATTTATTCTGGGGGCACAGTGGGCTCAAAAGGTAGAGAACCACTGCTTTACTTAATTGTTTTCCAGACTGACAGCAGCTTCCTCAAACAGGCCTCCTTCTCTGCTCCTTCTCAGCTCGCTTCAGTTCACTTTGAGTGTATGAATGGCCGTCACACAGGGGTAGTCAGAGTGAGCTACTGGATTAAACATTACCCGAGCCAAGAGAGCTGCCATGAAGCAAAGCCCCAGACTCGCTCGCATTGTATTCCCTCCTGACCTTCAGCTGGGTTTAATTGAATCCACTCCCGTCAACGAGTGGTTGAATCGAAGCAGTCCTAATATCTTTCTGAAGTCTGTCCTTGGGTCATGAGGTGCTCAGCTGCTGCCCGGTCCATGTTGTTACTTCCCCATCAAATAGGAGAAGCAGATGTTTTGATTTCTCTGACTCAGGCTGGAGGCCCAAAACCAACTGTCTCCTCTCTGGTGGATTTCTCTGGCTGTGTCTTGAGACAGAGCTGAAGAAGCTCCCTTTTGCCATGTGTCTTTCCTATCATCAGCTCCTTACTACAAAATCGGTGAAAATAAATTCCTGGTGGGGTTTGCTGCTATCTTATCAGATCAATGTTTGGAGAAAGGAAGGCACTTCAGTGATCTGAGGTGTGCTTTGCTCGTCTCAGCCTGAATTTTTCCCCAGACTCGCATCGACTCTGGCAGCACACACAGCAGTGCAGCTTAAAGGGTGATTGTCTGAGACTCAGATGCGCATTCAGCAATGAATCAGGGATTTCTTTGATTATTTAATTGTGGTTAAAGGCTAGTCTGGAGGGAAAACGGCAAGACTCTGGGATGACTTATTTGGCTGAACGTAAAACTGATTTCTTGACTGATTGCTTTTAGACATCAAACAGATGTCTATTGCAGTAGGGGCTTTATCTGCCTGCCTGGTTGAAAAGTCAGTTTGTGAACTATTTACAAAGAATTAGAAACTATACAAGTGCATCACATGCAAGAAATGCCTCATTGGCATTTGTTATTTGCATGTGACTTGCATCAGGGTACTTAACCATGGAAAATGACAAACAACAACAGAACAGCCATAGAAATCCGGCGACATTTCAAGTTGTTTGCGATATATATTTTCCTACCACCAAGAGGTGGCAGAAATCTAAAACCGGTACAATGCTGAAACGTATAAAGCTATGCACAATCACTGTGTGAATACTGCCATGTCATGTACATCTAATATGAAAGATAAGAAAATCGCAATTAAACCAAAATCCTTGTACTTGTTAAACTGAGGAAGTGGTTCACTTTCAGTGCTACATCGTTCCCTTCAGACAGAGCATCAATTCACATCTTTCCATGGATAAAATGCCTTTCTAAAGTATTCTTGAACTTTTTCAAATTTTTTCATATAATAATCACAAAGTTCAATGTATGTCATCTGGATTTTATGTGATTACACCTATACAAGGTAGTCCATAAAGGTGAGGTTGGGAAAAATGCATGTTTTGTAGTTTTTTCAATAAAATCACATTTATTCAATTTACAAAAATATCATGCATGAATAACTTGTTGACTTTCTTTCTTTATTTTCATTTGCAAGCAAAAAACCATCATGTTTAATAGTCTGTTAACGTAACACCGCCTCTATACTTTGAAAACATGAAAAGAGCGCCACCTTTCACTGTTGGGCGACAACAACCCCTTATACCTTATACTCTACCCCACTCTCACACGCCTGCACACGCAGACACGTTTTAAATGCTGGTGCATGTGTTTAGGCTAGCTCAGAGCTACATTGTTAAACCAGTCACCTGGGCCTCCGGGGCTGAAGATCCAGATGTTTTCTGAACAGTCCCGAATCTCATGAAAGAAAACATTTAGAAGTACATATGTCTGTTAAAAGATGCATTAAGGCCCAAAATGACATTAGACTTCACATTTTTATTTAAATATAATCATATTTATTTCTACTGTATTCCATATATTTACTCCACCTAACCTGACAAAGAGTCTAAAGAAAAAGAAGACAAAAAATGTTTGCACAAACACAGCACCATGATTGCGCATCTCTATGCAGAGACGGACTGGCAGTTTGTCCATTCTGGAGAAGTCCAGACTGGTTGTTCAGTCCAGAGTCGTCAGCCTGCTTCGTTCATTACCTGTAAAGTTACACTGAGCACCTCAAAAACAACTACAATTGGGGACACGGCCCATTTCAGACCAGCCACAGAGCCAACAATGTTCACGTGCCTGGTGTGTGTGTACGCACAGGAATGGGTGGAAGCAGAGCGACATAACCAGGCTGAAGTTAGTGGTAAACCCAGAATGCTGGCTTAGAATGAGCTAATTGTAAATTACAGCTAATCACTTATCCAGCCAGCAAGACATGAGGTGGAGGTTTACTTATGAGCATCATCAGGGTCATGATGAGGAACATAGAGTAGAAGGACTTTCACCTGAGCTACAGTTAAGTTTAAATGGCCAGGGTGTGATAGGAAACAAAAGCAACCCTCTTTGTGAGCTTTAAGCTGGATTTGAATCGTGATGTGAAAAATATCGAGTCCTTTATTTTAATCAAAATTAAAGCAAATCCTAAAGGTATTATAAAGTCCTTCAGATCAACACATTGCATCTCATTGCTGCAGCCTGTCCAGTTCTACATGTAGACAGAGAAAAGTGTTGCTCAAGAAACCAAAAGTAAGTGCAAAAGTAAGCCTCCATCTTCTAATTCAGATTTTCTGTGCTGATTCTAAACATACAGCTCTGGCATGTTTAAAGCTGCAGTATTAATGAGACATAATTCATAGCAATTAATCACAAGTGTACCATTAATTAGTTAAGTATTTTATTTTTCTAAATAATACATGTAGTATGTAATAATACATAAACTAAACTGATAAAACAAGGATACAGTTTTACTCAAGTTAATACATACATACCACTTTATGTATATATTTATTTATTAATTGCTGTAATATGAGTACTGATAACAGGAAGAAAAATGAGAGCACAAGAAGGGTCCAGAATGAGGCTCCATGTTATATTTTAAACACTTTTTTTTCTCTACAGAAAGTGTTTAATAATAAAGACGGCACTGAAAACTCACATGCTCAGTGGAGAACAATAGACGTTATGTGGTAAAATAGCTTATTTATTATTTTTGGCAAGCCCAAGTGGAATGAAGGTCTGGAAAGATGGCAGTAAAACAGAACAGGTTCGTGAAAGAAGGAACATATTTAGAGAATAAAATTAGAAAAATCTTTGGAAAGCTTTCATCATAATTAAAATAAATAAGTGTGTTTTTGGGATCCTAGCAATTTACGAAGATTTATGAAAATAAACTTTGTACCAGTTTCCTTTTTGAAATGTAAGAAATTAAGACCATTTAGCCTCAGGAGTAGAATAATTTGATGAGAGTGTAAAATTTAAAAAGTTAATTTACGTAGATGAGAAAAGAGTAAACACATTTTCTCCGTCTTTAAGAACAACTTTTTCCAAATGGACTGAGCAGAAATTCAGATTTTTTGAAATGTTACAAAATGTGTTATTATCTGCTTCAGCAAAATGTTTTTTATCAATCTTAAACTTCATTTCTCTCCATCCTTTACTTAAACTACTAGCAAAAAAAAATAAAACCAAGTAAAATTACTAAACCTTTGTTTAAACCTTTGTTTGTTTGATTCACAATAATTTATCTTATGAAAATAAACTATTTAGGACCTGGGCTAACTGTTTTTAGACTTTGTGTAGCATGTATCTCTACCAAAACTAGACAATGAAAATCTGTCTCAAGATGAAGTCATACCCCCCATCTCTCCATTCAACCACCAAACAGTGCAAAGTAAATTTCGTTAACTGTGAACCTGACCTCCAGAGTCCACAGTTGTCCATGTGTAGTCTGGATTTTTGTGACTGGATGGACTGTGTGCACTGACATGAACAATATACAGTAGCTTATTCGAGTGGCACCAAAAACTGCAATGAAACTTGCTCGTACTCGTACTCGTACTCGTACTCGTCGTCTTCCGCTTATCCGGGACCGGGTTGCGGGGGCAGCGGACTCCGCAGAGACGCCCAGACGTCCCTCTCTCCAGACACCTCCTCCAGTTCCTCCAGGGGGAGCCCAAGGCGTTCCCAAGCCAGCCGAGAGACATAGTCCCTCCAGCGTGTCCTGGGCCATCCCCTGGGCCTCCTCCCGGTGGGATGTGCCTGGAACACCTCACGAGGAAGGCGTCCAGGAGGCATCCGGTATAGATGCCCGAGCCACCTCAACTGGCTCCTCTCGATGTGGAGGAGCAGCGGCTCTACTCCGAGCCCCTCCCGGATGGCCGAGCTCCTCACCCTATCTCTAAGGGAGTGCTCGGCCACCCTACAGAGGAAGCTCATTTCAACCGCTTGTATCCGGGATCTCGTTCTTTCGGTCATGACCCAAAGTTCATGGCCATAGTTGAGGGTAGGAACGTAAACCGACCGGTAAATTGAGAGCTTTGCTTTTCGGCTCACCTCTCTCTTCACCACGATGGACCGGCACAGCGCCCCCATTAATGTGGCAGCCGCACTGATCCGTCTGTCGATCTCCCGCTCCATTCTTCCCTCACTCGTGAACAAGACCCCGAGATACTTAAACTCCTCCACTTGAGGCAGGAACTCCCCTCCAACCTGAAGAGGACAAGCCACCCTTTTCCGGTCGAGTACCATGGCCTCGGACTTGGAGGAGCTGATCCTCATCCCAGCCGCTTCACACTCGGCTGCGAACTGCCACAGCGCATGCTGTAGGTCTTGGCTAGAGGGGGTCAGCAGGACCACGTCATCCGCAAAAAGAAGAGACGAAATCCACTGGTCCCCAAACCAGACCCCCTCCGGCCCTTGGCTGTGTCTTGAAATCCTGTCCATAAAAGTTATGAACAGGACCGGTGACAAAGGGAAGCCCTGCCGCAGTCCAACATGCACCGGGAACAGGTCCGACTTAGTCCCGGCAATGCGGACCAAACTCCTGCTCCGCTCGTACAGGGACCGGATGGCCCCTAATAAAGGGCCCCCGATTCCATACTCCTGGAGCACCCCCCACAGGGCATCACGAGGGACACAGTCGAATGCCTTCTCCAGGTCCACAAAACAACATGTGAACCGGTTGGGCAAACTCCCATGAACCCTCGAGTACCCTGTAGAGGGTATAGAGCTGGTCCAGTGTTCCACGGCGGGACGAAAACCACACTGCTTCTCCTGAAGCCGAGGTTCAACTATCGGTCGGACTCTCCTCTCCAATACCCTGGCGTAGGCCTTACCAGGGAGGCTGAGGAGTGTGATCCCCCTGTAGTTGGAACACACCCTCCGGTCCCCCTTCTTATGAAGGGGGACCACCACCCCAGTCTGCCAGTCCAGAGACACTGTCCCTGACCGCCACGCAATGTTGAAGAGGCGTGTCAACCATGACAGCCCTACAACATCCAGAGACTTGAGGTACTCAAGGCGGATCTCATCCACCCCCGAAGCCTTGCCACCACGGAGCTTTTTAACTACCTCAGTAACTTCAGCCTGGGTGATGAAAGAGTCCAACCCCGAGTCCCCAGCCTCTGCTTCCACCACGGAATGCGTGATGGCAGGATTGAGGAGATCCTCGAAGTACTCCTTCCACCGCCCGATAATGTCCTCAGTCGAGGTCAGCAGTCTCCCGCCCCCACTATAAACAGTGTTGGCGAAGCACTGCTTCCCCCTCCTGAGGCGCCGGGCGGTTTGCTAGAATCGCTTCAAGGCCAACCGGTAGTCCTTCTCCATGGCCTCACCGAACTCCTCGCAGGCCCGAGTTTTTGCCTCTGCCACAGCCCGGGCCGCAGCACGCTTGGCCTCACGGTACCCGTCAGCCGCCTCAGGCGTCCCACAAGCCAACCACAGCCGATAGGACTCCTTCTTCAGCTTGACAGCATCCCTTACTGCCGGTGTCCACCACCGGGTTCTGGGATTGCCGCCGCAACAGGCACCGCAGACCTTACGGCCGCAGCTACGGGCAGCAGCATCGACAATAGATGCGGAGAACATGGTCCACTCGGACTCTATCTCTCCAACATCCCCCGGGATCTGGTCGAAGCTCTCCCGGAGGTGGGAGTTGAATACATCCCTGGCCGAGGGCTCCGCCAGGCGTTCCCAGCGGACCCTCACTATGCGCTTGGGCCTGCCAAGTCTGTCCGGCTTTCTCCTCCTCCAGCAGATCCAACTCACCACCAGGTGGTGATCAGTGGACAGCTCAGCCCCTCTCTTCACCCGAGTGTCCGAAACATGTGGCTGAAGGTCTGATGATATGACAACAAAGTCGATCATCGACCTCCTGCCTAGGGTGTCCTGGTGCCAAGTGCACTGATGAACACCCTTATGCTTGAACATGGTGTTCATTATGGACAATCCGTGACTAGCACAGAAGTCCAATAACAAAACACCACTCGGATTCATATCGGGGAGGCCATTCCTCCCGATCACGCCTCTCCAGGTGTCACTGTTGTTCCCCACGTGGGCGTTGAAGTCCCCCAGCAGAATAATGGAGTCCCCGGGAAGGGCACTATCCAGCACCCCCGACAGAAACGCCAAGAAGGCCGGGTACTCTGCACTACCACTCGGCCCGTAGGCTGAAATGATAGTCAGAGACCTCTCCCCAACCCGAAGGCGCAGGGATACGACCCTCTCATCCACTGGGGTAAACCCCAACACGAGACGGCTGAGCTTGGGGGCAACAAGCAAACCCACACCAGCCCACCGCCTCTCCCCGTGGGCCACTCCAGAGTAGAAGAAAGTCCAACCCCTTTCAAGGAGATGGGTTCCAGAGCCCACGCTGTGCGTGGAGGCGAGCCCAACTATTTCTAGTCGATATCTCTCGACCTCCCGCACAAGCTCAGGCTCCTTCCCCCCCAGCGAGGTGACATTCCACGTCCCTAGAGCCAGCCTAAGCATCCGGGGATCGGGCCGCTGAGGTCTCCACCTTCGTCCGCCACCCAATCCTCTTTGCACTGGTCCCTCACGGTTCCCCCTGCAGGTGGTGGGCCCACTGGGGGATGGCCTCGCGTCTCTCGTTCGGGCTTGGCCCGGCCGGGTCCCGCGAGGAGCAACCCGGCCACCAGGCGCTCTCCGACGAGTCCCGACCCCAGGCCTGGCTCCAGGGTGGGACCCCGGCTCCACCGTACCGGGCGACGTCACGTGCCTCGATATTTTGTTCTGCATGAGGGATTCTTGAACCACTCTTTGTCTGACCCATCACCTAGAGCCTGTTTGTCATGGGAGACCCTACCAGGGACAATTAGGCCCCAGACAACATAGCCTCTACGATCATTTGAGCACTCAAACCCCTCCACCACGTTAAGGTGGCGGTTCAAGGGGAAACTTGCTTTTTAACAAATAATTTTGGGACAATATATATTTTAGTGACCACAGGACACAAAAATTGCAAAAATATCCCGCTGAGAAATCACTTTATCCTCCTTTTTAGTTGCTTTCTTCTTGTTTCCTGAGTTTATAGTTGACCAAACAACACATATTTGCTCTTATGAGATTCTTATAAGATCTTTAAGTCAAAAATAATATGAATACTGGTACACAGAGGTGAGGTCCAAGCAGCATGTGTTTGGGGACATGTAGTGGTGTGTCGGGACCAGTTGGTCTGTCTGCTAATGCCTGCTAATGCCTTAGCATCAACCACATTAGACATCAATAGACATTTTCTTGTAGATGTTTTTAACCTTACATCTATAACCCTCGTTTACATATTTAGAGGGATGGCGAAGTTGTCTTTTACACATATTTTCCATTAAATCTGCTTGATGAAAAACCGATTTTGCCTTTAAATTTAATCTTTTACAAGATGTTTTCTGAGATAATTTGAGTGCTGCCTTGTTCGCTCAAGGTAAATAGATTTTATTTTACATTCAGCTTGTGTTTAGACAAAAATACTTTGGTTTAGCTTTGAAAGAAATCCTAATAATGTCCAGAAAGAAATACATTTTGGATCTCTCCAACATAATCACAGGAGTGGTGGTGTGTTTACTGTTGCTTCTTGACTGGATCTGTCAGCCTGGTAACCAAGTCCATGGAGAAGAAGCTTGTTTATTCCTGTGCCACTGACATATAATAACACTTTAGATGGGTTCACCACATAATGGGGTCTTGAGAAGTCATACTGCTAATATTATGTTTTCCTGCGCAACCAGATTGACAGCTCAAGCGTGAAAAGGTGATGGAGTTCAGCAACATTTCATCTTGGTAGGGATACCCACTCACTTTCTCACATGAGCCCTCTCTGTATTTATACTTTGCAAACTTGGGCAATAATAAAGCACATTTGGACCAAAATAGAACTTTTTTTGAAAGGCCTTGAATAAAAACACAATATTTTCTGTGAGAACTGCTAAGAATCAGGAAAATTGTGGTTCTTAATTTAGCTCCTATCTCAAAGTAAGTACTCTATATGCACAAGCGTAACCAGTAACCTTGTGTACAATGATAGTCTGGACATGAGTGTACACAGATTTGTCAAACAATGGAAGAAAGCCCTTTGGATCTGCCATTAAAAAAGCTAATGAACCGACACTAAGATCCAGGTTCTGCTGAACCTCAATGAAATGAAGCAAACACTACTCAAATGTGACTTTATGCTACTCGCTTGCAAGCTGTTACATCACTTCAGAATTCTTCTTGGTTGTGCAAATGCAAGAACAAAAAGGCCTTAATCTTATTTAGTTCTTGGGAAAGTTTCCCAATGAACTGTCACCATCAATTAGTCTCCAGAACGGTTTTGCTTGCAGGAGTTTGTTTTTAATCTTTTCAGGGTGAAACAAAGGTGCCTAAAAATGTCTTTACTCTTCTGTGTGTCATTCTTCTTTATTTTCTTTTAATCAAACATCATAGTTTTTATTTCAATTATAATGAAAAAACAAAAGAAGCAAATCCCTTGCTTTTGATATTAGTCTTCCTATAGGTGGAATTTATCTGAGTACATGGTGAAACACTTTAAAGCTGCTCCTACAGGTCAAAGCTGCTTGTCCTCATTTCCCGTCCTGCAGGATGAAGGAGCAGGTGCTGATTAAACTGAAGGGGACTTCATGAAGGTGCTTATGCTGTTCACATCCTCACGTCATTCAATGAAAAATGAATGGTTGCTCTCTTAAAAACTGGTGAGGTGTTCTTTGACCTCCATGTCTGCAGCTCTCACTGCTCACTGTGTGTACATGAGTGAGTGTGGCTATATGTCATTGCAATGACAATGAGGAGCAGTATGGATCTGTATAAAGCAGAAAGGCAGATCATTAACTGGTGGGCTCCCTGCCACTACTGCATTACCAGCTCTTCAATCTCAAGGTAAGGTCTAAAGCCAAGGGTAAAGGTTTACTCACAGACCTAAAACAATAGACGTCACATCAGTGTCTGTAGGATCAATGTCACCAAAAGGCTGGCATTATGTCAAGCTGACTTTGATACCCTGAGGCAGTAGCAGTACAAGGTTTCTTTTTCTCATCAGTTGGTAAATTAAAAAATTAAACTTCCCACTCAGAATATGGCGGATGTACTGACGCAACACTTGTACAGTGCAATAAGGCTAATCCTGCGTTTACTCCTGTATTCCCATTGGTTTCACTGAAAATCCCCCTCCTTTGAGGGATAGACCCCTTTTGCTTGCACATCCACTGACTAAGGGGAGGGCACTGAGTGGATATACTGAACTTCTCTCATACCGGGGTAAAGGGTAAAGCTTTGGACTGAGATTTAAGATGATGTACTCAGCATTCTCAGAGAATAAGGTTTGACTGCTTTTTGAGCTCAGTGTTGTACAGTCATCAAGCGTAGTAAGTACCGCAATCTCTCTATGCGTATGTCTAGATCCCCTGGCTCGCTGTCTTCTTGCTATCTACGACAAACCCGCTGGATGCCTCTGATCTCTGTTTTGGTCCAATCATCAAAAACCTGAAGTATTTGGGTCAGACTTTAGCCTTGCAAAAAAAATGATAAGAGGAAAAAAATAACATTGAGAGAAAGTACACATGCCATCCCACAGGTCCCCCATTCTGAAAATGCATTAAAGCACAAAATGCAGCTAGAAGCCAACGCAACAGACTGAGTGCAGGCTAGTTTCTTTGCTAACATCTTTAAATGTGTTTTATTTGCTATGATTGGTTTGTGAGGCTTGATACATTGTGCTAAGATGCAAAGCTTAGTTTTAATCTCCTTGGAGCTGAGTATCATGCTTGCACTAAGAGACTGATTGGACCTACTCCTTAATTGATACCACTGGTGGACTGTCTGCCAGGGGGGAATGTGGCTTCTCCTAATGTGTGTGTGTGTGTGTGTGTGTGCATGCTTTCTGCAGTGTTAAAAGCTTCAGTAAATTCCCCGGTGACCTGGATGAAAACAGAGCGTTCACTTATCTTTATCGAATACCGATCTTTGAAATACATGTGCCGACCAGTCTGAGGTCTTATCCAACATCGTTAGGGGGCTCCAGACAACGTTCGAGGACACGCCAATCAACACAGCACCCTGACATGATAACTTGGCACGGGAGATGCTGCAACTGCCATCATTAATTCTTCCAAAGTCTCACACACACACACACACACACACACACATACATGCAGACATACTACACCCATATGGACAAATGTCAGGCTTCTTCCTCCTGTAATCAGCTCCTGAGGCTCCAATTATAAAAAAGAATAATTCATTTATAGCTTTTCACCATATTCATGATACTCACTGAGTTCTTTGCTCCACATCCTTTGCTGAATCTATATTCCTTGATGAATAATGGTTGTTGTTTGAAACTGTTCACTGTTCGTAAATGTCATCATTAATCTGAACAAGTAGAGACATTGCCAGCTCATTTCTGAAATGGATAATGTAAATGTGTTTTTTTCTCTGAAGAGCTTGTGTGCACGAGGAAAAGGAGATCCAAATCACTACTATAGCTTGCATTATTCCTTTGTATATTAGAGGAGTCTAAAAAGTGCAGATTTTTATGAGCACTGGAGGCAGCTGAAAAGCGAGCGTGTATATAAAGGCACTCAGAGCTAGGATGATCAGAGGTTGTAAGCCCAACACATTCATCAGGACTCTGTCTGCAGGCACGGGGCCCGAGCACCTCAGAGACAAATAAAAATTCTGTAGGCCGAACAGAAATGAAATAATTTATTCCTGGAATGAAGTGGAGGGGCGCTGGAGACAGTGCGGGGAAGAGCAGGGGAATGGATCAAGGTTGCATTCGGTGGGGCCTTGCACTTTTTCATATTCTGATCAACACATGGAGAGGAAATTCAATTGCCACTCTCCCTTACTTTTTTCTCGCACGAGAAAGTCAGAGGAAAATGAAAAAGGGGATATACTCAGTCCCTAAATGCAAAGTGAATGCAAGTTCTAGAAATTTACAGTTCAGAGCAGATATTCAAAGCAGAATATATCTTTTTACAGATCAGTTGAGTCTCTGAGGCACTTCCTTTAAGATTCAAGAGACCAAAAAGTAACAACAATATCTAAACATCTAAGAAATTTTTATTCTATATATTTTGAAGATGTACAATGAAACAATCCCGTGCATCTATTTTTCAGTAGGATATTGATGAAGAGGAGTCGTCCTTCAGATGTTGGAATATCAAACAGTACCTGTCTCATCTCTTGACAGCGAAGCAACAGGGGGACTGGTCTATTAGTCAGTGTAACTCCTTGGTCCACAACAATGTCCATCTCCCAACCTGTATTTAATCTCCATGGTAACCAATAGTCAAAATAGCTGATAGATGATGGTAGTTTCAACTCTGTGACTGGTTTGGGTTTTGCTGTGGCAGTTCACTTGATTAACAACTCTTTCTAATTTCATTTAAGACTTTAGACCTTTTAAAACTAAATTGATTCATTAACTTACTAGTTCTACATCTAGACATTGTGAACTACATTCAGTGTCAGACACTATTTAAAACCCTGGCCTTTGTTTATTTATACCTGTTTAAACCTTTACTTTTACATGGCCAAACTCATACAATCTGTTCACATTCACATATTTTCACATTTTACTTGTCAGGAATTAAAACAAGGGTGATATTTTTGCAGAAAGTATGCTCATTAAGACTAAGGTTGCAACTCCTCTTTAATAAAATCCTGGTTCTGTACTCAAAAGCAGTGACTAAATACGTTAAACAGCAACTACAATCTTCTGTCTCTTGTACCTGCACATTCTCAGGGCCTGTCTGCATCCGACTCCTGCTCAATAACAACATAATTTAGGTGCAATTTAGATATTTAAGCCACAACCTTAAGTTTATATTATGTTTAAAGCAAAGAGAAACCAGTTTTAGTTTTATGCGAGAGGCGTACATTATTGATTACAGGTCTCCACAGACAGATATTGTATGTGTCTGTGTGGCAGCCCGAATTGCATGCAAGCACACACACTAAGACGTGCACGAAAACACCAGCAGTTCACCAAACTCTTAGCTTTAAAGATAAATGTCATCACTCTTTTCTGCATAAATAAAATTAAGTTTGCCTTCAAAATGTGTAATTTTACCACATTTGTTTACTCCCTAGGAAAACATTTTGAAACATTAGCAGGAAGAGCTGCACACAGTTAAAGTTTGACATGTAAAAAACAGCATTATTCAGTCAACACTTCTCCAAAAAGTTAACACCCCTCATGAACGCATTTAATTGAGCGTGGACAATATTGGCATTGGGTTTTATTTTAGAAATTCACTGCAGCATAAGTATACAGGTTTTGCATCAGATCCACTGCTTTGTCATCTATTGGGATGGAAATTAACTGACAACCCGTTAGTATATCCAACTACAGGGGTTGGACAATGAAACTGAAACACCTAGTTTTAGACCACAATAATTTATTAGTATGGTGTAGGGCCTCCTTTTGCGGCCAATACAGCATCAATTCGTCTTGGGAATTACATATACAAGTCCTGCACAGTGGTCAGAGGGATTTTAAGCCATTCTTCTTGCAGGATAGTGGCCAGGTCACTATGTGATACTGGAGGAGGAAAACGTTTCCTGACTCGCTCCTCCAAAACACCCCAAAGTGGCTCAATAATATTTAGATGTGGTGACAATGCAGGCCATGGGAGATGTTCAACTTCACTTTCATGTTCATCAAACCAATCTTTCACCAGTCTTGCTGTGTGTATTGGTGCATTGTCATCCTGATACATGGCACCGCCTTCAGGATACAATGTTTGAACCATTGGATGCACATGGTCCTCAAGAATGGTCCGGTAGTCCCTGGCAGTGACGCGCCCATCTAGCACAAGTATTGGGCCAAGGGAATGCTATGATATGGCAGCCCAAACCATCACTGATCCACTCCCGTGCTTCACTCTGGGCATGCAACAGTCTGGGTGGTACGCTTCTTTGGGGCTTCTCCAAACCGTAATTCTCCCGGATGTGGGGAAAACAGTAAAGGTGGACTCATCAGAGAACAATACATGTTTCACATTGTCCACAGCCCAAGATTTGCGCTCCTTTCACCATTGAAACCGACGTTTGGCATTGGCATGAGTGACCAAAGGTTTGGCTATAGCAGCCTGGCCGTGTATATTGACCCTGTGGAGCTCCCGACGGACAGTTCTGGTGGAAACAGGAGAGTTGAGGTGCACGTTTAATTCTGCCGTGATTTGGGCAGCCGTGGTTTTATGTTTTTTGGATACAATCCGGGTTAGCACCCGAACATCCCTTTCAGACAGCTTCCTCTTGCATCCACAGTTAATCCTGTTGGATGTGGTTCGTCCTTCTTGGTGGTATGCTGACATTACCCTGGATACCGTGGCTCTTGATACATCACAAAGACTTGCTGTCTTGGTCACAGATGCGCCAGCAAGACGTGCACCAACAATTTGTCCTCTTTTGAACTCCGGTATGTCACCCATAATGTTGTGTGCATTTCAATATTTTGAGCAAAACTGTGCTCTTACCCTGCTAATTGAACCTTCACACTCTGCTCTTACTGGTGCAATGTGCAATCAATGAAGACTGGCTACCAGGCTGGTCCAATTTAGCCCTGAAACCACACACACTAAAATGACAGGTGTTTCAGTTTCATTGTCCAACCCCTGTACATTCTGACATGTTTCTATGGAGATGGTCAAAAAGGAAAAACCCAGCTGTCTCTTACTTCTAGTTTTCCATAGTGTCCTGGTATTAGTGCAGCATGGACAGCATAGGGATGGTTATTAAAGGGATGAACATTAGAGGGAAATATCAGTGTAGCCCTATTATGGGAGACAGGGCTTTCTGTATTGGTGCCCACACCTGTGGAATGCCCTCCCTGATACCCTAAAGGCACTACAATCTTTTATAAAAAAGGTCTTTAGATTTTTCTTTTTAGCAACATTTTTAGTTAACTCAGCAAGACGTCTAATCTTCAGATGTCAAATCTTTTTTTCCTCTTGTTTTTCCCTGTTTTTAGCCCTTGGTAGCCTTTTGAGATCGTAAGATGAAAAGGGCGCTTAAAATAAAATGTACTATTATTTATCATTATTTCCTTAAGGTTAGCTCTAAGATGTGTCCAGCTAACAGCTCTGCAGCCCATCCTCCCTCGCCATGCATACCGCATCCATTCTCACTTGGCCAACCAGGTCAGATGTTGACCTTATAGGGGTGAAACGATTCCTTGATGCCAAAATGTTCTACTCAATGCTTCTTTTTTCCTTTACTGTGCACATGTTGCACAGGGGACAGTTGTTGCACTTGTATAACTAGCCTCTGTTTATATTAAGAGTGATGAAGGATGACAACAAACGTGATTGCCTTAGTACAATAACACAATGTCAATAACTTTTCAGAGGGATGCAATTCTGATAATTGAAACGACTTTACCTGTACTTATAATCTTTGGAGCAACACGAAGATGCAAACTGGAGTTTAAAAAATATCTAATGAGGGTCTGTGACAATGTACCCAACAGATGGAACAGTCTGATGGCTCTGAGAGTATGTTTTATGAACAGATTTTCAATAATCTCAGAGAGATGACTGACACAATCTTAGAAAGAAATCACAAATAGGAAAAATGTGTTTTAGTGGTAAATATTTATGGGGATTTCCCCTGCCTCAGATTGTTTTGGTGTCAAATAAACCTTTTTCTTTTTTGAACAAAGGAAAAGTTTTGGATTACCAGTGGTAATCCTGTTACAAGCAGGTACGACAAACATAAGGTTTTAAGCTATTCTGTCTCTATTCTAAACTCAAGTACCTTATGAGAGTAAACAGTAGCGTTTTCCTTGGGGCTGCAGATATCCACACATCTCTGGGCAAAAGTGGTAATGCTACTATTCCACACAGACCACAAATAACTCGAATCACCAAGCATTGCTAAAGTTTAGGATTCATGAGGATTCTTGGAATTTTGCAAATTTTCTGGTCAGTTACGACAACGGTAAAGAAGAAGATAAATTGTAAGATTATTGTTAAGAATTTTAAATATTTTTAAGAATTCAGTAAGATTTACAAGACTCTATTAAGAATACTGCACGACGTTAGGAATCAGTTAACAAAATGCCAAATGAATCTAAGAATCAGGTATGATTAAATTCAAATTCATTACTATTCTTGGGATTTTCCATCATTAAAAAGCCTCTCACCCCTGCTTGGGCATCAGTACCAAAATGTAGAGCAGCTCTAGCTCTGACCCTGAAACGCCAGCTGCTAAAAGCTAGAAGAGGGCTTCAAAGAGGAAGGAAAAGAGCACCCTGGTGGCGGGTTAGACCGCAGCTGACACCAACTAGAAGTTTAGAATGATCACTACAGCAGACTGATGCAAGAGCAGAGGGTGGAAGATGAAAATGCCTTTGTTTGGCCAGAACACTGCTTTACAAATCCCTGACAGAGTTAAAAATAGATAGAAATGTCTACAAATCAATTAGGAATCAGTACAAAACCTGAAAAACAATCTACAATTTTGTGAAGACTTGAATTTAGTGACCTGAAGGACCTGCTTAACAAGAAAAAAAGAGCCTTCAGAGAGGGAGACAGAGAATTATTGAGGAGTTTACAGAAGCAACTTAAAGTCAAGATAAGAGACAGCAAGGAGGTGTACAAGAAGAAGCTGGAGAGCAAGCTCCAGCAAAACAATATCAGAGTGTGGACAGGGATGAAGAAGATCACAGGCTTCAAGCAGAAAGAAGATCAGACCGATGGAGGTCTGGACAGTGCCAATGAACTGAACACATTCTTCAATAGGTTCAGTTCAGAAACAAGCTTCGCATCCTCCTCTCCTGCTCACAGCCAAACAGACATTCCACCTTCCTTTGACCAACAGGACCCAGCTGTCCAGTAACACCTCACATTTTTTATCTTCCACCTCAGCCGTAGACCCTTCCGCTTCTACATGTTTGCCTTCAACCATATCAGAAGATGCTGATACTTCCTTTGCTTCCCCCTTCCACCTGTGTGTCTCAAGAAGTCAGGTGAAGAGACAACTGGAGAGACTGAATAGGAATAAGGCTGCAGGTCCAGATCATGTCAGCCCTAGAGTCATGAAGGACTGTGCAGAGCAGCTCTGTGGGATTCTGCAGCACCTCTTCAACCTTAGCCTGGCCCAGAAGAAGGTTCCGGTGTTGTGGAAGACCTCCTGTCTTGTTCCGGTACCAAAGAAAACTCACCCATCAGTCCTCAATGACTATAGACCTGTTGCCCTGACATCTCACATCATGAAGGTCCTAGAGAGACTCCTGTTGACCCACCTGAGTAAGCAAACAGTAAACCATCAGGACCCCCTTCAGTTTGCTTATCACTGTGGAGTTGGAGTTGAAGATGCCATCATACACCTGCTTCAACAAACCCACTGTCATCTGGACAAAGCCAGTAGCACTGTGAGGATCATGTTCTTTGATTTCTCCAGTGCATTTAATACAATTCAACCTGATTTGCTTTGTCAGAAACTCCAGAAGACTCAGGTGGAGGCCTCAACAATCTCCTGGATCAAAGACTACCTGACAAACAGACCACAGTTTGTGAGACTGAAGGGTTGTGAGTCTAACCAGGGAGTCAGCAGCACAGGAGCACCACAGGGGACTGTACTCACACCATTCCTTTTCACTCTGTACACTTCAGACTTCCAGTACAAGACAGACTCTTGTCATCTGCAGAAATACTCGGATGATTCTGCAGTCGTGGGGTGGATCAGAGATGGACAAGAAGCTGAGTACACGAAGGTGGTGGACCGCTTTGTGGCATGGTGTGGAAACAATCATCTCATTTTGAACGTGACTAAAACAAAGGAGATGATTGTAGATTTGAAGAGAAACAGGAATAAGTCAAAAACTATTTCTATCATGGGAGAAGAAGTGGAGGTGGTGGAGGAGTATAAATACCTCAGTGTTCACCTGGACAACAGACTAGAGTGGAGATGCAACTGTGAAGCCATCTACAAGAAGGGACAGAGCAGACTGTACTTCTTGAGGAAGCTTAGGTCCTTTGGTGTTTGCAGCAAGATGCTGCATATCTTCTATAAGTCTGTTGTGGAGAGTGTGATCTCTTCTGCCATCATCTGCTGGGGAAGCAGCATCAGAGCCAGGGACTTAAAAAAGCTCAACAAGCTGATAAAAAAGGCTGGTTCTGTTCTGGGGACTCCTCTGGAACCTCTGGAGATCATTGTGGAAAGGCAGATTCTTCATAAAATGAAGAACATTATGGAGAGCATCCTCTTCATGAGACTGTCCTACAACAACAGAGTGTCTTCAGTCAGAGGCTTCTTCAGATCTGCTGTAAGACGGAGCGCTACAGGAGATCCTTCCTGCCCACAGCCATCAGCATCTACAACGGCTCTTTGAGGAAACCTTCATAATATGAGCTATAACAACATTTAATTTCCCTTTGGGATTAATAAAGTATTTTTGAATTGAATTGAATTGAATTTGGGAGTTCTACACCAAAAGTTTGAACAGCCCAAAGGTTTCGCCACCAATCCTGATGGCTCAAGAATTGCCAGAACTGACTAAGAATAAAATATGAGTTACAAATTCAGGAACTTATTACAATTCAACTAAGAATCCTAAAATTTAACAACTCTTGGCAATTAGTATTATTTGTGGTCTGTTTGGAACCATTTAATACAGTTAGTGCAGATGTTTTGATTGCATTGGTTACATAAGAACTAGTTAATATTTCTTGATTTAAACAACATATTGTAACCATAGGTTCTTTTAACCTCAACAGAAATAGCAGCTGTTGTTTTTCTTGTACTCACTTGGAAAGAGTTTAATTTTACCAACTGGCTCCACTCCATTGATCTGATTGGTCGAAGTCAGGCTGTGACAGACGATCAACAGATGGCTCATCCAATCATTTGCCAAGCATTTTTTGAAAAAGTCTGCCCTTGGCTCTTTGTAACAAACCACTTGGCACTTGGAGTAAAGTGGGACCTTCACACTTCTTTAGCAAAAACTTTTTGTATTTTTATTGTGATCAAAGCCATCAAGCTTTTATTATACTGCAGACAAAACAGCAGGTTCTCAGATAACTAAACCTGTAACTGCATAGAAAATTCCCAAAAGGGGTTGTTTTGTTTATAACAAAATGCATACCAGATGGATGGAGGTGACAGTCACACTGAGTAAAAACAACAAAATGAAACTTGTAAAAAAAATGTCTTAACATGGAAAGTTTTTTGAGCAAATCAACCTTTAAATGGTGCAGTGATGGAAGTCAAGTTCAGTTTCATATTTACATTAAGTCAAAAACCACCCCTCTGAGATTCTTATGGACCTTTAACCTCTCAGAGCCTGCATGTTTTTAACAAAACACCTTAGGACTATTAGGACTATTTTATGCTGTTGTTAGGTTATTAGACAGCTTGGACTTTACAGACAAAATGATTGTTTAAAATTCTAAACAATCACCACCTCAGTGAGTAACAAACTCTTTTTCCTAAACCTGTTTCTCCAGCCACTCCCTTTCTTTGTGCATGTCTGTTTCCCTTTCCAGAAATCTCAAACCATTTCCTGTAAACACATACACTAGTCCTTTAATTAAAACAACTACAGTTGTCACTAAACCAGGACCCCGAATTGGCAGGGCTTCAGAGTTGAACCCTAGATGCAAAGTCAAGCTTAATTAAAGGAGATTTAATCAGGTTCACAAAATAGTGTACAATCCAGAATATTCAATACCAGAGGCAATAGTCAAAAATTTTAAAAGACAATATCAGATGAATAAATGCTGGAATGCAGACAGAAGTCGAGACAAACTAACAAGAGGAGGAAACATGGAGGATTAAAAAGGAGACAGATGATTAGAAAACCAAGTGTAACATGTGTTTCTTACCTAAGAGTAAAAAACATGAGAAGAATGATATAAGGCAACCTGAAAATTAACAGGCATAACATTAGTACATGTATGAACAACTCCGGTTTAAGCATGCACCTATAGCACATGTGCTGCTACAGATAATGTTATGTGGTTTCTAGCCATATTTTATTTCTTATTGTTTGTCTTACGTATGGGGTGGATTTGTCAAATAAATTTAAAAAAGCCTCTTAAGCAGGTTACTTACAAGATTACCAATTTGGATCATTTCATGACTACATAAATGCAAAACAGCAATATTTTTAAGGCTGTTAAATCATTTATTTTATCAGTTATTTTTTCAGGCTGGACTGACAAAAACCAACTTAAATAAATAAAAAAACAATAATTTTGTGCTCAAGTTTAAATTCATTATTTTTTTGCTAATCTCCTTGAACCGTCACCTTAACGTGGTGGAGGGGTTTGAGTGCTCAAATGATCCTAGAGGCTATGTTGCCTGGGGCCTAAATGCCCCTGGTAGGGTCTCCCATGGCAAACAGGTTCTAGGTGATGGGTCAGACAAAGAATGGTTCAAGAACCCCTCATGAAGAACACAATATCGAGGCACGTGACGTCGCCCGGTACGGCGGAGCCGGGGTCCCACCCTGGAGCCAGGCCTGGGGTCGGGACTCGTCGGAGAGCGCCTGGTGGCCGGGTTGCTCCTCGCGGGACCCGGCCGGGCCAAGCCCGAACGAGAGACGCGAGGCCATCCCCCAGTGGGCCCACCACCTGCAGGGGAAACCGTGAGGGACCGGTGCAAAGAGGATTGGGTGGCGGACGAAGGTGGAGACCTCAACGGCCCGATCCCCGGATGCTTAGGCTGGCTCTAGGGACGTGGAATGTCACCTCGCTGGGGGGGAAGGAGCCTGAGCTTGTGCGGGAGGTCGAGAGATATCGACTAGAAATAGTCGGGCTCGCCTCCACGCACAGCGTGGGCTCTGGAACCCATCTCCTTGAGAGGGGTTGGACTCTCTTCTACTCTGGAGTGGACCACGGGGAGAGGCGGCGGGCTGGTGTGGGTTTGCTTGTTGCCCACCAGCTCAGCCGTCTCGTGTTGGGGTTTACCCCAGTGGATGAGAGGGTTGTATCCCTGCGCCTTCGGGTTGGGGAGAGGTCTCTGACTATCATTTCAGCCTACGGGCCGAGTGGTAGTGCAGAGTACCCTGCCTTCTTGGCGTCCCTGTCGGGGGTGCTGGAAAGTGCCCCTCCCGGGGACTCCATTATTCTGCTGGGGGACTTCAACGCCCACGTGGGGAATGACAGTGACACCTGGAGAGGCGTGATCGGGAGGAATGGCCTCCCCGATCTGAATCCGAGTGGTGTTTTGTTATTGGACTTCTGTGCTAGTCACGGATTGTCCATAACGAACACCATGTTCAAACATAAGGGTGTCCATCAGTGCACTTGGCACCAGGACACCCTAGGCAGGAGGTCGATGATCGACTTTGTTGTCGTATCATCAGACCTTCGGCCGTATGTTTTGGACACTCGGGTGAAGAGAGGGGCTGAGCTGTCCACTGATCACCACCTGGTGGTGAGTTGGATCCGCTGGAGGAGGAGAAAGCTGGACAGACTCGGCAGGCCCAAGCGCATAGTGAGGGTCTGCTGGGAACGCCTGGCGGAGCCCTCGGCCAGGGATGTATTCAACTCCCACCTCCGGGAGAGCTTCGACCAGATCCCGGGGGATGTTGGAGACATAGAGTCCGAGTGGACCATGTTCTCTGCATCTATTGTCGATGCTGCTGCCCATAGCTGCGGCCGTAAGGTCTGCGGTGCCTGTCGTGGCGGCAATCCCAGAACCCGGTGGTGGACACCGGCAGTAAGGGATGCTGTTAAGCTGAAGAAGGAGTCCTATCGGCTGTGGTTGGCTTGTGGGACTCCTGAGGCGGCTGACGGGTACCGTGAGGCCAAGCGTGCTGCGGCCCAGGCTGTGGCAGAGGCAAAAACTTGGGCCTGGGAAGAGTTCGGTGAGGCCATGGAGAAGGACTACCAGTTGGCCTCGAAGCGATTCTGGCAAACCGTCCGGCGCCTCAGGAGGGGGAAGCAGTGCTTTGCCAACACTGTTTATAGTGGGGGCGGGAGACTGCTGACCTCGACTGAGGACATTATCGGGCGGTGGAAGGAGTACTTCGAGGATCTCCTCAATCCTGCCATCACGCATTCCGTGGTGGAAACAGAGGCTGGGGACTCGGGGTTGGACTCTTTCATCTCCCAGGCTGAAGTCACCGAGGTGGTTAAAAAGCTCCGCGGTGGCAAGGCTTCGGGGGTGGATGAGATCCGCCCTGAGTACCTCAAGTGTCTGGATGTTGTAGGGCTGTCATGGTTGACACGCCTCTTCAACATTGCGTGGCGGTCGGGGACAGTGCCTCTGGACTGGCAGACTGGGGTGGTGGTCCCCCTTTATAAGAAGGGGGACCGGAGGGTGTGTTCCAACTACAGGGGGATCACACTCCTCAGCCTCCCTGGTAAGGCCTACGCCAGGGTATTGGAGAGGAGAGTCCGACCGATAGTCGAACCTCGGCTTCAGGAGGAACAGTGTGGTTTTCGTCCCAGCCGTGGAACACTGGACCAGCTCTATACCCTCTACAGGGTGCTCGAGGGTTCATGGGAGTTTGCCCAACCGGTTCACATGTGTTTTGTGGACCTGGAGAAGGCATTCGACTGTGTCCCTCGTGATGCCCTGTGGGGGGTGCTCCAGGAGTATGGAATCGGGGGCCCTTTATTAGGGGCCATCCGGTCCCTGTACGAGCGGAGCAGGAGTTTGGTCCGCATTGCCGGCACTAAGTCGGACCTGTTCCCAGTGCATGTTGGACTCCGGCAGGGCTGCCCTTTGTCGCCGGTCCTGTTCATAACTTTTATGGATAGGATTTCTAGACGCAGCCAAGGGCCGGAGGGGGTCTGGTTTGGGGACCAGTGGATTTCGTCTCTTCTTTTTGCGGATGACGTGGTCCTGCTGGCCCCCTCTAGCCAAGACCTACAGCATGCGCTGTGGCGGTTCGCAGCCGAGTGTGAAGCGGCTGGGATGAGGATCAGCTCCTCCAAGTCCGAGGCCATGGTACTCGACCGGAAAAGGGTGGCTTGTCCTCTTCAGGTTGGAGGGGAGTTCCTGCCTCAAGTGGAGGAGTTTAAGTATCTCGGGGTCTTGTTCACGAGTGAGGGAAGAATGGAGCGGGAGATCGACAGATGGATCGGTGCAGCTGCCACAGTAATGGGGGCACTGTGCCGGTCCATTGTGGTGAAGAGAGAGCTGAGCCGAAAAGCAAAGCTCTCAATTTACCGGTTGGTCTACGTTCCTACCCTCACCTATGGCCATGAACTTTGGGTCATGACCGAAAGAATGAGATCACGGATACAAGCGGCTGAAATGAGCTTCCTCCGTAGGGTGGCCGGGCACTCCCTTAGAGATAGGGTGAGGAGCTCGGCCATCCGGGAGGAGCTCGGAGTAGAGCCGCTGCTCCTCCACATTGAGAGGAGCCAGTTGAGGTGGCTCGGGCATCTATACCGGATGCCTCCTGGACGCCTTCCTCGGGAGGTGTTCCAGGCACGTCCCACCGGGAGGAGGCCCAGGGGACGGCCCAGGACACGCTGGAGGGACTATGTCTCTCGGCTGGCCTGGGAACGCCTTGGGCTCCCCCTGGAGGAGCTGGAGCAGGTGTCTGGAGAGAGGGACGTCTGGGCGTCTCTGCTGAGTCTGCTGCCCCCGCGACCCGGTCCTGGATAAGCGGAAGACGACGAACGAACGAACGAACACAGAATCGAAATTATATAGATATGCTTAAACATATTATACACCCCCTATAATATTTAGGTCTACACTTATTGTTACCTATCAAGCTGTTCAGGAAGGAGACAGATTATTGGGCCTAAACATAAACAAGTTGGTTCTAAATGTGCATATCAGCCCTAGAACAAAAGCACAAGACCTTGTGCAGATGGTGGCTAGGCTTGTGAGGAAGTCACAGTGAAATGAATCCTGTACTGACATGGGCTGAATGGCCACTCCAAGATATTACTTAAAATGCAAGATAAAAGGCCAGATTAGGGATAAAGAAGCAACATTTTTTGGAGACAAGTACCATGGAGGACTGATCTGGCCAAAATTAAGAATAAATACAGAATTAAATAAATGAGTCGATAAAATAATTTCAAATTAATTTACTTGAAATCGTTTCTTAGGAAACCATTTCTCAAGACCTGAGATGGTCCTCACACATAGACAATGTTCAGAAGAAGGCCCAGCAGAGACTGTACTTCCTGAGGCAACTCAAGAAGTACAACCTTCCTCAGAACCTGTTGGTCATCTTCTACACTGCCATCATTCAGTCTGTCCTGTCTTCGTCCATCTCAGTGTGGTTTGGTTCATCTACAAAACAGGACAGGTCCAGACAGCAACGAACAATCAGGTCTGCAGAGAGAATCATCAGGGCTGACCCTCCCTCTCTCCAGGACTTATACAGGTCTTGTTGGGGTGCGACATGTTTGACGTTGCTTGTGGTTTTGTGTTTGGTCACTTTTCGTCTAAATGTTTATATTTTGGGTTTTGTAGTCATGTTGGTTTATTTCCTTTTGCCCCCTGTTAGTTTTGTTCTCTCTACCGCCTCCTAGTGTTTGTTGCTTTCTCTCCTCTCATTCTTATTTTCTTAGTGGTTGTTTACTTATTACTTTGTATACTTTTCTTCTTATTATTGTTATTATTATTATAGTTCTTTGTCTTCCTTGGATTCTTTAGTTTAGTTTCTCATTCAGTATCTCTGTGTTTATTTATTTTAGGTATTTGTTCTCTCTCCTAGTTTACTTCCTCGGTTTAGTTTCTATAGTTCCAGCCTCACTTCTAGCTTAGCTTTAGTTATTGTTTACTTTTGGTTTGCACATATTCTAGTTGTCACATTCTCTGCTTCCTTTCCAGTTGCTTCAGTCAGTGTTTGTTTAGGTTGTGTTTATTTAACGGTCAAGGTTTTCTTTATGGGTTCTTTGTTAATTATTAGGTTGTGGTGTTTCTTCTATTTCCTCTAGTTCTCAGTTTACTTTAGTTAATGATTATTCTAGGTTCTTATGGTTCTTTTGGTTATTTATCTTTGTCCACAGTTTTCACTTAGATCTGTTTCCCTGAGTTTTGTTATTCAGTCCCTTACTCATAGTTTTGTTTTTGTAGTCAGTTTCCCTTTGGTTATGTTATAGTCTAGCTCTTATGTTCCCTTCGTCCTTCAGTCTGGTCACCATAGCAACTATTCATATTCCCTCAGTTCTCTGCAGCCTGGTTCACACCTGATTCATGTCTCCTCTGATTTCCTGTCTCATTGGTCCATACTCCACGTCCCTCTGTTTATAAGCTCTCTGGTTTTCATTGTTCTTCGCTGGTTCCGCCCGTTCACTACCCTTGATTAAGTTCTGATTTTACCATGTTCCTGCAGAGTCACCTTTTGCAAGTTTTTTTGGATTTCGACTTATGTTTGTACCTGCAGTGTTTTTGCTTCGTCTCTTTGGAAAACGTTTGGAATAAAAGCTGAAGACTTTCTACAACAGGCTGCTGCCCAGCTCTTGTCTGCGCTTTGGTCAACTAAAACCCCGGATTGTGACAGATCTAGGTTCAGGAAATGGGCAGTTAAAATCTCTGCAGACCCCACACACCCTGCACACAAACTGTTTAGGGTTTTACCTTCAGGTTGGCGCTACAGAGCACTGTCTGCTAAAACCAGCTACCACAGACAGTTTCTCCCCCCAGGCTGTTTCACTGCTGAACATTTGATAGTCAAAGTTCCAGAACAACACCATGCATAATTGGACTAATCTCACATTATCTTCTATTTTATTTGTGTATATATGTACATTTAAAGGGATTTTAAGCCATTCTTCTTGCAGGATAGTGGCCAGGTCACTACGTGATACTAGTGAAGGAAAATGTTTCCTCTAAAACACCCCAAAGTAGCTCAATAATATTTAGATCTGGTGACTGTGCAGGCCATGGGAGATGTTCAACTTCACTTTCATGTTCATCAAACCGATCTTTTACCAGTCTTGCTGTGTGTATTGGTGCATTGTCATCCTGATACACGGCACCGCCTTCAGGATACAATGTTTGAATCATTGGTTGCACATGGTCCTCAAGAATGGTTCGGTAGTCCTTAGCAGTGACGCCTAGCACAAGTATTGGGCCAAGGGAATGCCATGATATGGCAGCCCAAACCATCACTGATCCACCCCCATGCTTCACTCTGGGCATGCAACAGTCTGGGTGGTACGCTTCTTTGGGGCTTCTCCACACCGTAACTCTCTCGGATGTGGGGAAAACAGTAAAGGTGGACTCATCAGAGAACAATACATGTTTCACATTGTCCACAGCCCAAGATTTGCGTTCCTTGCACCATTGAAACCGACGTTTGGCATTGGTATGAGTGACCAAAGGTTTGGCTATAGCAGCCCGGCCGTGTATTTTGACCCCGTGGAGCTCCCGACGGACAGTTCTGGTGGAAACAGGAGAGTTGAGGTGCACATTTAATTCTGCTGTGATTTGGGCAGCCGTGGTTTTATGTTTTTTGGATACAATCCAGGTTAGCACCCGAACATCCCTTTCAGACAGCTTCCTCTTGCGTCCACAGTTAGTCCTGTTGGATGTGGTTTATCCTTCTTGGTGGTATGCTGACATTACCCTGGATACCGTGGCTCTTGATACATCACAAAGATTTGCTGTCTTGGTCACAGATGCGCCAGCAAGACATGCACCAACAATTTGTCCTCTTTTGAACTCTGGTATGTCACCCATAATGTTGTGTGCATTTCAATATTTTGAGCAAAACTGTGCTCTTACCCTGCTAATTGAACCTTCACACTCTGCTCTTACTGGTGCAATGTGCAATCAATGAAGACTGGCTACCAGGCTGGTCTAATTTAGCCATGAAACCTCCCACACTAAAATGACAGGTGTTTCAGTTTCATTGTCCAACCCCTGTATGTTATATTTCATTGTGGATTGTATTATGGTGAGCTGGGCAGGTCCTGCTGCAGGGAAAGCATTCGCAAACCATGACCCTTCCACCCCTATGCGCACATTTAGTTTGAGGGTTTTTTTTTCTTCAAATGCTGTATTCTTTTTATGCCAAACATATTTTTTGATCTTGTGTTCAAACTATTAAATTTTTGACTCATCTGTTCAAAAAACATTATTCCAGAGATCCTGGTCTTTTTCTGGAAAATTCTTAGTTTGGCCTTTGTGTTTTTAGAGCAAACGTTTCCTTCTTGCAGACCTTTCATGAAACGCACACTTCTGTTGTCTCTTTTTGATTGTACAGGCCTATCCACAGCCTTCTGACATCATTATGACATTTTAGGAGTTTTGAAGACCTATTTTGGCCTCTTGCATTCTACCTTTATGGTGAACTTGGTTGGAGGGTCAGACATTGGAATGTTTGTTTTTAAGGTCCTAATCTTCTAGACTACTTTTCATTAAATGGAATGATTGATGTCATATTCTTTTGAGGACTTTTTAAATACCTTACCTAGTTAATAACCTGCTACAATCTTCTTTTTTTTATTTTATTTTTTTTGTGTCCTGTCCGACAGAGTATCGCTCAGAATTGTTGTCTGAGTGCCAAGAAATTGCCCAACAGATTTACTTTCACAAGCGGAGCATCACAGCTAATGCTTTAAAGCTCTGCTCGATATTTATAGAAGAAACTTTATTATAAACTTCTTTGGGAATATTTCAAATGTTACGGACACAGAGACTGAAATGAAAAGGAAAAATGAAGCTCAAAAAAGAGAGAGATGGGGAAAAAGGGGAGAAAAGGAGGAAAGAGTGGAGGAGAGAAAGAAGGATAAAGAGAATACAAGATTACACCCTGCTTGCTTATACACCTAGATCTGTTTTTTTTTTTTTTAACAAAATATTACACAGTAATTCTGAATGTAAAATGTACTTAGTGAGAGGTGCAGCCCAAAATAGAACATCTGTGTATCTGTCAACACTTGAAGCTTAACACCTGTGAGTTTAAGTGTGGACACGCTTTTGTATACAAGGTTTCTCCACAAAAATATGCAATAGCGAGTGTGAAGACCCACAGGCCTGCCCCATGGTCCCTGGACGGACACTGAGGAGATCTGAGTCACAGACATCTAAAGGCCCCCCAAAGCACAAGAACCCCAGGAGAACCACCGCCGGGACTACCACAACCCCCCCAGAGAAGAGCAGTGGACAGTCCCAGGGGAACCACCCAGCAGCGACAGTGCAGAAGCCCCAGGGAGCCGCAGCAACGAGTCCACAGGCCCCGCCGGCAGCTGTCCACGCCCGAGCAGATCCAGCCATGGACCCAAAGGCCCAAGACCCCGGGACACACCTCCCCCCAAGCAGAGGCCCAACAAAGCTCAGGGGGCCAGGCCCCGGCAAGCAGCCACCGGGAGTGAGCCAGCCCACACCAAAGCACCCGGCCGCGGACACCAAGAACCACAAGTACACCAGTGGGCAGAGACTCCAACCACCAGCAGGCGGTGTGGCGGGGAGGAAGCTGATCCAGGAGAGGGAGCAGTTCAAGACCCAACCTGTTGCAAAAAACAAAAAAAACAGGCACACACAGTCACAATCACCCACTCCCACCCTCAGGCATACACATAAAATCACTCACACCCAACATAAGGATAACAACAATGGATGTCATACACTCACTCACACTCCCCATGCATACTCTATACTCCCAGGTCCAGGCGCCTGTACCCGCTCAGGGCAACCAGCCGCCGGACCCAGGAGGTAGTCCCCTTCCCTCCTGGGGCAGAGGAAGGCAGACAGCGCCGGTACTGCCCGGACCCGGGTGACCCCGGCCCAGCTACCGCCCTCCTGCCCCGAACCCAGTCCCCAACAACCCCCATCCACCTCCAGAGAGGGGGCTATGTACAAAAGAGGGGTCCAAATGGCCCAAAGCAACCCGCCAACCGAAGCCGCCCCAGGACGGAGCAGTCCCGACCCCCCAACGAGCCCTGATCTCAACCCCATGAGTCTCCCATCACCAGTGAACCCCAACAAGAACAAGAATCTCCCCACAGGGCCACCCCCAACAGTCAGTCATTTCAACAGTCAGGAGCACATCGAGCTATGTCAGATGGTTAAACAGAGCAGATCTCCCACTAAACCATGAGAAAAGCTCTTCTCAAAGTGCACATGATGTAATACATCTGTGTATGATTTTAGCCATTGGAAGTAATAGTTGGGGTTGTCATAATTTATTTCTTACCAGAAATTAAATTGTTTTGTACATTTTAGATAATATTTGAAATCTTATTTTAAAGTTGTTTAATACAAATTGTTTATTTGTGTTACTTGGATTTTATTTTACATTTTCAAAATTGACATTAAATATGCAAATCTGTAATTAGAAAAACACTCAGGCTTTCATAGGGTGTCCTCATTTTTTCTTACACTACTATCTAATTTTCTAAACTACATTAGACAATACATCTGAAGCACATCCTTTTTACAAAATCAATGAATCACTCAATCAATCAATCAATCAATCAATCAATCAATCAATCAATCAATCAATCAATCAATCAAAACAATGAATGAATGAATCAATCAATCAATCAATTTTTATTTGTCAACTCACCATTTATGCGGGCATACAGATAAATAGAAATACAAAAACGGCACCATGTAATGTGGTCCTACCAAACAAGAACTTGCCCAAGTAAGTCAGTCTGAATTTGATTTATTATTCATATCAGTATGCCCACATTTCTAAAATAATGCCACCATGTCTGGTTGAAAATGTAATTGCAGTCAAAGAAACAAAACAAAACAACAAAAAAACACCAACTGTATTTCCACTCTGTGTTTTTGTGCACATATTTTAGGTGTATATTTGCATGTTTGTGTGATTTCTGTGAAACAGTAAGAAAATAAAATTTACCCTTTTGGTTGGTAGCTAAGTGATAAACAGATCCATAAATAAAGAACGATGAAGCACCAAGTCACATCAGCTTTCACCAACCAACAAAAATCAAATTGTCAATAACACTTACTCACTCTTTCACACACAGTCAGGTACACACAAACACACATACACACAATACCAAAGCAATGTGCCTAAATCCTGAAACTAGCTTTTCTTAATCACAGGAGAAAATGCTCCCACACTGTAAATATCAAGTAATCGCCCTCAGACAATGTAGGCTTTTGTATAATGTAAAAGCATGTCAATATACACTGTGAACACTGTGAAGTAAATACAGTGATGACGCATACCATCACATGCCTCATAAACCCTAATGTCACCACTCCAGTATCTCCTTAGGTTTCAGGCCAAGCAGAGACAGGAGGGAAGGGGGAAGAGCGCGTGATGATGAATTGATTGATGAATGCAAATGAAGATGAATGCATGTGGCAAATACAGATAACAAGAGGAATATGAAAAGCACAGCAGCTGGTTTCACCGTTTCACTGTGGCAGAAAATATGAATAGCTGATGTGTATCTGGCCCATTAATACCACTGCAGTAACAGCAAACACATCACTAAACCAGATACGGCTCCCTTATCATAAATCATTTGACACGGGAACAGCGTGCTGCCAGTCTCTCTGTACCACCTGGAACTTACTCACTGGGCTGGGGCCGGCGGATCGGCACCAACACTGTAGATCCTACCTTTTGTTGCCATATGGACTGAGTCCTAAAAATGACCATAGATCAGTGCACAAGCAGAGTAACGAGCAGTCGTTTATGTTTGTTCCTGAGGCACCATCACTCCACAAAACATTCAGATTGGTAATAACCAGGTGGAAAAACAGTGTTTGTGTGTGTGTATGGGTGTGTGTACGTGTGACTGTTTAGGAACAAGACGCTTGTAATTAATCATAAGGATTTTATAAATAAAATATTCCAACTGTTTTTCTTTTTAATCAATCTTTTATGTTCCATTCTGCACGACCACCCTAATTAATAATCTGTTTTAGAATAAGGATAAGACAAAATAAACATTTAATATAATAAGTAATTTAATGTTATTGTGAAAAACCTTCTCATTCCACACCTGTGCAATGCACACACACTCACACACAAACACACACACACACACACACACACACATACACACACACACACACACACACACACACACACACACACACACACACACAAATGTGACCTTTCACCTACAAGAGATCTCTTTTTTCAGATTACTTTGAATGGTTTCATTAGACATCAAATTTAACCAAAGTCCCATTATCGACGTTAGAGAGAGATGTTTCTTTGCTTGTTCTTCCTCTCTGTTCTTGATTTTGGTTTTATTGTGCCATGCTGAGATCATTAGTGGTCCCCATATGGCCACCCCTTGGTGCCTCAGGTGGTTCTGGTGCTGAATTATGACAGATTAGGGGGGTTCCAGTTCTTGGTTTTACTTCCCTTTTTACTGTGCCCTCTAAGACTGAAGGAGGTATTAGAAGAGAGACTAATTCTTAACTGCCATAGTAAATATGTGTATTTTTTGTCTTCGATTTTAAGTTGATTATTCATTTATGTGAACATTGACTTTGGGGATTACTTTTGGTTTATTTTACAATTTTAATTAAAGTGTCAAAACATATTTGCATTGATTAAAATCATGAGAAATATACTGACACACCCCCAATCCATCTGCTCATCTCCGTTTTCATCCTACCATCACACATGAACAAGAGATGAAGATATGAAAAGTCCTCCACTTGAGGCAGAGACTGACCCCCAACCCAGAGGGGGTAGTTCACCTTTTTCTGGTGGAACTAAGAGGAGCTGACTCTCATCCTGGCTGCTTCACACTCAGTAGTGAACCGCTCCAGTGCACGCTGGATGGCATGGCCTGAAGAAGCCAACAGAACCACATCATCAGCGAAAACGAGATCCTGAGATTCCACTCTGTCCACTGTTCTTTCTCAATTTGAAGGCTGGAGTGCTCGGACAACTTAGATATCCAAAAGCCCACAATTATCTCCTTGTTCTTGGCTGCATTTGAGTCCTGGTTGTTGTTGTCACACCATCGTCTCAGATGTTGGACCTCCTCCTTGTAGGCTGATTCGTTATCTTTAATCAGTCCTACAATGGAGGTGTCATTAGCAGATTATATGATGCTGTTGCTGGTGTGAATAGGAGAGCAGTCATGAGTGAAAAGGAAGTAGAGGAGGGTGCTGAGGACAGGTAAGGCACTGCTGTGCATTAGCAAATCCGGATGCCATGACTAATATGTGGAATAAATCCTGAAACGATGGTAGGGAAGTAGTGGAAAATTGCCACCCACTGGCCAGTTGCTGATTACCATGGAAACTGAATGCAAGCTAATGTACAGACTTTGTTGACTGGGAAATCATACGTTTTTCTTAAACAGGTTGCCCTGCTGTTGAGCATCGGGTGATGTGACAGCTGCTGTTCCATCTCCTACATATGAAGACTGTACTGATTTCTTCTAGAGAAAATAAATTCAATTGTGATTTTGTTCTTTTATAAATATAGTATATATATATATATATATATATATATATATATATATATATATATATATATATATATATATATATATATATATATATATATATATATATATATATATATATATATATATGGCTGCACGGTGGCGCAGTTGGTAGCACTGTTGCCTTGCAGCAAGAAGGTCCTGGGTTTGATTCCCGACCGGGGGTCTTTCTGCATGGAGTTTGCATGTTCTCCCCGTGCATGTGTGGGTTCTCCCCGGGTACTCTGCGTTCCTCCCACAGTCCAAAGACATGCCTGTTAGGTTAATTGGTAACTCTAAATTGCCCTTAGGTGTATGAATGAGTGTGTGCATGGTTGTTTGTGTGTTGCCCTGCGATGGACTGGCGACTTGTCCAAGGTGTACCCTGCCTCTCGCCCATAGACTGCTGGAGATAGGCACCAGCTCCCCCGTGACCCACTATGGAATAAGTGGTAGAAAATTACTGACTGACCTGACCTTGATATATATATATATATATATATATATATATATATTCATTCATTCATCTTCTATACCGCTTATACTGCACTGCGATGGACTGGCGATCTGTCCAGGGTGTACCCTGCCTCTCACCTGCAGACTGCTGGAGATAGTCACCAGCTTCCCCGTGACCCACTATGGAATAAGTGAGATATTGATATTTTTCACTAGGAAAATTATTTTTAAAAGACCAAGAGCCAAAGCATATTTTCTTCTATTTTTTGCTGTAATTTGTTTCTGTTTCCTGCAAACACATTCCAGCTGTGTGAAACGGTTTTGCATGAAACTTTATCTATTTGCTTAGATATTAGGTTTTTGCCTCTTGAGGCAGTACACTTTAGGTAAATTTTGCTCTGAGGCTACAGATGGGCTTTTTCTTCTTCTGACAGGTACTGCCACTGCCACACAGTAAAACACTGCACCACAACTTGACTGTTAAATGTGCTAAATCTTGCTGACAGTTTTTTACAGTTAAATTGGGGTTTGGATTTGCATTTAAAACAATCCTCCTGGCAGTTTATTTATTTTTTGTTCTTGTAAACTGCAGTATCAGCTACCCTGGCAAGCTGTGCAATGCATCTTTCTGCTTGTTGGTCATTATCTAATTAGCAGAATGCTAAGCATTATATTAGAGAAGCCCATGGCTGCTGAATGTTGGCACAGTTTTAGTTTTTATAGCTTTAAAATTTGATTCACTGTATCTTTCCTAATAATTCTAAACAACCAATAGTCTTAAGTTAATAAAGGCCTGATCTTAATGGGTAGCCAAACTTTCTAAATACTTTTTCTTTCCCTTTTTATCTAACTTCAAAACTAGAGAATGCAAAAAAATACCCTGATTGTGCTTGAAATGTTGCCTTATCAGCTCATCTTTAAAAGCTGGTGCTAATTGTCTTGGAATATTTACACAGCAATCAGATAAATCATGAAATTCCCTGGGTACCTGAATTTTGAGCCATTAATATTCAGCTGGTTACAAGAAACCACAGATTTTACATGCACTCTAAAATTGCTGGGTGAAAAACTACCCAATTTGTTAACTTAGTCCTGGGTGAAATATTAAGGCTATGAAAAACTTGACTGGAAAGTATAACCCGTAACCTGGATTTGTAAACAAGCATGAATGATCCTTCTGTTAAATCTATGCATGTGAGCCTTGCTGGGATGCAGGTTTGCATGTACTGTGGGAGACAATAAAAGTACCCACAGATAACCTAAATATACACAAAGAGATCATGCAAACTCTACACAGAGACCCAGCTAGGATTTGAACCAAGCACCTTTTTGATGTGGGGCAACAGTGCTAACAACTGCCTCACTTTGCCTGTCTATAATAACTTTAAACAAAGTGTGAATGCTAAAAGTAGATCGCACTAGTTTGCACTAATTACTTAGCATGTATAAGGCTAATGTGATATTTATTAAATAAACTTGTTCTCTATTGTGAGTGTGAGGGATTAACACAACCCAATGGCATAACATTACTATACTGTAGCATTTTACCATCTTAGTCATTCTTAATTGTGTATTTATTGTGTTACATACATATTACAAAACAAAGTATTCAAAACTTAAATGACATTATACAAAAAAACAATGATCAACCCCTCCCAATTACCTCTCAGTGACTGGTAGTATTCTTGCACATTGTGCCAGTTTCTTTAATCATCTGACAAACCCTATTTAACTAGTGGCACCGACTTTGCAAGATGTGAGCCATTCTAAGGAGACAAAAACTCTCCGCCAGCATGTTGTCCAGCTGAAGGCCAAAGGGATGACCCTATCAACCATAGCAAGGCAACTGGTTGTTTCAAATCATTGATTTATTGAATGCTTTTTCTTTGTAACATCACATCACATAACTCATTCAAGGATCTCCAAAATGTTGAATGTCCATAGAAAACAAATTCAAAGCAGGACAGGGTAATGTTGGGCATCTAATTAAGTCAACACTGTAGATGGAATTGTTGACCAGTTCAGCATTGAACAGGGTAATGATCCCTCTCCTCACACAGTGTCTTGGCATTTAAGAGCATATAGACTTAAAGTTCCCACTGCAGTGTCCAACCCTCACATTATCAAAAAGAATTAAAAGGCAAGACTAACCTATGCTGAGGAACATGTTGATTGGACAGCGAACTGCTCCAAAGTTCATGTCAGTGAGGAGAGCCAGTTTGATTTATTTTATCAAGGAGAGGGAGCTGCCCAAGACCCAATCTGACAAAAAAACAGACGCACGCAGTCACAATCACACATTCCCACCCTCATGCGTATACCTAAAAACACACAACCACACATCCAACATAAAGACACACAACAATAGAGGTTGTACACTCACTCACACTCCCCATACATACTGTATACTCCCAGGTCCAGGTACCGATACCCCAGAGAGGGCAACCAGCCCCCAAATCAAGGAGGTGGTCCCCATTATTCTGGTGGAGACAGGCAGACTGCCCTAGCACCAGTCAAGAGTAGTGCCGGCATCACTCGAACCAGAACAACCCTAGCCCAGACCCCAACCCCCCGACTCCAACCCCAACTACCCCCATCCCGATCTGGAGTGGGGGCCACGAACAAAAGAGGGGTCCACCTGCCCCAAAATAGCCTGTCAACCAAAACCGTCCCAGGATGAAACAGTCCCAAACTCCCAACAAATTCAGATCTCAACCCCATGAGCCCCCCACCCCCCATGAACCCCAACATGAATTTCACCACAGGGCCACCCACATCCAAGACACAGATATCGAACACATGCCCCTGAACCCAAACGCCATGAATCCCCTCCCCACAGGGGCACACCCCCACAGATGAGCTCTACCCTGAAAAGCCGATGAGGACACATCCACACAGCACAAGCTCCTCACACAGCCCCACTGCAAACACCTCCGCCGCACACTGCCTTCTATCACACAGTGCGGCACAACGGCAAGACAAGGGCCCTGCGCAACACCACCCCAGCCTCTGGCCACAAGCGCAACAGAACATACACCACTGAGCACCATACTCACAACGGACCCCCCGACCTCACACCAAGACAAAACAAACTCACCTGGCAAGTAGTCCCCAGCTGGTGGCACGCACACGGGGCTGACAGCCCCACCATGCCACAGCAACCACACACACACCTCAAACAATGAAAGGTAATATTCTGTTCCTATGTTCCTGCACAGTGTTGTCCTTACGAGCTTCAATTGTTAAAATACTTAATGCAATGGAAAGGGCAGAAAAGAGCTATTTCACTTATTTGAGTAGCAAATTGGATGGAATCAGATGCTCACTTCAGGTTCTTGTTTGCACTTTAAACAATTGTGAACTTTTTTTTATGAAATCTTTTTAATTTATGAGGTGGATGGTTGTTAAACAGTATTTCCTCTGTCATAGGAGCCAATTTTGAATACTTGCCAGGTTGAAAACAACATGTAAGAAATGATGTCTAAAACCTCAAAAATGTGTATTTACACCAGATTAGACTTGTTGTTCAGTTTATAGCATCTAGGTGCCATAAGAACCAAGACTTTATATTGTTTTTAGGTTAAATATTAATTCATGTGGGCTTTTTAATGTGAACAAAGCCAGTGTCTACAGTTTGTATTAATTTCTGTCATCTGATCTTTTTTATTGGTTGAGCAGATGTTTCTGGTTGATATTTGAGCTTTTATCTTTGGTCATGAGCTTCAATGAGGTTGGAAGGCCCCCTTGCCATCACCCTAATCTTTAGCTCAATGGACAGATTATATATTAGATTAGAGACAGACCTCTAACTGGAACACTCCAAAAATTATTCTTCTAGTCCAACGTAATATGTTGGTAACGATAATTGTAAATTATTATTGTAAATCTAAATCTGCCAGGGGTATGAATACATTTGGGCTTAACTGTACCTTGCAACTGTACCTTAATGCAAAAATGTGCTCTGAGAACCATTGATGCAAATGAATAAAAGTTACCACATCCCAGACCAAACACTCTCTCTTGCACTTCTCCCTCTGGCAGAGACTCTTGGATGAAAAGAAGCAAAAATACACCCCAAGCAATGCATCTCCTGTTGCATTTCTCTAACAGACGAGAAAAGTTATGTCAAATTTATTTTACACTCTGCACCCGAAACACCGACATTAAGAATCTGAACTGCAGCACTAAAACACCGCATGTTTCCTGCACTGACTGCAAACTGCGCCTGCATGGCACGCATACATGCTCCTTCAGTCATCCATCCACATGCACACACGCACACAAGGAAGGCTATGAAGCTGCGGCTGTCCATGCTAAGACGCACCAGGCAGCTGCCTGGGTGACACTCACATGTGGATCCACAGCCGCTCGTGTGGCGCCTCCGTTTTGCTTGGAGAAGCAGAAAGAGGCGATAGGAGGCAGCAGTAAAAAAAGAGGGGGGTAAAAAAGCAGGACGTCGAGGGACGGAGGGAGGGAGCTGGTGATGGGTGGATGGATGGATAGATAGATAGATGATGGAGGGAGGGAACGAGGGGGAAATGCGGAGCGACGCAAAGGGAAGGGGGCATGAGAGGGCTGAGTGGTTCTAGTAAATATTTATATTGTATTATAATACGTGGAAGGAGACTGAGAAATGAGGGGAGATAGAGAGAGCGTCCCATTCCTTTATTAATTTTATTCCGGACCGCTAAGTTTAGCATTCAACACGTGTCGCCTGAGATGGAGAGAGGCAGGGAGGGTGGAAGGGGGAGGAGGAGAGAGATGCAGGGGGAGAGAGGGAGGTTGACGGTTGCTAGGTGACGGGGCGCATATACTGAATTTTAACAAAAGAAGAGGGAAAGAGGGAGAGCTGGAGAGAGTGCGTGTGAGAGAGGAGAGAGGGAGCGAGAGAGGTGAAGAGAGAGATCGGGAGAAATTGAATACATGTAGAACATATATATTTATACAGATATATATTTTCACAACGTGCGTGTCTGTGTGCGTGTGCGCGCGTGTGTGGCGGCGGCGGCAGTGGAGGTGGTGGTGGTGGTGGAGAGGGACACCCGCAAAACGGATACCTCAAAAAGCAAGGATGTGAAAAAGGATGGAGGGACGCAGGAAGAGAGGGGGGAAAGGCTGGTAAAATTCAGTAAGTACATGTTTGTTTGATATGGTTCATATTTGCTGTGCGCATTTTTTGCTCCAAACACGCACACAGACTCTCTGCTGCTGTTACTGCTGCTGCTTTAGATTAATTGCGGCTCGGGCAGTGAGAGGATGCTGCGCGTCTTTGAGAAATGGAATAGATGAGCAGTCGGATGTCGGCATCCGTATGTAGGGACGCTTGTGATGGAGAGATGGAGGTTGGAAGCGGCCGGCGCGCCGGGCTTTGACCCCTCTGTCATTGCTGCGCCCGAAAAACTCACAGACGCAGATGGGATAGACGCTCACGCACACAGTTTACCGGCAGTTCAATTAATCATGCACACCAAAGAACATTGAGGCTGCACCGATCCAGTCTTTCTGGAAATGTTTGGTGATAAAGACAGAGTTTCAGTTAAGGAGAAAAACTGGCAACAGTTTTCATGTTTCACTTTGCTGCGGATGTTTTAATTGATGCTCATTTTCTCCACATGCCAGCTTAGTGTTTGGTGCGTGAATGTATGCTTCATTTTAAAAAGCCACTGCAAGATTGCCAATCAGTTTTCCCCCCTCTTGATCTATTTATATCCCGATACGCTGAATATTTGGGCGTATGGCGGCCCACGGTAATCCCCTCTGTTGCCACCGAAGAATCTTCAGACAGCTGGAACCGACGCTTTGTTATTTATTTTATTTTTTTCCAAAGGAGTGTGTGTGTATGTGTGTGTTTGAGAGACATTTTTACTCAATTTGGTTGTCCAGAGTAAGTTTTTCTTGCCAATAAGGCGTGATTCTGTTTAATTTTCTAATATAAAAAAAGGAGGAGGTGGGGTCTTGGACTGTAAAGACCACCAAGGGAGAACATAATGATGTTGACCTGTAAAATGGAGAGGCACAGTGTTTGCTACTCTCACGGATTTACTGCAGTGCTTGAGAGTGACAATGTCAAATTTATAGGCCTGCACTAGGAAGCTATTGGATGCACAATTGAAACTAATGTTTTTATTTCCTTCGTTTCCCTCCCAGATGATCTGTTCAGTTCATCATTTTCCCTCACAGGCCCCCCTTTTTGAAATTGTACACACATGCAGGCATACTGCAGCAGTGTACTGCATGCACTGCTGCCCCTGAAGTGTTGCCTTCAGTGTCCCCTTCTCTGCTGAACAGTCGCCCAGAGATCTGTACTGTACCAGCTGTTGTAATGGGGGGAGGGGGGGTTAAAGAATCAGTCAGAAGGTGTGACAAGAACGAGGACGTGGATAGAAGGCATGAGGAGGGGGGTCAAAGTAAAGCTGAATGGAATTGGGTCTCAAAGTGGGTGGAAGTTGTTGGAGAGATGTGAGGAACAGAGTCAACATTTGTGAGCTTGTTTTGTCCAACTCCACGCTCCTCATCAATTTCATCCCATTGATTCTTTGACTTGAGCTCAGAAAAGCCTGGAGCTTATGGCTCAATCCTCCCCCCACTCACTCTCCTTCCCCTCATTTGCTTGTTTTTCTTCTGCCAATACCCCAGCTTCTTCTTTTCCATTCTCTTTCACCCCTGCAACCTATGACTTCCTTTGCACTGGTTTGGTCTACTGCCTCCCCCTCCTTTCATAGTGGGTGCGATGTGGGTTGTTTCCTCGATCCTGCAGCCCACCTAAACCCCCACATTTGTTTTCTCACCCTCTCTACACGTGCCACCCAGTGTTCTTTTAATACCACTAATTAAGGTAAAGCTCGTTAACATAGAACATCAATTAGCCTTTAACGAGATCAGAGGCGGCTGTTTTGGAGCGATTACTGTACTTTCTTCTCCCAGGGTGCATCTCTGGACTCCTCTGCAGACTATTGGAACTATGGAGTTCGTAGTGAGGAGTTGTGTGACAAGAATGTATTTCAGCAATTATTTCCCTGCAGTTTGCTTGGAAGACACAGCAACAGATGTCAAACTCTTTAACTACAAATCTTCTATTTCCTCTGATACCATCTCTCACTTGAACTCATTAAATAAATCCGCATCATTTTGGAAAAGACTCCCCTCCTTTGAAAGCAGCTGGGGACACAGATTGGCAGACTGTTATCCACGACCAAAGTCTTAATTGCAGATAGCATTTTAAGGTTTTATTGCCCAAACTCGCTCTAAGTGTCCAGTTTAGCCATAAAATGATGCATCCAACAGTCAATGCAACTTTTTTCCATATGTAAAAATTAAAAGTTGAAGAGCTGGCAGTTAAAAGACCAAGGCAGAAAGCCTTCTGAGGAAGAACCGTGTGTGCAGTCGTGCAGTTAAAGCTGAGATAATTAGTTTGCCAGATAGCCACAGTTCTGCAGCATCTTTCATGTCAGGTCTTTCCTGGTTCATCATTTCTACAGCACCACAAACTGAATGTCTGGTTATTAAAAACAAATCAAATTCAGTCACCATTATTTATCTGTTGTAAAAACCAGTGGCAGAAACGATTAAAATGATTAAATTGTTCAAATGATAGAAGCAAAGAATGGCACAACAGAGTAAAAACGAACTCACAAATCTTAATAAAAATCTCAACAATATTAAAGGAAATGAGTAAATACAATGAACATTTGTCAGGCTTTTATATTACCAATAGACTTCATAACGGTGAGCTATCAAATTCAGAACTAGAAGCAATAGAATGAAGGTGTTTTTACGCATTTTAATATTTGTATTAATAGAAGAGTAATCATTCAAACAAAGACATTTGCAAGATGTCATGCTTGACTCTGTGAAGTTGTGATGACATTTTTCTGACTACACTGAACATTTTGCAGTTAAAGTTATTTATCATCTCTACATTGAACAGAATTTGACAAGCTTGTTGCAGCATTATAGTACAAAGGAATAATCTCCCATTTTGCCTCTAGAACTAGGAGGTTTCTTACAAACTATGTCTTAAGGTGTCCTTACACGGCAGAGGGAATTGTTGGTTTGGGTGTCCGAGGGTTTATTTCCCACAAATGCCACAAGACATCTTAGATTGATATCTTGGGAGTTCAGAAGCTAAGTGTGCTTCTCATCCTCTGTGTTTTGTTTTCGAGTCACTGCTGAGAGGCATGAGGTGGTATGAAATTCTCACATGATAGTGAATACTATGATTTCATAGCATTTACTGAACACTTTTTAATGAAATTTTATAACATGATATATTGATTTTATCTAAAGCAGAAAAATAATAAATTCTCCTACTGCAGTTAGATATTTGTCATTATAAGAACATTATCTATAACCAAGACAACAGCTGCTTTACAACAGCTGCTTTTGAGGGCAAAGGTTTGAAGTCACGAATATATTGGTCTATATCATGGTTATTTAATATGACAACTTGTTTGGGTTTGGACATTGTATTTTTTGCACTTAAAGAGCAATGTAACAGTATACTTTTATTTTTTAATATTCTTTTTTTTTTTTGTTGCATTGTTTTGAGATAATTTGGAGCCAAATTGTAAATTCAAATTCAAACTTGATAATTCTAAAGCCCTAAATGACACCGGGACTTTTAATGTAACAAGATGAAGTGTTACTAACCTATTAGTGATCATAATATTGTGATGATTATTATTTATATAGTGAATGTAGATCCTTACGCTAAAAGGATACCATTTTCAAATCCAGCATGTTCCATGACGGACAGAGGTGGAAATCCCAAAATAATGAAGACAGTAACTTTCCTTTTCTATGTTCAGTCTTCCTATTATCTGCTGAAGGTCTTGCTCTCTTGCAGCTTAAATTTGTTGTCTAAAATAGTTTCCTTTGAAATATCTCAAACAACTCACTGATCCTAAAAACAGGCAATTTTTGAGTATTATTTCTTCACTATAAAAAATTCACACTTAAGGTTGTTATCGATCAGTGTGACCTGTCAGAGCTTAAATATGGTGTTTATTGATGGGAAAAAAAAATCTGATTTCTGACTTTCAAATGAGACAGTTACCAGTAAGGGCTAATCCAGATGAAAATAATCCTATTCTGATCTAATGGCAAGTCTCAGTGCATCTCTGATTATCAAGTATTTTATGATGACGAGCAATAGAAAAAACCCTTTAAGGACCAAGTAGGTAGGTTACCTGCACTAATTTACTGAAACAGTTTCAAGTTTCATGTCACTTTTCCTGCAGAATGTGTGAAACAATACCACAATTATTAGATATTAAAGTTTATGGCAATTAGAGCATTGGCTAAAACAAAGAAATCCAAACACAAACTAATATAAAATACAGGATGTCTCTTAACAAACGGGTGGAGATAGGCATAGATACTTAATTGGACACTCCGATAGACTGGATAGGTAGAATGATAAACAAAATCACACACAAAGGTACAATCAAACACAACACCAAGGGACCGTTTAGCAAGCAGTTCTTACCCACACTCACAATCAAACAGGTGCGCGCACACACACACACACACACACACACACGCACACACATGCTCACGCACAAACCTGAGCCATAGCCCTGCGGCGTGTTTTGGGAATAAGCAGCTAGAAGGCACACAGCTTCACATGGCTGCATGCAACAGACAGTCACACAACTCATAGAAAGTATATTCAAGGGAGAGCCCCATGGGTATTTATACAGGCACAAGCACTAACACAACAAGAGCAAGATATGCACAAACAATGACTGCTTCACAGAAACAAACACAAGTCACCATTTTGGATGAGAGAGGACCTTGGGACTGTCCCCATGGGACGCACACTCACACACTGTATGTACTGTTTACATTCACACTGCAATGACACTGACACATGCACGCACAAAGGGGAAACAGAATTAAGATAAATAATGGAAGAGGATGAAAAGATGTACAAGAATGTTTTGTGGAGCATGGCGTTTTGCATGGCATTTGTGGTCACTCATGATGATGGATGGGACAGGAAATGACACCATAAGTAGTTTTTAAAAAGAGGAATTGGGGGCAGTTTTAAGAACTGTGTTAGGTAGTGCCTGCAGCCCATGTCACATGTCAAAAAGAGCTGGGGTGTCATGAATCCTGTGCATCTGTGGGACTTGCCTGTGCTGCATGCTGGGCCATCTTTGTTAACCCTACATCAGTCTTAAAGAACTTCAAGGCTGGTTTTGATCTGCAGTGAATGTGCTGGAATCACATTGCCTTCCAAAATTATTTATACCTCTTAAACTATTTTACATTTTGTCACATCACACGAAAAACTTCTATGAATTTTTGCTGGATTTTATATGATACACCATACATTGTAAAGCAGAAGTAAAATGATACATGACTTTAAACTTTTTTTTTTACAAATAAAACTGGATTTTACTCAAATTCTTCTACATGAAGTCAGGTGCAACCAATTGTCTTCAGAACTCACCTAACTAGTAAACACTGTCCATCTCTTTGCAAACTAATGTCAATATAAATCAAACTGTTCTTTGAAGGCCTCAGTAGTTTGTTAAAGAACATTGGTAAACACACATCATTATGAATATCAAGAAACAGCAGACAGGTAAGGGATAAGAAATGTAAGGCAAGGTTACAGGATTGTAACATCTCACAGAGCACTGTTCAGTTCATAATCCGAAAATGGAAAGAGTTTGGCAAGACAATGCTATTAACAGGCCACACAAGGAGCCCATTAGGAGAGAAAACCAGCCAAGAGGCCCGTGGTGACTCTGCAGGAGCCGCAAAGAACCACAACTCAGGTATAAAAATCTGTTGACACAAATCTGGCCTTTATAGAAGAGCGACCCTGAAACCACGATAGCAATTTTAACCTGAATGCAAAATGCTATGTGTAACAGAAGATCCTGAACACACCAGACCCTCTGTGGAATGTGGTAGAGGCAGCATTATGCTGTGGGGATACTTTTCTTAGCAGAGACAAGGAAGTTGGTCAGTATACATTAAAAGATGGGTGGACCTAAATAGAGGGTATCACTGTAAAAAACAAATAACCCTGCTAAGCTACCAAAGACCTAAGGCTGGGGTGCAGAATTACCTTTCAGTAGGACAATAACCCTAAACATATAGTCAGTAGTACAATGGAATAATTTAGATTAAAACAAATTCAATATTTAGCATGTCTAATGCAAATCTAATGTTGTAACACTTAAAAATTTCTGTCTACAGACATTGACTGTGCTTAAGTTCTTTTGCAAAGAAGAATTGGCAAAAAAATACTATTTCTTCATGTGTAAAGCAAAAGATTTGGAGCTATAGTTGCAGCAAAAGGTGGTTCTGCAAAGTTTTGACTCAGGAGGCCTAATACAAATACACAGCATACGTTTTCAGTATTGTATCTGTAAGCGTATTATTTTCCTTCCACTTATTTGCGTTGGTTTGTTTCATAAAATCCCCTATAAAATAAACTAATGTTTTTATTGTAATGTGATCAAATGTAAAAGGCATGAATACTTTTGTATGGCCCTGTATAACGTTCAGGTACCAGGTGCAAAATTACACACAAAAATAAAAATTTTTGTTTGTGCTCCATCTCTGTGTGTAAATCACCTTCTAAAACTAGCCCTGTGAGTACTGACAACCTTTATGACACAGACAATAACAATAGGCTGATATGCTGATTGTAATTTATTTCTTCAAGATTTGTTTGAGCGACTTCTTTTTCACATTGAAACATTTTTCTTGTTACTATTGTAAGTATTGGCAAGAAAGCTCACTTTAAAATTTTGTCATTACAGTTCCATAGTGATGTCTTCAAATGAGCCGAGAAATAATCTTGACCTTAATCCGGGGCTAATCATACTCATCAGGCTGATTGTGATGTAATCTACTCAGAGTTAGCCGTCACATACTTTTTGTTATAGGAGGAAGCTCTTGGTACTTACTTTGGGAAACAGAGGCACTCATTCACACATTTTGCACTGAGCAATGATGGGAAATAGCACGGAAAACAGCTGTTGGCACAGGATGTTCTGTCTCATCTTTATTCAAATATTAACTTCGCAGTTTACAGCTCTGTCAATTTACAGTGCTTTAGAAAAGTATTCATAACCTTTAAGATTTTCCAAATTTTGTTATGTCACAACCACAAACGTAAAATTTGTTTTTTATTTTTTTTCTATTTAACAGACCATCACAAAGTAGCACATAGTTGTTAAGTAAAATGAAAAGGACAAATGTTTTACAAACAAATATCAGTCTTTATAGTATGTCTCTTTCAGCTTTACATATCCAGAGACTGAAAGTTCTGCCATTTTCCATTTGGAAAACAGATCAAGCATTTTCAGATTGGATGGATAGCGTCTGTAAATATAAATTTTCACCTCTTGCAAAGGATTTTCAATTGTATTTAGATCTAGATTTTGACCGGGCCATTCTAAACACATGGATATGCTTTGAATTAAACCATCCATTTTAGTTCTGGGTGGAAGCTTAGGCTCAATGTCCTGGTGAATCTCCACCCCAGTCACCAACAGGTTTTAACAGGGTTTTGTCGAGCATAGCCCTGTATTTAGCTGCATACTACTTTCTATCAAATCTGACCAACTTCCCTGTGTTAGTTCTAAAGAACCAACCTCATTGCATGAGGCAGCCACCACCATGTTTTATTTTGGGATTGGTGTATTCAGGCCTATGTGCACTGTTGGTTTACCACCACATACAGCACTTGGCCTGTAGGCCAAATCATGTACGTTTGACCATCATCTGACCATAACATCTTCCTCCACCTGTTTTCTGTGTCCCCTACATGGCTTATGGTTTGGGACTTTTAATGACTTCCCATTGATTGGCATGGTTCTGCTAATCCAGTAAAAACTAATAGCAGAACAATTTTTTTGTTTAACGGATTAGCAATTTTGCTTACTTTGGAAACCGTTAGTGGACCATAAAGCTTCAGCTAAATTATGTTTCACCAACTTCAAGTCCGCTAACAAAATTCACAAGTTTGAAAAAGTTTATTTCTGTTGTGAGCAGGTGTCCAAGAGGCTGTCAGGCACGCTATTCGCTTACTATGTGTATGCCTGACAAGACATCATTGTGGGACGTGGCAGCAACTAGCTGAAAGCAGTTTTCAATTGCAGTTACAAAGAGTCTAGTTATTCTTGAAGTTATAGAAGGAGACTTAGTGACAGTAGTCTTAGTGGGTAGCAGTTAGCTTCCGCTACTTTATTTATCTGTTTAGCGGTTTAGCATTAGCAAAGCTAATATTTTAGTTAGTGGAATATGGGCTAGCAAAGCTAACTTTTTGGTTAGCTGTGTCCACCAGTGACTTTCTTTCAAAAATGGCTTTTTTTGCCACTCTTGCATAAAAAACAGATTTGTGAAGTGCACAACATATAATCCACCTGAGCTGTTTATATCTGCAGCTCCTCCAGAGTTGCCATGGGCCTCTTTACTGCTTCTCTGATTAATGCTCTCCTTACCAAGCATGTCTTGAAAAGTGTCCAGCTGCGCCAGACTGGATTGATTATCACTACATACTGTAAACATCCCCGCACCTTTGTCAAAGTCTTCATGTTACATTTTGTTTCTAATGTTCTCTAGCAAACCACTGAGGTCTTACATAATTTTAATTAAGATTAAATTACACACGGGAAGTGCTAGCAGTTGTTCACACTGGATTTCATTTAGTCGTATCATGCATGCAACACTTTTTATATATTACTATAAGGTGTGTTGTGAAACATGTTCCAATTTCCTTCCACTGAATGCACTTCCTTGCATTGGTCTGTGGCACAAAATTCAAATAAGGTACAGTGACTTTTGTGGTTTTAATGGGGCAAAATTGAAAAGTTTGAGGACTATGAATGCCTTTTAAAGGATTATTAAGTTTCTATTTGTCAGAGCATACTGTGTATGAGCAGTCATGTTTCATCCTCAAGAGTGATGTTGGCCTTTGTTTAATTTCAGCAGCTTTTTAATGTTGAGTCATCATTCATGCCTTGGTTAACCACTAATGCTGTCCAGATGAATTGCATTAGACCTAATCATTTATCATTTATTGATTTAGTAAACATACAAATTAGATGCCGACAAACAGTGAATGGTTTGCTTTTAATAACCTGAATCAGTTGTTTGCATGGATTATTAATTTGATGTAACTGTCAACAGCGGTGCTGCTATTTGTGCTGTTGTTTTCTCTAAAAAAGCAAAATCATAGCTGTTAAAAATATCTCATATTTCTTTCCCTGCTTTCCATGATTTAAGTTCTGCATGGTATCAGCGTAAAAAGTTGTGGCTGTCACTTGCTGCCCAGCGGCTGTCTGATGAGACGCTGCAGCTCAATGTGTCAAGTCTATAAAAAGTAGAGGAAGAAAAAGGCAGATATTTAATATTCATTGCTTTGAAACAAACATCACAAGATTAACGAGCTAATTGATTTGGTGATGTGAGGATGATTCAGAGAGGATCTGACATCCCTCCCTTTACCTACCCCTCACCAGCTCATATGCTAGACAATTATCTGAGGCTTCGAAAAAAATCTTCACTGGTCTGAGTCCTCAGCATCTTCTCCCCCTGTTGGGATCCTGTCAGTTTGGAAGTAGACTGTGCCAAAGTTATCCGCCAGTGTTTATAGGACAGGCTGACAGAAGTGTCACTAACACCTTTGGTTATCATTCAGGGCTGAGCCAGATGTGCTGCGAATGCAGCGCAGAAATCCCCTTATTATTGTTACTCATCATAGTTAGAACTGAGCTTTTCTGCTAAAATGTGTCAATTCCTACTAAAAAAGTGAGCTAATTTTATTGGTATAAATAAAGTTTTTTTATTCAAGCAAAGTCTTCACTATCCTTGAATGCCAACTTGTTTGTGAATGCACCTGGATGCACAAAAATACAATAGTTATCAGCTGAGGTTTAATCTGTTTATCCCCTGAATAAGACTGCAAATCATTACTATGCAGAGCTTGCTGGGAGAGTCTTAAGCAGCTTCGTTTTGAGTTGTTACGAAATGTTTCACCTTATAGGTCCTGAAGGGCTGCACCGTCGGCTGCTTTTCATCTCGCTCTTTTAATTAGTGACTGATTTAGATCTGGCTAGGTGATCCCAGTGTCTAGCCAATCAATGAGGGAATGAATGGAAGCTGTGGTGCAAACAGAGCATAGAAGCAACAGCAACTTTGCTGCTACAGGTTCAGCATAGAAAGGGGGGAACTGAGTATTTTTTTCAGTACTTTAATATGATTCCAATAAATTCTTATTACTCCGAGATGTACTTCCTCTGGCTCATCAGATCTGCTGAGAAATTTCATCTAATTTGTTTTTGCTTTCAATCTCAGGGCTTGTTAAATCAGCCAAGCATTTGATTCATGGCTGCACTGTATGTTATGTAAATGGAAATTGTGGTTCATTCCTATATAAGCTTCATTGATAGTGATTCGATACAGAGGCTGTTTTCCTTGTACCAAAATCCACAACAGTTTCTGGATGTCTGTAAAAGGTTGAGCAGGAATTTATAATAATTCATCTTAAAAAATAAACCCAATAGCATAATCCCTCAGGCTGTGCATTGTGAGAAAACTTCGACAGAGCATTGGGGAAAACAAACTACTGAAAATAATTTACATTGAGTAGACAATTTGTTGCAATTTTCAGTCTGGAAGCATAGGAGACGGTCTGTGAGAGGTGCTGCAGACTCCACTGTACAACATGTCGGGTGTCAAAGTGAGAAAATTAAATATTCTTGCTCCTTGGCCACCTTCATAGCAGCATTTATTCTAGAATTGGCAGTGTGCATGCAAACTGTATAGCCTCCTTACAGAGCTCTTTTCATTTACTCACGTCAAATTAGTACAGGCCGACTGAAATAAACCCATATACTTGTTATATCAATCCCACCTGCATGATTCCCAGACTGACCTTTCCACATGAAAGCTTGACCTTACTGATATTTATGTGAGAACATTCATGAAGGTAGTAAACCATTTGTAGTAGACGTCGACTGAATAGATGTGTTTACGTGTCTGTGGGTGTGAGAGAGGGGAGAGAAGATAAAGTAGAAGCAACAGGGAAATATTTCTGTGCATCATTCATATACAAATTTATTTTATTCATGCAGTCTGTGTGCGTGCACGCTACCAATGTCCTGGGGATTAAATGTGTGATAGAGGCTTGGAGGACAATGCATGCACACAGCTGTATGTATTTGTAAAATGGTTCAAGAGGTCTGAGCTGTAGATCAAGGAAGAGGGAAACAACTGACAGGGCTTTATTTCTAATGGGTAATTTTTCTAAACACATCAGACAAGTTCATTCTTGAGCGTTACTGCAATTACTGGACAGTGCAGAGTTATAATGGTGCAAAATTAAACTTTCTCATCTCCACTTGTGTAATTATAGTCCGTGTTGGATGCCTTGAGTTAGAAAGACAAGTTATGGATAATGTCAAATACTTAAGTAATAATCATCAGTAAAGGGTATCTCAATGCATTTTGTGTCTTGCATGCTAGAAAGCTTCCGAGTGACATCATGATTTATTTTTGAGAAAAAAAAGCTATTTTAGTCTTATATTGTGTGCAAGGCTAAGTGTTTCGCTTCAATTAATTTCAATCAATCCAAAGAAAAGAGAGAGAAATGTGAGTACTCATCTTAATGTGTATAAGTGAAGCCCAATTAATTGGCATTGTCTCTTGCCTTAATACTGTAATCCAGAATAAATAAAAAAAAAGATACTCTGAACATTCAAAGATTGGGACCATTTTGAATGACCAGAGGGAAGTAAAAGGGGCTTGAAATGTCAGTATAAAATGCTGGTTTGCTGTGAAGAAACACCAAAGTGAGATGTCACAGTGACTGTTTCATTTTGTTCCGGCAGATGGTTTGCAAAACTGGAGACTACCTCCTGAAAACAAGTTTCTGCTTTTGGCTTTTTCAAGTTACAGTGCATATTCAAACAATCATGTCAAGTGTGCCTTGCAGGCTTGTAAGAAAAGCGCTTTTAAAACAATGTTACTTTACTAGGTTTAATCAAAAAGAAGACAAGTGGAAGTGTTCTCAGAGTAAGGGTGCTGTCTCAGTAGACAAAAATCACTACCAACTTAGGAATTCGCAATCCTAGAACCCTGAAATTAGAAATAAATAAAATGGACATTGGTAAGAATAAGTTAGGATGTTGCAATGAATTGATGCTGTTGTTAAAGTAAATTTGAACAACACAGATTTGACTACATTTGAAAGGATACATGTGATTAGCACTTTAGGACAGATGTAATACAGGGATATCCTAAATGACATGAGGAACAAGGAAGATACATTAAGATGTCATAAAGAAGCATTAGATGGATTGGTTGGAATATTAAGGTTCTTAAATAGTAATAAAGAAAGAAAGGTGCAGTCAAAACAAAGAATGAGGACATGGGTGAGATGAGGAAGGGCTGTAAAAAATAGTATAACTGGATAAAAATGATCATAAAGACCGATGGGAGAGAAAAGTGGGATGACAAAGGGTTTTAAAGAAGGATGAGGAGAGTGAGTGGGATAATTGTCATTTCTATGGTCTGGGAGAAGGCATCAGAAGAAATAGAGGTATGGGGAGAGGTCGTAAAGAGACATGAAGGACATAGGTGGGATAAAGAGACATAAAGAAGGCTGAGAAGAAAGAGAGGAATGTAGAAGGCTTGCAAAGAGAGATCAGGAAAGGAGTTGGATGAAAAGGTGAAGAAAGGGGGCAGGAAAATGGGAAAAAGAGGGTCCTTTAGAAGGATAAAAAGAAGGAAATGTGGGATGAAGAGGTGTAGTAAAGAGGGATTAGAAGGGTGAAAAAAAGAGATTATAAACATGGACGAGGGGGAAGAGAGGAATGAAGAGGGTCCTTAAGGAGGTATGAGGAGATAGAATGGGATGACAATGGGTTGGAAAGAGAGATGAGGAGGAAGAATGGAAAGTAGACAGGTCATATTGATGAAGAATATGAACAGGATGATGAGGGGCCATAAAAAAGATGATGGGGGTGAATGGGATGAAGAGTGATTGTAAAGAAGGATATAGAGAATGTATGAAATGAAATTAGGATGAGAAAATGAGACAAGGTGCTTGAGTCAGATCACAAAACAGTTAATTGGTCACAAAAGAAGAAGTAATCTCTATCTGGTCATTCATAAATCACTAATTGAACCAGGAGTACCACACACACATGAGCTTTCAAATATCAAGATGACATTATGAAACCAAGGAAAGCATGGGGTGGAAATGAGTGTGTATGTGTGATGCCTTTCTGGTTCTGGCCTATTTTCAAGTGTCATCACTACTTAAAAAACTACTGTTGGCTGAAGTCCTATTACGTCTCAGTGCACTTCAATGCAATCCTTCCACGATATGTTTATGGTCAGAAATAATGTACCTCCAAAGCGCACTTCACATCTAGGTGCGTATTGGACGCAAATCCATTTATGTGTTTTCACCTGAAATCCCTTGCTGTTTTTACAAAACCCATGGAGATGGTGAAAAGGCATCAAACACTTTGTTAACAAAGTACCCTTAAAATGTGAGGCAGTTTGTCTTTAACAAACTCTATGAAAAAAAGTTTATATTGCAAAACCATAAGACTCTAATCTGATTATCAGCCTGTGGCATGTGTAATTTGAAAATATTGTGCATTTTCTTTCCCCCCCTGGTCTGAGTGCCACTTGCTTTGATAGATGGTTTCATCATTTGTCATTTAAATGGCTTATGATGGCCACAGCCATCAAGTCCAGGGGATGTGGTGGCGGCTGCGGCGGCAAGCTTTACTACTGGTATTTACAGCCATGCAGCAGAAGCACACAGAGCCAAGAACTGCCTGTCGCACGCTGTGCTGCTTGCCGATCACTTTGCACAATGGGAACAAGAGCCGCTCGCCTGCCTGGTGGCTCTTCTACTCAACAGGGATCAAAGAGGGAGAAGGAGCACGATAGGGAGGGAGAAATGAAAGAGGGAATGTAAGTTGGGGAGGGAATGAAGGATGGGAGGAAGTCAGGAGTGAAAGAGGCACAGGACAAAGACTTGTGTGGAAGGAGTAAATGAAGAGGGCAAGAAGGAAAACACGGGAGGAGATGTGAGGCTGAGATGCTGCAGGACGACGTGATACAGTGACTGATTGAATGAATGAATGAATGAATGAACGATGGGAAAAATACACAAATCGAACTCAAACGAGTGAGGGAGCGTGCCCACCAGTGTGTTCATGTGTGTGTGTGTGTGTGTGCAGGAAGGAAGAGTGGATGAACAAGTGTAGCATGACAGAGAGGGAGAAAGAGGATCTGTTCCGTCAGAGAGGACACACTCCAGTGGTTGTGATTGAAGTATGCGCCAATTAACACGAGGAGCATTGAGCTCCAGCTGCACTCTTCTGTTCATTCCTCACTCCCATACACTGCCATCTTACTTCGCATGTCACACACTAACGGCTATTCACTTGCTCATCTGTGCACAACAAGCACCACACAGTGCTGGCACTTCCTCTTACCTTTTAGTGTGTTGAAGGTGTCTTTTTTTACATTTTGTAGCACTAGTGGCCTTTATTTTGTAAGTTGCCTGACAGGAAATGGGGAGGTGAGAGGGGAAGAGATGCAGCAAAGGTCAACAGACCAGGATTCGAAACCGTGTTAAGGACTGTAGCCACCGTACGTGGATTGCAAGTTTTACCCCTGCGCCACAGCCACACCCGTGTTGAATGTGTTAATAGCAGTTTTATCAAACTTGCTGTAGTCATAAACATGGACAAATAAAGAGAAAAGTCCACTCTATGATGTTATGGTGCTGTAATTTCTTCTAATGGTTTAAAGTAAACCACATTTTAAAATGCGTGATTTTTCAGTGGTTTTGTGTTGTGTAAAGCTGCCCGGACTGATTCAGTGCTGCTTGTGCCACAGGCAGCAGGGAACAGGTCCATTACTCTGCACGACAGCATGGGATGAATCAGCAGAGCCTAGACAGGGGCTAAACACAATGCTGAACACTGCACCTATGCAACACCACATCCTTCAAACAGCACAAACCCCTTTCCCCAGTCACGTTTCCTCAGCAGACTCTGTTGCTCTGCCTCCATTGGAGCTCAGTGTAAAGGGTGCTCAGACAACCATGCAACTGATTTCTACCCAAGCGGTCTTCTTGTTCAGCCTTTTGGGATTTGCTCCATCTCAGTCGCCGTAGGTCCTCATTGTGCTCAAGCATGTACAGCAAAGCAGGTACAGGTGATGTGATTGTTTTTCCTAACATCACACTGCCAGCAAGAATCAATTTCATTTTGTCCTTAGTGGCTATACTTTGGTTTGGGGTCTCCTTGGTGGTTCCTATAATAACATTGGCCTTAGTGTTTCAGAGCTTGAAGCGAGGACAGTTTTGTTTTTCAGGAATTAAGAGAAAGGAGTTGAAGAACATTCACATTAACCAACAACAAAAAACAGAACATGTTTATTGATGTGTCATTTGCATGACTCATTCCTGATGATGATTGAACATAATTGGATGTCTGCAAACAAAGCACAATTGAAAGGCAGCGGCGTAGGTTTTGTTTGAAAATCTGAGTGACACATAAAGTGTGGGACTACAGCTCCTCCCCAAACAGTCTTTAAATGCCAAACATTTTTTCACAGCGATCAGATGATCTTTAGGGGGAGCTGAATTTTGCAGTTTCATGTGAAAAAAAGTTAATTTTCCAGAAGCAATAGCTTCTGGAAATGTTTTTATTGAATGTTTTTATTTTCATATAGAGTGCTTTGAAAAAGTTTTGGCCCTGTCAGATTTATTTTGTTTTTGCATTTTCCCCATAAATATTTCCGATCACATGAAACCTGAGTAAATACAAAAAGAGGTTTTACATATTATGATTTTATTTATTAGGAGAAACTAACCGGCCTTATGTAAAAAAGTAATTGATCCTTCAACATTACAGCGGCTGCTGTTGAGTGTTGACAACACATCTTTTACATCGCTGCAGAGGATCTTGGCTCTGCAGTGTGAGCCAAGACTTTAATTTAGCATTTTCATCCCAAAGCAGCCTGTGTAAAGGCTGGACACGACAGCTCAATCCTTTGACCAGGCCAATCCAAAGCCTTCATTTTTCTTATCCATTTACAGTTGGGTTTGCTGGTGTTCTTTGAATCGTGGTTTGGCTAAATAACTCAAGCAGGCATGGGCTTAAGGTCAAAAACTGATAGCTGGACTTTCTCCGTCAGGAATTTCTGATAGAGACCAGAATTTATGGCTACATTAATTGCAGCAAGTCGTGCAGGGTCTGAAGTGGCAAAGAAGTCCCAGACCGTCAAACAACCTCCACCATATTTGACTGATGGTATGAAGATCTTTTTTATAAAATGCTGTACTTACACCAGATGCATTTGGATACACACCTTCAAAAAAGCTACATTGTTTTTCGTCAGTCCACAGAAGATTTTCCAAAAGTCTTTGGGAACATCAAGATATTTTTGGCAAATGTGAGATGGTGCTTTGTTTTTGTTTTGGCCAGCAGTGGTTTTCAACATTGAACTCTACCATGGGTACCATTTTTGTCCTGTCTTTTTCTTATTGTTCAATCATAAACACTGACCTTAAATTAGGCAAGTGAGGCATGCAGTGCTTTATATGTCATTTTGGGTTCTTTTGTGACCTCCTGGGTAATTTATCAATCACTTCTTGGAACTATTATGTTAGGCTGGTTCCATGTTTTCTCCATTTGTGTAAATTGGCTCTAAATGTGGATCCCTGGAATCCCAAAGCTTTGCAAACCTTTGTAAACTGATAGATGTCAATACCGTTGATCTGTTTTTTAATGTCTTAAGATGGGGCCTGATGTTTTGCTATATGAGATCTATTAGCTTACCCAGTGTCTGAGTATTGCTAGAGAAAAAGAAAAAGGGGGCTTGGTTTAGATAGACTGTTTCCCCTGAAATCAGTATTTTAAAACTGTATTTTTCATATTTACTCAAATTATCTTTGATATTAATATTTGTTTGATGATCTAAAATGTTTAGGTATGAACAAAGATAAAGATAAAAAAACTGAAGAAATTTGTTGGAGGCAAATATTGTTTTACTGCCCTCAGCTATTCTCATGTAATTTAATTGTTTTTCAGTTAATATACAATACAAAATACACAAGTTTATTGTCCTGGGAAAGCAAGTAATTCAGTTTTTCAATTCCACTTTATCTCACTTTTCTCTTTTACTTTTCATGTATTTCATAAATTGTAGAGCAAATTACTTTTGCATAAGAAACAAGGATATTATCAGTCAAAACTACTAGACTGATTAAATAACAAAAAACTAATGATAAAATATTATTAATAATATAACTAGAATAGAATGTCATAAAATAAAGAACTGAGGAAATACAGTCACAGCTGCGAGCGTGGATACACCAGAAATAGATATAAATACATCTGGGATTTTAAAACACTGAAAAAACTGAATTAACCATGACAGAAATAAGTAAAGATAAAACATAAAAAAGTGCTAAAAACTACGTAAAAATACATTCATAATATTAGGGGCATTAGAATCAAATACAAATGCAATAGAACAAAACTAAATTTGGTTTTTATTTGATAAACAGATAATGTAAATAAAATAAGAATAAATGAAATATAATAAGTATTAAAATATATAGAAAGAAATCAAACTGAATAACAAAACATTGACACCAGGCCGCTGAAAGGCTGTTCCAAATGCCAGGGCCACAGTAATTGAATAACACGTCATTTATTTTTTAATTGTAGCCACCAAAAACTTTATTGTGGCCATTTTTAATGCCAATAAAAAACACATCCAGTTAACTTCATTCTAAACATCTTGGACATGTCCATCCAAACACTGTCATTAAAGGGATTTCAGTTTTTTAGCTAAGTAATAAAAAATTGCTTTAACATTGTTAAGCAGTGTCTCATGTCTTACAACTGACATGAAAAAACCCTTCCAAAGTCTGAACAGTGTCAAATTAAAGGAAGGGAAGCTTTGCTGCTACTTTCTGAGGGTTCCGTTTTCCATCTGCTGTTGATGTTAAGATGAAAAGATTTAAGTGTTTTATTTTTTTAAAGCAGCATTCTCACATTAACACATTAACTTGGAAATCTCCAAAGTTGTACAGTTGATCTCTGTCTGTAATTTTTTTTTAAAGGAAATAAACTTATAGGTATAAATCAATATGCTTTGGCAATCCCCCCCACCACAGGATTAAGATCACTCTGTAGTCTGCAGGTCTACTTTTACTCCTCTCTCCATAGCTCTAAATAAAATGCCAGGATTTCTCTGAGCTGCAGACCGATAAACATCACAACTTTCTACGTTCACTCAGCAACACTCCTGTTGGGTATGTGCGATTTGGAGGAGTGTGTAGTTCTATCCACAGGTAGGATACACTCTCTGTGAATATGGTATAAGCATAGCACTTGTTGATGTGAAAATGTAGATTGTTTGTCTCTGTTGATTAGTTAAATCCTTGTAGTAGCAGCCAGAGCAGAAGCAGGACAGAATGCAAATAAAAGCAATGTTGGCAAAAGCCTTATAATAAATTCCTTAAAGCACTGCCAGCCCGGTGTGGATGTGATGAGGTTGTAGCCTTGGCGCGAGGCCAGTCATGCTTCAAATTGTCTGATGAGCAATATATGACGCTGTGTGCAGGCCACATATCATGTATGAGCTGACACTGCTGCCGCCAGGCTCCACCATGCTGCACCCAGGACCAAAATACTGCATGATGCTACTACAACAACGAACCAACACAATGTTCTTGATGCACACCAGATGCACACCAGCTCTTGGACAAGAATTGTTGTTTATCCAACATGTCATGAATCCACTGCTGCCAGGTTGTGTAGCAACAAGCATTTCCTTTGAAACATGTGGCCAAACATTGTTCCTCTCATTGTTCTCATATGGCAAAAACAATGTTTAATCAAAAGTAGACTTACAACAAAATAATCTAACTCAAATCAAACAAGTTCTGCTCCTTTATCAGGAAACAGTGCAGCAGCTCCTCAGTAAGTTCATGAAAGGGAAAAGTCTACACATCACAGCACTGCATGTTTGTGTGTGCTAGACAGCAATAATTAATTACCAAGAAAGATTGTGTTGTTGAATGATAAGATATTAAAGAAACCGATGAAACATTAAACACAAGAACATTAAACGGATGTTTGCAAATCCCACTTTTAGTTTTATGGTTGAAACAAATGTAATATTTAAACAGCTTATAATCAGATGGAAATCTGTCTTTTTTAGGCCAAAGGCTTTAACATGTTTGGCATTGTTTGGTAAATGCAAAGCTTTGTAACACCTGTTTGTACCAGTAGGTAAGGTGTGCACAAAATTAGTGTTCAGATCAACTTCCAGACATTGTGGAATATTAAGAGCTAGCTGTTATTGACTTAAACTAATGAAATTCCAGTGAGAGTACCATGTTTGTTTTGTTTCTCTGCATCAGTCTCACAGCTGGCTAAGCACTATGTTGCTGTAACTTTACTTTTATAGTACCTAAATATATTATCTTACTAACAAGACAGTCCAAGGTTGTATATGGTATCATGTCATGAGTGGAATAAGCAAGAAATGCAAGAAATAAGGCATTGCTCAAGCAATCAAGATTACTTTATTTAAATTGAATTAAGAAGTATTACCAAAACATGGTAAATGGCCTGAACTTGTACAGCGCTTTATCAGTCCCCAGAGACCCCAAAGCGCTTTACACTACAGTACAATCAGTCGTCCACTCATTCATTCACCCATTCACACACTGACAATGGTAAGCTAGCATTATAGCCACAGCTGCTCTAAGGCTGACTGATAGAAGCGAGCTGCCATACAATCGGCGCCACCGGGCCTTTTGTCCACCAGCTGCAGGCAATGTGGTTGAAGTGTCTTGCCCAAGGACACAGTGACTGAGACAGACGGGGGGGGCTAACTGCACCCTCCCTGCACAACAATGGCTCCATATGGGAGTTTAACCCTCCTTATGCCTCCCATATGTTATGGTTTGGGAAAGGATGATCGGGGTGACATGCAAATAAATTGGACTCTATGCTCTTGCAGAACAAACGACAAACATACCCATCTGACACATGAAGTATTTTGTACCTTCATGGCTGAGGTGTCCTTCATAATCAATGTTAGACCCTTAGTTTCCATCTCAACAGACCCTTCATCATCATTTCTGCTTTGTCCCACAATGCTCCTGACCCAAAATCAACACGTGCCTCTTCCACCAGAAGACTTCACTGCTACAAATCTTGTAAAGAACCAGTGGAAGCAGGTGCAGGCACTTGCAAACGAATTCTGGTGCCACTGGAGAAATGAATATCTCAACACCCTTTAGTCAAGGCGCAAGTGGCACAAAACACACCGCAACCTTCAACTAGGCGACATCGTGCTGCTGAAACAAAGTCAGGTACCTAGGAATAAATGGACAATGGCCATGTCTACCTTTCCAAGTAGTGATGGGAAAGTCAGGAAAGTCGAAGTGAGGACATCATGTCAAGGTGTCTCAAAGACTTATCTGCGTCCATTCTCGGATATTATTGTTCTCTTAGAAAATGATCAAAAGGGGTCTGATTAGAAATTGGTAGTGGCATCATTAGTAATGGCAGGCGGGCAGTGCTCTGTCCTCAGTAACATATATTTGATAAAAAGATTCATAATAATTTTGTGATAAATACTTCATAATCCATTGGTTGCAATTCATGTTAAAAGAATGAGTTAAAAGCAATTATTCAGCCAGTATTGGTTTATCTGAATTTTTTTGTAAGGCATAGTTGATGGTTTTAATGTATTGTGGGTAGCAGAAGCTCCACCTCTAGAGAATGTTTTGTCAGTAAGCCTGTCTACTCAAGTTGTCCTTTTGTCTTACATCCCACCCAAACCTTCATACATCTTCTGCAAAACATTCACACAAACATATTGTGGCCTTCTGCAAAACATCGCCCAACAGTATTCTATGGCCATATTTGATAATGACTAACTTTAAGTTATGTCCAGGCTGTACATAAATCACAGCGGAATATAGCAAATAAGGTTTGCTCAGTAGTATCTTAAGCTTTTGTACAAAAATAAATAAATCAATGTATGCATAGATATTTTCTGGCCATTTTCGCCAGCCTTGGATAATTCACTTATTGTATTTCCCACCACTCAAGAGGATTGGTATCACTGTCCACCTCAGGGATCATTAGGTAGCTCTTTAGCTCATTTAGCCATGACAGTGGCTAGTGACTCTCCTTTTATTTATGTCATGTTTTTTGAAGTAACATATCAAATAATTGTTTTGGCCTTTTTGGTTGGCTCCCTGGTGTCCTCAACCCTTGCTGCATCCTCTGCTGTGGTGCCCTGAGCTGTTGAGGTTGTGGGGCCTGAGGAAACATCGTCTTCCTCTGTTGCCATGGCTAGCAGCTCAATGGTTGTTTAATGAAACTGCTTCAACCTGGTCATCATCATTGTAATGGTTTTTGAAGCAGAGGTCAAGTGTAGATGCCAAACTTAAGAGGTCACTGTCATCTCTGTATTTTGTGTTCAGGTAGCCCATAATGGTTTCTTTGATTGTTTTTGTCAGGTCTTTGTCCTCAGTTAACTGCCAGGACCTCAGGGTTGGACAATGACAGGACAGGTTTGAGGTAGGACACTATGACAACTTTCTCACCTGAAAGTGCATAGGTAATCTCTAACAGAGGACCAGGGGCTTTTCACTGATTCTAGCACCTCAAGATCCTGCCAGGTTGGAGATGACAGCGCTTTCTGTCAGCACCCAGCAAATGACGGATGGCCTTCTCGTGTTCAACAAATCGCTCAATCATGTGCTGTCTGGAGCCCCATCTTGTAGGTGATTCAGTGATTAGTTTGTGGCCAGGAAGCTCCAGTTGTTCTTGAGCATCACTCAGGGTTTTTTTGTATTTTCCAGCTGTTGGAGAAAGCTGCTACCAGCTTCTTACAAACTCCAATGGCACGGTCCACTCTTGGATCACGCATGTTCCTCTCTGAAAAACAAAATGCATATAAAAACACACTGCATAATAATAAGCTACTCCTACTACTACCACTACTGCTGCTGTTCCTACAACTAGCCTACTACTAGCACTAATAATAATGGTGATGATAATGTTAATAATAATGATGATAAACAATATGTAAAAAGCAAGCCTCTTATTTTACATACACACATTATACATATATATATATATATATACACCGTAATTTCCGGACTACGGAGTGCACCTGATTAAAAGCTGAATGCTCTAATTTTAGAAAGAATATCAATTTTGTACTTGTACAGGCCGCAACGGATGTTAAGCCGCGGGTGTCCCACGCTGTAATATGATTTACACAAAAAGATTTTACACGTGAGGAATTTTTTACTTTTAACTTAATCCGTATGGTAATATAGACAAATGCATATTGCAAATGCCTTTTTTCGAACAGTGGCTAACACGGCTAACTATAAATATACGTACGTTATCAGTAACACACAAATTATGTTGCTTATGCTTTTTTACTGAACAGTGCCCGAACAACATTCTAATATCTCCTAACTGATATATACTGCAGCCTACCAGGTCAAAAGTCACCGATCGCCTTCTTCATCTTCTTCCTGCGCACTGAAACCATCAAAGTCCTCTTCTTCAGGGACCGAATTGAACAGCCTCAGGATCTCTTCACTCACTTCAGCCTCTTCGTTGACGCTCTCACTTGAGCGTCCCCTTAATCATGCAGCAGTCCAGCCTTTCGAAACCTGTTGGTGATTTTCCATGTTGATGAGGGTGAATATAAATGTCTGATTTACAATACCGGTAATTGAATTGTGAAAGTGCTCTTGATTTATCGCACAAGTTCATTGGACCTCTTTGAACTACTCATCAACTTGATTGGTCTACTGTTACCAGGCAAAATGTTTTTGGTGGCATGAAAAAAAACATGGATTAGCCGCACCGTTGTATAGGCCACAGTGTTCAAAGTGTGGGAAAAAAGTAGCGGTTTATAATCCGGAATTTACAGTATATATAGATCTTAAGTGTGTGTGTTGTGCAAAACAGCTATGAAGGTAACTTAGCGATTGCAATATGAAGCCGGTGCCCAAAGCATGGCAGCCTGGTCCAGCTGTTGATCCGGAGTGCAACGATAACGTTTGCACCACACCTCACCAGGCAGGTATTCATTAAACAATAACTGACAGAGACTGTTATTAATTCCTGATAATCAGGCGGTGCCCTGACATGTCAAATAACTATACATTAGCATTTGATTTAACATAAATATATTTCAGGTTTTCTTTGAGCGAGAACTATAAAAGTCCCAATAACAATTAACAATTATAACAAAATCAATCTTCTAATTCTCTGAGCTATATGTTAGAGACTGAAAGAGAAATATTGAGACACATCAGCATCCTGCTACTGGTATCTACAGGCAGTTTTAGCTCTGAACAATTAACAATGGTGGCTCTGGTTCTAAAGTGGAACCTCTGGATACAAATTAATGTTGTTCCAACAAGCAGTTTTTATGTTAAATATTTGTATTTAGAGACATACACTATATTGCCAAAAGTATTGGGTCATCAACCAGATCAATGGACATTGGGATGAATTAGAGCAGAGCTTGCAATTCTGGTTTTCTCATCTAGCTATGAACAAACCTTGTGGAAGATGTTTACAGAATAGTTAAAGTTGCTATTGCTGGCAACGGTGGGTCCTCATTGATTAATGAATAGGATGTCATCATAGTTTATGTACATGTAAAAGTAGACAGACTAATACTTTTGGCAATATAATGTATTTCCCTATTAAAAATAATGGAAATTAAAATAATTTGTTCCAACACCTACAAAAGAATGCTCAGGTCTCTAAATCATAGTCGGTTTTGACATAATAGAGTAATTAATTATTATTAGAACATTACCAGAAGCATGGTGTGATGAAAATAATGATGAAACATAAATAACAAGGACAAATAACAATTTCTCTTGGAGATCCACCTCTATGACATGATGTTTTTTATTAGTCATATTTCCTGTTTTTGTACAGAACTTCTAATATAATTTAAGGAAAGTCATTGCCTTACCTTCTCCATCCTTGAGTATTTTGGACTTTGCCCAAAACCCAATGCAACAATGAGAAATGTAGTATGACATTTGGAATCTAATGCCTTATACTATATCTGGCACTTAATGCCACAGAGGCTGGATATACTTTGGACAGATCGCTAGTTCAACAGGGCCAACACAGACAGGACAGAAAGCCATGCATACATACAGTGGAGGTCTTTAGATCCTTCAGTTAATGCATGTTTTTTGGATTGTTGGAGAAAAAGAGCCTAGAGTAAATACAGTTTGCCTGAGGAGAACAACTGATAAAAACAACTGATAAAACTTGCTGCCCATGTTTCGCTCTAATTACAGACTCTTAAAAAATACTTTGTGAGAAACAATTATTGCATATTCATTGTTACATGTCCAAACACTTCTTTATTTGGGAATGTATTCTGATCGGTGAAGAGTGAAGATATTGACCCATTGCCACGTGATGCTTCATTGATTTGCGCTTTTTTTAAAAGATTTGTTTTGTGGCACTATTGGCCTTTATCTAGTCATTTTTTCTTTGAAAGTAGGCAGACAGAAAATGTGGCGAAAAGTAGGGGAGACAGACAGCACAGGTCACCGTGGCCGGGACTCGATCCAGGTGAGAGCCGTAAAGGCAAAAGCTACACATGGGCTGCCTGCTCTACCACTGCGCCAGCACTGCACCCTGTTTTGTGCTTTTTTAAGCAAAGGCTGTGCTCTCAATATCTTCTCAGAGTCAATAGTGCAGAGTGTATGGATATTAGATGATGACTAAGCTCCATCACTAAACCTTCACTTGTGTTCCACTCAGATTCTAGTTTAACATGTTGACAAGTGACTTTTACGTTTACATGAGGGAAACATTACCTTCTCTCACTATTAGATTAGTATTACTGTAAATACTGCAGGAACATTGTGTTATGTAACACATTCCAAGGATAAAGATCTGGAGAAGTTTACCATAAAACATAGATTTGGCAGCATCATGCTGTGGGGAAGCTGTTCTTCAGCAACACCAGAGGAGCTGGTCAGACTTAATTGGTAGATTAATGAGACTAAATACTGGGCAACCCTGGAAGGAACATACCCCAAACTACTTGCAACTGTAATTGCACCAAAAGTTGAATATAAAAAGTAATGACTTAAAGGGAACCGAGTACAAATGCAAACCAAACAAAAAATAAAAATAAAAATAGAAAACAATGTATCATTTTTGTTCCAATTCACAATTATGTATTACTTTATGTTGTTCCGTCCAGTACAATCCCAAAATATAGTTTGAGATTGTTACATGACAAAATGTAAAAAATAAATAATACTTTTGCAAAGCAAGTATTCCAAATATCCAAAGAGCTGATGACTAAAAGTTTAATTTGAAATAATTTTAAATGTATCATGATTCACATTTGATTGTAATAGAATAAATTTTAATTGTTCTTTAAAAATCAAACAAAAGTCAAAAGTGCACTCTAAACATTACTCTAACAGCAACATATAAAGTAATTTATCTTATTTATCAGCGCTGTTTTATTTTCCACCAAAAGCTTCACTGCCACAAATGGTGCTGTCTATTTCAGGTTGATCCATCCTGCTAAAAAAACCATTTACTATGCATGTGAGATTTGTAAACAACTTTATTTTTGACATTTAACTCCTAAAACCACATCTGTTTATATTTCACTTAATTAGACATTTATGACATGGGCACAATCATTTGAGCATTAATTTGGACAAAATGTTACTTCAATAGTATTCAGTGTTCCTGAACTTTAATCTTGCATGGCTGGATCTCTTTATCCTCTCATTCCCACCTGCTGCTCGCCAAGTTGAACAGCTTTTGTTCATGCAACAGGCAGAAGTTACAGTAGGAAAGAAAAACGATTGGTTACATAGTTTGTGGATGAAAGAAGGTTCTAACACACAGATCTGACAGATTCAAGCTGCTTAGAGCTGGAGAAATTTCTTTTTTGGAAAGATTTTGTCTGCTGTTATATGATGAGCTACCACAACCATTATCTACAATAACCTTCTCCTTGCTGTGCTTCACTGTGCTTTCCGCTTTGTGTTTGTTTTATCGCCAAGTACATGGGGCTTGTTGTGGAATTTTCTTATCAAAGTGTGAGAGAAGTTGACTCATAACAAGAGAAAATCCGGACTTTGTCTTATAAGTTTTATTCAAAGGCATTCAGCGTTTGAAGACCCTGACACTGAGGTTAGTCAGTGAAACAGAGCCCCGATCAACATTTACACACAGTATTTATACCAGAACATGACAGTGTTATCTCAACTTCAAAGAGTCTGTGTTTTACGACCCCAGACCCTTCCCGGGTTCAGAGGTGACTAGGTTACCTAGGAACAACCATCTACTCTCCCCGAGGCATCACCCTAACAAATGCCCTTAACCATTAAACTTCTGATAATGGCTTTTACAGCTTCCTCCTCTAACACAGATGTTCACTGGAGTGAGGTAAACCAAAGGTCATACACTGTGGAATGCTTACTGCAAGAATTTCCATCACACTCCTTTCTTCTGATTACAAGATAATCACAACTAAAGGAAAATTCTTCAAAACCAACACCCCTCTCAGCTAACAGATAATCCAAAGCCATTCTAGTTTGCAAACTCATCGTTCTAATAGCTTAGGCTGATTGAAGTATAAGTTGTGACCGTATGTAGTAAGTGAGCTAGATAACATACTCCAGACCAAGTAGCAGGCAGATACAGATATGATCTATTTCCACACATCCAAACCATGTTCTTAGGACACGAGAACCCATCTCTACTAGGAAAAGTAACAAGAACCCTGGTTAATTTACCTGCCATGCCATACAATTGACTTCCATTCGGTAAGGCTGTAAGATTAAGAGTTAACACAAAAGGATCTGGAGCCAAAGATTCTGAAATAGTATACGGATCAGTTCTGACAGGACAAGGTCTAGATGTATTACTGTGGATCAAGGCACATGAAACTGGTATAATAGTTTTACAACCCACCGTCTTTCCAAGGAAATAAGGTGTGCTTTCCTCCTGAGCAATACAAATATCTGGATCTTTAATTGGATTTCTATTACCCCGAAATCTATAAAGAGTTCCTGTAGACGCACACGTTAAATTAGTCTCACTAGAAAATTTACTAACATTTCTGCTTGTCTGTACAGCATAATTCCTCACCCAAGGAAAAATGACCTCCACCAACCGGTTATCTGGAAAGAAAGTAGCTAGAGTATAAGCAGTATCAATAGGAACTGGTACCAAAAATGGTTGATCATTAATAGCACGTGGAATCAAACAACAAACATAGCAACTATCATTTCTTATCTTCCTCATGGTTTGATGCATCAGTTGCCACCAGACATTATCAGTATTATCATAGTAGTCAGAAAAGTGATGGATCTCTCTTCAAATCAGCTGATGAGCATTATTAACACAATTCCTCAAATTAGCCTTACATTGTCTTTGCTGCACCTTTTCCCAAATGAACACAAGAGTTATAAAATACTTGAAATACCAATCATTAGCATCAGAACAGACCATCTTCCATTTAACTGCATCGTGACCTTGAAGTGGAATGTCCTTTCTTCTGGTACTGAAAGCAAACAGTTTTTTCTCAAAGAAAACAAATTATAAACAACTTAAAAAAAATTAATAATCCTGCTGCCTCCCCTGAGTGGCTTCTGCGCTTCAAGCTGCCCTGTTACCAGTCTGGTACAGGTGGGCGGTCGTAGGAAGCTCCTCTAGAAATATGTTTAGAAACAGGAACTCTAACCTGCTGGAAGTCAGGCTTCCATAGTCCAACTTATGATTTCTAACTTTCAGGCAATGCGATGGCCTTAAGTAGATTCTGAAATAACGTTGCACTGCCCAAGGGATTATTGTGCCCTTGTAAGAACAGTGTTCTTCAACCACCTGTTCAATCACTCGCCAGTGATCAGCTTACAGTTCTTTATCTTGTGGTGGTCCGCTGTCCTCACACCTTTCAGGCCGTGGATGATCCATTTGGAAGATGACTTGTGTCCTGGAAGCCAGATGAAGCTGGAGGAGCTGGAGCTTTCCTGCAGCTTTCCTGCAGCTTTCCTGGGTGTCTAGTAGGATCTGATATGGGCCATTCCAGCACCTGGACTTCCAGTGTTTTCTCCTAAATTCTCTGACCAGAATCCAGTCGCCAGGAATAAAGGACTGGAGGGTGGAAGTGGCTGTTTCTGGTAATGCAGCCTTCACTGTCTGTGAAACTTGAGAAAACACAGTGGACAGGTTTTGACAGTAAAACAACATCCTATCTTCACACAAAGATGTGGAAGAAAATTATCTTGGCAATATCCCCATGTCCAAATTAGGAGACCTGCCACACAGCACTTCAAAAGGACTGAGATTTGCCTGTGTCCTTTGTCTCAATCTCATATAAGTGAGAACAATAGGCAGAGCCTTCACAACACTTGGCTAATTTTCAATTCAAAGTCCCATTCTCAAACCTAAGTGCTTAACTACATGAACTTCATCAAAACATCCAACAAAATCCAAATAATTGATCTTCTGACTTCACCTGATATACTAGCAGTGACCATCAGCTAAATATTCTGAATATCAAAAATGTGACATGATGTTTGTGGAAGGTCTGATTACAGGTCAACATTTCATAGTTTCAGAATACCCACAAAGAATTTCAAAAATGGTCTAATCTGTGGAGATATAAAATTTCACAAAAAATCAACACCATAATTTCAGAGAGGTTTTCAGAATGTGGTCTTAGGGAGCTATGCACCATTTATATAAACAAAGTACAACGTCTCTCTCGCATTGTCACTAAGTCCTCACTGGTGGTCTGAGCTACCCTTTTTCCCATGAGTGCTAAAACTTTTGGAACCCCATGTTACTTTATTCTGACATTCCCCTCTTCTGGCGCAGGGTCCAACCCATGCGACAATCCAGCAAAAAGTTTGTACAAAAATGTTTTAGTAACCAAGATCACATAACCTAGAACCAAAGAAATGAATTCTGACATAACTATGTGTCACTATGAATTTAACGAAAGCAACATAAAGAAAATCCAGATGTTTTTAACTGCAATTCAGTTCCATTAACAACTAAACACAAACTTTAGTTATTCAGTTCATCAATGTTTCACTTAGAAATTAGTCACACATCATCCTAATTTGTCTTGTACAAAGATGAGTATTAGATTAATGGACATCCAATGTAATTTGGATGAATAAACCCTACAAATTGAATCAAATAAATAATTCCCACCAAGTATAAAGGCATGACTCTGATTCTTTATCAAAAATATATTCCTTACTTTTGCATATCTTGAACTGTCAGCTAGCTTAATGGCACCAGGGAAACTTTCAATCTAATAAATCACCAATGATTCTGCTTGCAAAACTAATTCTTCAAACTAGTTTAAACTATTTCATTAACCTTTTAGTAATAAAACACATAAATCTAAAAGTCATGCTACATCCTTAATTATTATACAAAAAAAAAAAACATGTTATTAAGGCAACAATCACTACAAGCATTTTGATTCTATTGTCTCTTAAACAGTGTTAAAACTCAGGAAGGGAGGTGCTGAGCGTTACCATGACAACAAAGGCATGAACCAACCTAGTAGGTGGGCGGAGTCAGGCAGAACTAACCTCTGATTGACAGCCTATGGGCAGACCCACAGTTTCTTCATCCCATCCCACATTAGTGTAACTTAAACTGCAAAGCTATTAACATGCACCTACCTGAGAAACAAGCTGCTTCTTAACTCTCCTGAAAACTCAAAGTTTTAATCAATCTGGGATTTAGAAACATTATTCTAAACATGGATTATTGTTTCATGCAACATATAAACAAACATTAATTCCAACAAAACAAAGACAAAACATCAAAGACAGACAAATGGCCAAATTTGAAGCTTCAAGAATTCAAAGAAATTTTTAACAATCTCTTTTCAGAATATGTTTTCTCAGCCATATCTTTTAATGCTATAATTGATCAATTTTGTTATGACAATCGTCAGGATCCTTTTTAAAATGAGTGCACATAGTCCAAAGAGATCTCAAAGTATTTAGAAGCACAGCAACAGTTTTCTCTTATATGAATCCAAATTTACTGATGCTGAAACCTTTTGCTAATTCTTTGTACTGTAACTCTATAATAATAACTACAATCCTGAGAGTTATTGTTATAATTCTCTTTTTGTTTGACTCAATTTGATCGCAGCTGTATTGCAGAATTTCAAGTTAAATGCAAAGAAGTATTTTTTATTTAATTCAATTCAAATTCAAAGATACTTTATTGATCCCCGAGGGGAAATTAGAAAAGTCGGCATTGACATTTTTATGGTATACCCAAACTAAACAAAACTGCAGTGTTTGACTTAATCAGAAATTAAGATAAGAAGCTTGTCTCCAAACTGGACTTTTTCCCACATAGTGTTTAAAGAAGAACAACATCATTTTCTTTAATTTGGCTATTTAAATTTTGAGAGTTGGGGAAAACTTATTACTAGAACCCCTCTTTTACAATCCAAATGCTGATAAATGTTTCAATATTTTATCTCTTAGTAATCTGAAATTACCTTGTGTACCTTTGTACTCCTATGTATTCCTTTAATCTTTAAACCCTAAGAAATCAAACAAGGAGACTTGAGTTTGAGCCGACCATCCTCTTACTGTTAAGAGAGCATTTATTTCTTTTCTTTTCCTAAAATAAAGGATTTTACTGATCTTGATTCTGTTATAAAAATCCTAACCTTGGTTCCAAAACTAAACTCTTCAACCCCAATCTGTGTTCCCCAGAGTAGAAATTTTGAGTATTATTGCATTTCAAAGTCACCAAAATGACTGGAACTCATCATTGGCTTAGATCTATTTTAATAAGTAATCAGCCTACCTTTAATTAAGTCTTATAATTTCATGGACCCAAAATCTATGGCTTACAGGCTTCAGGAGTCCAGGAACCACAAGTTGAGTACTACTGCATTGAACAATGGTGTTAACTTTCTGCAGAGATTGAAGGATTGGCTAAATATATTATTTCTGCTTGGACAATAATCAGATTTAAAATTATTAGTTCACAGCTCCTAATTTACCTCAGATCATATTTGCTCCTATCCCAGTTCATAAGAAGCTTCAGACAAACATTATGCTAAAAAACCAAAAACAAAACAAAAACCAGATCTGTTTTAAAACAAAGAAAAAGCATGCTTAAAAACTTGGTACTGTGGTGGAAAATAACTCCACGGTTCTGAAGGCCTTTTCATGCAGAGTCTTTTAGGAAGCAGTTTAATTTTTGTGTGGTACCACTGTCCAATCAGATTCTTTCTAAATAACCCAATTTTTTCATACTCATTTTAAAGGTTTGTTTTTACCAAGGGAAATGTGTTTAACAAAACCAATTACTCTCAAAAGTTTTAAAAGTTTTTAGCTGGTGATATCTTAGAAAACAACAAGTGTTTTAATAGTTCTGTGCAGCACAGAACTGATCAGGTGTCCTTTCTTTCTCCAAAGGGAGAAAAAAGAACCTGCAGAACCAAACCTTTCATAGTTTTTTTTGTCAGGACCTGATATAAGGTACAGTGTAAATCAACACGCTGCATGAATCAGAAGAGGGAAGAAAAACCTAATATAACCTCTTCCCAGCAGCTGCTGTGAAAAACAATGAATTTGTACTTTCCATAAGCGTCAGTTAACACTTGCGGACAAAAACTGCACCAAACTGTAAATACTGTGTCAGAAACTGTATGAAGACCATCTGCAGTAGAACTAAGACTGTTTTAATGAGGTCTCTACCCATTAGATTTATGGGATACAAACTCTGACAACAGAAAATAATATCTGAAGGAGAAACCCATCAGGTTTTACGCATGCGCTTGGTTTTAAAAATGCTCCTTCATGAGATCTGTCCTGAGAATAACATAGAAACACTTGGTTACTGCTGAGTTTTGGAGATGTTGTAACTTCCTCTGCATTTTCATAACTTTTAATAACTATAATAATTGATCCTGAATATTCCACAACGAAAGAGAACTTGTTTCTCTAAAATAAGTAACTGGAAAGTATCAAATGAGTTAAGTTATCACCCTTTTAAAGATACTTTTCTAACCCTAAAATAATATTTTAACCCGCTATATCTGTCCACGTCAAGCAAGCGTCACATGAGCAGCGGTTAATAAGCGTTCTTCATTGCAGAAAATAGGAAAAGATTTATGCAAATGTGTGTGTGTTTGTACGTTACCCCCATCAGTTTCTAAATCGCTCCAGAGTCAGACTATCAGGCACACAGTCCTCTAACAGTCCAAAAAACAACCAGGCCCTTCTCAGGTCTGTTGGTGAGACATTCAATCATTCTTTGTCCACTTTAACTTCTCCAGGAGGGAGAAAGAAGAAACTTTGCTCCGGTTTCTCTTCTGCCCACATAAGATGTGCTTTCAATATAAATCCAGTGTATCGCTCTTCTGGCTCTTGCAAACAGCATGGATCTTTGTCCATCTCAGAGAATCCGGATTTTCTTCTGAGTTTCGTTTTTTTTTCTTGTAGAAAGTCACACTGCGATTTTCAACATGCAGGAAGGCAGATCTCTCTCTTTCAGGCCGTACTGGAGAAGCGTCTCTGGCGGAGTAGCCATGGAGAAGGGCAGGTTTCTAAAATCCAGACTCAAAAACGCAGATGTTGAACTTAAATCCCATATATGTGTGTATATGTGTGTGAGAGAGGCAGAAGAAAAGTTTAGTATAGGTTCAGATTTTGTACAAATACATATTATCAGTCAGTCAGTCAGTTGTCCCCCTGCCTGTCACTTCCTTCCACAACATGAACTATACTCCTTTCTAAAACAACTTTCTTTTCGCCTCTCCAATGTCCTTTTTCAATTTTACCTTCTTTACCGACTGATCGCAATATTTAAGACAAACGAAACTTCCTTCAGGAAAGTTTTAACTCTTTAACCCCTTAATTGATGCACTCTGTGCTTTTTAATCTTTTCTTGTTTTTTTTTTTTATTTTTCCATCAACTGTTTTACTTGAAACTTTTTAAACTATTTAACTTATTTACACTCAAACTTCCACGCTGTGAAAAACCAAATTTATCTTCCAAATTAAAGCACATTTAACACAATCATCCCCACTTTTTCCTTTCATTATTTTATAAATCAGAGTCTGAAGAAGGAGACACCCCTGATGCCTCAAGGTTCCGGAACCATTTTTTATTTACCTGTTCAGCGGCACGTCTGCCCACTGGCTTTTCTCCTTTATGAGGTGTAGAAAATTGCTAAAAACCACCCGCAAAACCCTGTGTTTTGCTTTATCTTATTGTTACCAATAAGAACCTCCCTGCAATTCCTTTTGCAGGGTAACCGGGCCCTCAGCTGATGTCCTCCCTCTCGCAACTCTGGAACCTAATTAATTAGTTAGGAGATGATGGTTAATGTGTAATAAAAATAATAATATACATTATATCATACAGAGCAACTTCTCACCCAGATATATTTGAAGACAAATTGTTCGGATCTAATCAGCCAGACGCCGCAGGCGGACATGAGAACTCCCCTCCGTAAAATGGAAGTGGACTGAGAACAACTCTCAGGCTGGCCAGGCGTCCGTGTCCCATCCTGCGGTCTCCTCTGGCACGTTAGATCCTGTTCGTGACGCCAAAATTGTTGTGGAATTTTCTTATCAAAGTGTGAGAGAAGTTGACTCATAACAAGAGAAAATCCGGACTTTGTCTTATAAGTTTTATTCAAAGGCATTCAGCGTTTGAAGACCCTGACACTGAGGTTAGTCAGTGAAACAGAGCCCCGATCAACATTTACACACAGTATTTATACCAGAACATGACAGTGTTATCTCAACTTCAAAGAGTCTGTGTTTTACGACCCCAGACCCTTCCCGGGTTCAGAGGTGACTAGGTTACCTAGGAACAACCATCTACTCTCCCCGAGGCATCACCCTAACAAATGCCCTTAACCATTAAACTTCTGATAATGGCTTTTACAGCTTCCTCCTCTAACACAGATGTTCACTGGAGTGAGGTAAACCAAAGGTCATACACTGTGGAATGCTTACTGCAAGAATTTCCATCACAGGCTCCACATAAGGGAAATGCACTTTGGTCCAGAAGCACTAAATGGGACTTGATTCATGGCAGAAATGGACCAGAACAGACAAACTGGAGGATGAGCATATGATCATTGTCACACATGAGAAAAGAGAAACAGTCCAGAAGGAACAGAGCTGTAGGGGCTTTTATGTGAAGTGAAATAACAAAAGCTAAATCATGTAAAGATTCCAAAAGATGTACTTGTGGCTAACGTGCTGCTAAATGCAAACACGACCATTAAGGTGTTTATTCTGAAAACAAGCCCTAACGGGTTAGAGCTACCTTGAAGTTTAAAGAGTTGATCTCTGAGGCTCTGTCAGTTTTGATGCCTGATTTTGACAGTGTAATTTGTGCGCTCAAATACCAAACTGGACTATCTCAGGCTTAAATCCAGCCCTTAATTCCATCATTCTGCTAGACAAATTGTATTTTTAATGCACATTTGACACATTATTTCCCTTGGGATTCTAACACTGCTGTCACACAAATTTGGATCTTGATACGCATATGTTGATGTATCTAGAAATGTTTTTTTGCAATGATCTAAACATGAAGAAATAAAGAAAACTTCAAGTCCTATCATGTCTATGAAAGTGTGTCATTTATGATGCAACCTTGTGACATACACGCATTGCTATTCAAGACGCAACATTTACATTGTGAGCTCCCCCAGGACATAGGAACTCGCTCTTTGCAGTGATGTTACCATGTTGTTTTTGTTTTTCGATACCTGATTATCATCTGACCATCTGAAGCTAAAAGCTCAGTGTTTAATACACCTTATATAAATGCTCCGAAGTGGTTAAAATCAATGCTCTAAAAGTAACTGCAATTCTCCTGCCATCTCAGTCACTCCAAGCATAGCACATTAGGGAGGTGAGTGAATCTTTATCAGCGCAGACAGAATATTTGCACTGCGTAGCATAAGATTAACCAGTTTCATTATTGAGTCATTACTATGACTTTTGTGAAGCATTTATGCCACAGAGGTTTTTGATGTTCCCAAATAAAAACCAATGGGAGCCTGTTTTAGTTAGTTTTCCAACTGCCTATGCTATATTATCAGATGAATAGAAAGATGACGCTAGAGCGTGATTTACTTCAAGCCCTGTATCTATATTGGCACACAAACTGTGAGAAAGTATTTGCCCTGTTACAGATTTCTCCTTTTTCCCTTTTTGTCACCCTTACATGTTTCAAAGAATTAATTCAATTTTAAAATCAGACAAAATCAAATACAAACAGTGGGTTTCAAACTATGGTGTGATTTATTAAAGGAAAAAAAAGTATTTATACCAAATGGCTGTATGTATAAAAGCATCTGCCTCTTAAATCTATCCTGGTTGTACAACAGTTGGCTGCAACAACTGCCAAGAAGCAGTTGATGACTGGTAGTAGGTCTTTCACATTGCTGTGGAGAAATTTTGGCCCGGTCTTGTTACAGAATTGGTTAATTATAACACACTGGAGTCCAGAGTTTAACTAGGCCTCTCCAAAAACTTATTTTTTTAGTCATTCAGAGTTGGTTTGTGTTTGGCTGCTGCATAATTCAATTCATTTCAATTCAATTCAATTCAGTTTTATTTATATAGCGCCAATTCACAACACGTTATCTCAAGGCACTTTACAAAGTCAATTTAATCAAATCATACAGATTTCAAGTCAAGTATATGCATTCCAATTAATCATAACAATCAAACAGTGCAGTCAGATTCAGTTTATTATTCAAACTGATCAAAAAGTGTTTCCATTTAAGGAAATCGAGCAGATTGCATCAAGTCAGTGACTTGAAGCATTCACTCCTCCTGGATTAGCATGTAGAGACAGTGGACAGTCACTTACATTGACTTTGCACCAATCCCTCATACTGAGCATGGATGTAGCGAGTGTTGAGAGAAAAACTCCCTTTTAACAGGAAGAAACCTCCAGCAGAACCAGGCTCAGTGAGAGCGACTGGGAGTTTGAGAGAACAGAGCAGAGACAAAAAAGAACACAGAAGCACTGATCCATGAGTACTTTCTATGCATTTGAACTTCAGGTCACAAACTGATAGCTGAACATTCTCCTTCACAATTGTCTACTAGAGAGCAGTAATGGTTCCATTACACTAAGTAATCCAGTTTCTGAAGCTGGATAGAAGCCTCAGATTATCCCATGATTGATAGGTATAATGTTCTTTTTCTGAAATGCTTTGTTAACTTACAACAGATGTAGCTAGATGTACACCCTCCCATAAGTTTTATTTTTGTCTCATCAGTCCATGTAATATTTTTCCAGATTCATTGGAGAAAATCAAGGTGATTTCTGGTGATTGTTAGACAGTGTTTGTATTGTTTTGGTCAGCTGTGGTTATTGCCTTGGAACTCTGATGGATGCGTTTGCCCAATCTCTTTCCTATTGTAAAATCACAGTGACCACAGACCTGCAGCTCTGGCAGTAATAAGACCTGGTTCTGGCAAGTGAAATTGACCACAGCTTTCCAAAAAGTGAGGTCATGTTAATTTTGCTTTTACAATAAAAGAAATCTTCATTTGAGAACTTTGTTTTGTATCTAGTCAGGTTATCATTTTTAATTAATAAAAATAAAATAGAAACTTACTACAGTAACCGAATGCTTCAGTGCCAAGAGAGAAATAAGGACCATGCATACAGATCTTTTTACTAAAATCAAGACACAAATGACCATGTGTACAGGCATACAGTAAACTTTGTCCATTGTTCTTTACAATTACTCCAAATTATACCACAGTGTGAACAACAGAGGGAAGCTGACAGTATAACAGATTTCTAAACTTATCTTCTAGAGAGAGTCTTTTTTCTTTGCCTCTGTATCTACACCAGCCTTCTAATCTTTGCTCCATCTGTGTTTATTTCAGTTGTTGATCTGTAGTTGTGTGCTCACAGTAAACATACATGGACAAAAAGTTATAACCTAAAATGTGATGACCCCCATATTATAGCACAATAATTTATTTCAACACTGATCAAAACGACAGCTATCTGTTCTAGTTTATTTTTTGTTGCGTGGGCATGGTCATGATTTAGACAGTGTACAGTAATATATAGAAATGTGTTTGTATTTGCATGCAATTTATTCTTCTTCTACAACTTTTATGTGTTTCATTTCCAAACATCCCAAGATAAGCGATCTAAAACAGCAATAGAAAACCTTAAAATGTGTTGCTTTAATTGATAGAGTTATTTACATGCAGATGATTTAGCTCATCTTCCCATCACCAAAGCTCCAACATTGTTTTATTATTTCTCAGACCAGTGGTGGAGCTTTTACATAACACACTCTGGCCATTACCTCCTATATGTAATCATTTGTAATCAAAGGCAGCACATTATGCAGAGTAAATTGGGGAGATGATAAGATTCATGATGATTGTCAAGTGCTGGCTGGCAGGTTTGTGAGGGAAAGAGGAGACTGACTTGCCTGTGTGGCTCTTTCTCTCTCATCTTATTGATTAGTCATCTCTCCCAGACTAAGAATATTCCAGCTCTTAAGTACTTAAGTAAATATTGTTGAAGACAATTGTAGCTCACCTGCAACAGTCACAAGCATGTATGCTGGGTTTGAAAGTGGTTTAAATGCCACTTTCTTTCTTTAAAAAGACAAAACTAAATAGGCACAACATTACAAATTATAATTTTGAAGGGTCAAATGTTTGTTACAATAAGTGAGTAATTTAAAAAGCCAACACAATGACATAATAAAGTTCAAGAGCAGATTTATTTAATTAAACTGTAACTCATTATTAAAGCTACCTGTTCAGTGATAAAACTAAAGGTTCACCTTCTCCAACAATATAAAAGAAAGCAATAAAAAAATTTGCATAGGCTTCCAATTTCCAAGAAAAAGATTTATATAAATAATTGATCATTAGGTCAAAAAATATATTTGTCCTTCAAGCGATATATAGGATTCATAACCTGTATATGACTAAGGAACACAAACTAATGCCTAATTGTGAATTAAAAAAGGAAACAGAAATTTGTTTTCCAAAACAGAAAACTGAAACATATGGTGTGCATCTGTATTCAGACCACTCTAGTGCCACTGTCTTAGAAGTAATCAGTCTGCAAATATGTCCACCTGGACCTGGATCACCTGGACACCATCTGCAGGCCTCAGAGGTTTCCCCATAAGCTACGCCACTGTGAAACATGGCAGCATTATATTTAGGTGCACACCTTTCTTAACAGTGCCAGTGAAGCTGGTCAGAATGGAGGAGTGACAACAAATATTCCCTTTGAAAAAGAAGAGCTATGACAAGAAACAAGCAGAAGAGACCAAATCAATTTTTTTTACAGTACATAGAAAATGGCTAGTATGAAGGAAAACTACTCACTCTGAGGACACAATAACCTCTGTGCCACATGGTGGTGGCAGCATCATGCTGGGGGGGAATCATCTTTTCAACAGGGACCAAGAAAATGGTGTTAGAATCTGTTAGAGGCAGCAAAAGACTTGAGACAGAGGGTTATCTTCCAGCACCACAACAACCCTAAACTTAGACTTAAACTTTGACGTTCTCCATTCAATCCGGCTGCATTTTATTTGGAAAGAAAATTGAAAACCCTGCTTCCTACTTTCGGTACTTTTATCACACATAATCCCAATACAATACAGTGAAGTTTTTGGTTGTAAAGTAACAAAACGTGGACAAGTTCAAGAGGTATGTATAATTTTGTACTGATCCTCAGAAAGCACTGTATTTTCCATACCAATCAGTTCTTTACCTGTAATGATCTAATAGGGAAATCCATGCGCCTTTTTGATTGATGGATCTCAAATAAGACTTTTCTTTGCTTTCCCCAAGGCTAGAATTCTCACAATGTATTTTACAGCTCAGAAGAGGCTTTCTGTACTGGAGAAAATAATATTTAAAGTCAGAGGGAGAGAAATACACTAAAATGTGTGAATTTGCATTTAATAAAGAATTCATTTATGGCTGCAACTCAAATAAAACATTAATCTCTTACTCCCACTTTTCTTTTTCCCTCTGTGTGTAAGTTCTCCTATTGCATGCTTTTTATGTTTTGCTTGGCAGAACTTTACAGGCCAGATAACACAGTGAATATTACAGTAAGATATATTTGGATTAGTATTTAATTGTGATCTATTTGCACTTTGTTTCACTGAGATGTGCCTCGGTGAGAGCCTTCTGATAGCAGGTATGGAGCACACTGCAGGAGAAGCAGGCATACTGTTTAAAGTACTGCACTGCTGACACTTCCAGCAGGAACAACGTTTGGGAAATGGCTCCCACTGGTTGAGTAGTGCAATGTAAACACCTCATGAGAAAGAAGCACTGACAGTCCTAACAGCTAATTGCTGAGAGCTTGTTTCAGAAAACAATCTCCACCAAACGAGCTGTATTTCTGCAGCTTCATCTCTGGCTCCCTTGTTTATTTATTTTTTTTAACTGTCTATTGCATTTCTCAATGTAACAGCTTTCTTGCATTAAAATAAGACAAAAAAAGAAAAAAACAACAAAGCTTTCATTTTTTTTCCCTTATTCCGTTTATTATTTTATCCTTCTCTCCCTTCTCGTGTTTTTCTTAGCTGTTATCTATCCACCTTCTCTTATTTAGCCTTTTTTTTTGCCATTCCCCTATTGTCACACACACAAAAACATATGCAAACCCTCCTCCACTGTCCTTGGTCACTGAAAACAGTCGGTTTGATACTGTATTTGTTTAGGCCAAACACGTATACACGTCCCACCAATCAATATTTTCTTTCCTCCTTCTCCCCAGCCATATGTTATATCACCTAAATCTCTATTTTCCCTTCCTCTTGTTTCTCTGCTCAATCAGTCTATCCTAACTCACACAGGCTGTATTTACAGTACTTTTCATTTCTATTTAGTTCACAGCTTCCTATTGTACCCATCTTTCAATCCATCAGTCACTTTTTGCTTCAGCTTCTCCCACCGCCATACCCTCTTGTCTTGCTTTTCTTCCTCCCTTCTTTTCTGTCCAAAAGACTGATCAGGGTCAAAGAATCGACAAAGTGTGAAACAGTGAGAGGGGAGTCAGATGAAGACAGAGCGGAAAACATAGAAAAGAGGAAGGAAATGGGAGAATGCAAGAGAGTTACTTTGTAGGGAATATTATGTCAGCAGGCCTCTGTTAATCAATACATTTGTGTCTGGAGCTGTGAAAATTGGGAAAAGAAACGGGGAATATGGAGAGCCAGAGGGAGCGGGGAGGAAAGTGACAAAAAAATGGGAAAAGAGAGGGAGGCCTGTTGGCACAAGAAATAAATTGAAAATGATGTGCTGTGTGTTGTGTGTGTGTGTCTCACATATTAACCTTGCTCTCTCTCAGGTAGTCATTATCTCTCAGTGTAGTTGTTATAGGGGGTTTGCACATACTGTATTAACCCTCATATCCCTCTGTTGGTTAGCTTCTTTCTAGGCATCGTGCAGCCATGAACTCAACTTGTGAAAGTCTTTGATTATTTAAAGTTTTTAAATGGAAATTTCAGGGTTTTTGAAGGGAGGTTCTGTTAAATGGTTACACTCAGTTAATGTCTCAGCAGCAAGATAAATCTTGGAATCCTCATTTAGTATCCTCCTTGTTTCTATAACCCATGGAAAAGCTAAGACTGTCTAAAAAATCCGGATGCATATCTGTTACTGCACAGCAATAAGGTCAGTTGTATTTTGCTCAAAGGCCAAACTTAACTACTATGCACCTTTTTTAGAATAAGAAGTTGGCAATTAGCCAGTCAGTGTGCTGGTTTTGAAAAAAAAAAAATGTCATGGATATGGAAATAGCCAAACGATTGCATAGGCAGCATAGCAAGAATACAACAAAGAGGTAGTCCTCAGGTAGCTTCCTGAGGAGTTCAGCTGCAGCAATTCAGAACATACCAAGGATTTATATGGAAGCAGGAGTGATGAGGAAATGTTAATATTGTTGTCAGGACACATGAGGGGTGCAGTAGTACAAGTCTGCACCACAACAATGTTAAGATGAGGTGTTTGCTTCCTGAGGTAATAATACGTGCTGGGTACTGTCTGGGTAAGATAGATCACTAATTTAGTAGGTGTTAGGCAGAGAGATTCACAATCGGTGGTGACATTATGATTTTTATGAACATTGTTCCAATTTGAATTGATCAGAATGACGCTATGCATACTTTGACTGACGTCACATTATATTCTATTGTAAAGTCTATTGTGTATGTATGCATCTATATATATATATATATATATATATATATATATATATATATATATATATATATATATATATATATATTTGTACAAGAAATTCTTTATTATTGAGAGCAAAGTTTACCAGAGTTTGTCTGTACAAACTTGGCAAAAAACCTGATTCTGATTTACCCTTACCGATCTATGTTTATATAAATAAACAGCATCGGGTGGCTGTGGCCATCACAGTGGTGCAATATAAATATAATAAAAATAGGCTAAGAATGATGATAATCCTTAGTTGTTTATTAGTTGACAAATAAGACTGAATAAAGTGACTGTAAACAAACAGCTGGATAACATAGCCATTACTCAGCTTAGCTTAGAACTGAGAACCGCTAAAGGACTGATTTGTCATGTTAATGTTGCTCTGTGTCACTTCACCCCTTCATTCCTTTCTGATTAATGTTCACTCTGAAGATAAGTGGGTGGATTGTTTACACCTGCAAGTATACTGTCAGCATGCATATCTGTGTAAGAGATTTGTGGCACATCACTGTGTCAAAACTAGAATTGACACTGAAAGCAGAGGGCTATTGCTTTGGCAGCAGGAGAACAGGAACTGTTTGTTTGGTATGTACTTAAACCCCCCTTTTGTGTTCCCACAAAACCCATCAGCGCAACATTCAACCCCCACCCTCATGAAAACAAGCAAGCAAAAAACATGGTTTTGATGGATGCTAATGAACAAAAAATGAATCACAGCTCCTCCATACTTTGGCTTGTGCTCACAAAGTAGGTTTTTACATTTTGCAACATTATTCCCTGGACATGATAAGAAAGAGCATTTTTATCAAAATGTGATGAGAAATCTATTTTTGACATATATATCTTTGTTCAAACTCATCAAAAACTTTTACATGTGTTAATTCTTTTGCATTTGCATTGCAGTGAAAAAATACAGGTGGGAGAAAACCTTTAAGGAGTTTGAGCACAACGTTGTGTCCTTCAGAGCTGAGGTACAGCCCAGTTAGGGCCTTAATGCCACACGTCACCAGGCTTTGGCTCTGATGTTATTCTCATGACAAGTATTGAAAGCTGGCTTCTCCTGTGTTGCAGGACCAGGGTGATCTTGCAGTCATGCCACTGAAACATTATGAAGCTTCAAAAAAACAATTTAATTTCAATAATTGTATGCCTATTATAAATCTGCTAAGAGCAGTGACATTTTTCTGTGGTAGTTTAAGAAGTGGTCAGTGATGAAAAGATTAAATCTGATCTGCTCTCAGCAGTCCTTAGGAGAAGGACTGTCACACCCAAAACAAAACATAAGGTAAGGATTTTTCCCCTGTCGGCTTTTTGTTGGTAGTTAAAGAAGTAAACATACAGGGATTTTGGTGGCTGCTTCAACTTCAGTTTCTTCAGTCACTGTTGGTTACTGTGGAAACTGAACCACTTCGCAGGAACCCATATGTTTTATTGTGAGTTTATATCTAACAAATTAAGCAATGAACCATTACAGGTGCAGCTGTGAACAGAGAAAAAAAGTGCCAATGCTGTGCAGGGATATGTCTGTAAATCTGTGATTACAGAAAAGCCAAAAAGATGAGATTTAGCTAAACTGAAAACCACTTACATGTAAAAAGCAGCTCAATGCGCTCCATTAGTAATCAAAATAAATCTGCAAATTAGAGAAGAACACATGAAGAACAACATGGAATGAGTATTAAATTTATGAGAACATATCAAACAGCACTGACTGAGAAGAAAATTTGATTTGTTAGAATTTTCCTGCATATGTGTACATATGCAGGAATTTGTGCATATGCATGTGTCAATGTATACTTGAATGTATGGTTGTAAGTCTGAAGTGACGCGATCATCAAGTCAACTTCAGTCTTTTGGAGTTTAAGTTAGAAAGTGATTATGGATGTCAAAGTTATGACTTTTAGGGTGTTTTGTACAGTATTTAAATTTTGTGCTGCTGCAAATCAAAAGCAGTTGCAGCCAAAAGTGACTGCGATACTGGGGATGAAAAAAGTTCACTCCTACATGCATTGAGTTTGTCTTGTAAGATGGAGTGGCAGAAACCTAATTTTCCCTAACTGCCCTGTGAGTAACTGTTACCATAAAGCTCCAGGAACAACTAATCTGGATTTTACTAAATTAAGATGTCATGAGAGTCATCTACTGGTTACATGTTAACTTCTTAAAACATTTTAACGTTTTGACTTAAAAAATCCTGCACTCAGTTGGTAGAGTGGGTGCACGGTGTACTGAGGCTGGTGGTTCTCAGCGCACCTGTCCTGGGTTCAACTCTCCCCTGCCTTTTACATGTCTTCCCTTCTCTCTCTGACACCTCTCCTGTCCATTAAATGTCAAATAAAGGCCGCTAGTGCCACAGCATCTTTAAAATAAAAATGTTGAACTATTACATTAGTTCATATATATATATATATATATATATATATATACGCTACCAGTCAATCGCCTTGCTCATTTAAAGGTTTTCCTAATTTTTATGACTATTTAAATTGTACGTAGATTCTCACTGAACGTATCAAAACTGTGAATGAACACATATGGAATTAGGTAGCAAACAAAAAATTGCAAAAGAACTTTAAATATGTTTTATATTTTAGATTCCTTAAAGTACCCGCCCTGTGCTGTGATGACTGAAATATTAACCTTTGGCCGTCTCTCAATGAACCTCTGGCACGTTCTTTCAAGACTCTTTGGAAAACCATTTCAGGTGACCGCCTCATGAAGCTCAGGGAGAGAATGCCAAGAGAGCAAAGCAACAATAAAGCAAAGGGTGACTATTTTGAAGAATCTAAATTATAAAAAGATGCTTAGATTTATTTCACACTGCATAATTCCATGTGTTCATTCATAGTTTTGATGCCTGTGGTGAGAATCTATGAAGATAGTCAGAAAATGAGATCCAAGTGATAAAGTTTATCTAAAACTTTTGACCAGTAGTGTGTGTGTGTGTGTGTGCTTGTGTGTGTGTGTGTGTGTATATGTATATATATCTTAATATATATAAATATAAAACTGTGTGTGTGCATACATCTGTGTTGTGCGAGGATGAGTCTGTTAAGTAATCTTAATTATTGTTATCATTTATGCAGCACAATAACTACTTCCGCCCCCATCTTTGTCTCTGTCTGCTATTAAATCCCTCTCCCTCGTTTACTCTAACAGCCTGTTTCTATTTTTCCTCATATTGTAGCTTCTCAGCCTGCAGCCTAAATACCACCCATTTCATCTTCTCCGTGACTTGCTTTCTTCCAGTCCCTCCATTATTTTTCCCTTCTGCCTCCCATTTTCCTTGTCATTTTGTTTTGTTCCAGCCAATAGCTAACCATTTTTTTAATCCCATGATTAAGTTAGGAATTTCTTACACAGTTTGGCAAGCATGCAATCTGGTTTTTCCCTGCCAACTCTGTGAAGGTTACTGAACCTTTCTTCTTCCTTTTAGACATCTTTATAATCTCTGATGTAATGTCCTCTGTAATGTACATAATATAAAAAAAGACTTTGATTTTTCTCCTGTTTACCTTATTCCTCTCTTCTCCTTGGTGTTCCTCTATTTTCAGGCACCCTCTCTAAGTGCGATATATATCTACCTCCCCCCCCCGGTAGGTTGCAATGGTCGCCATACCTACTCTCTCTCTCCTATTGGTCCTGGCAGAGTGGGCAGGTCTGGTGGACACATCTCCCCACCTCCTGCTCCGGCCGAGCCCGCGGGAGCGTGATGCAGGGGCCATGATGAACGTCAACATTGCCGTGATCCATGCTGGTGCAACGGTGCAGGCGGAGGCGGCAGTGGCGGGACCTGGGGGAAAGGTGCTCTACCCCGACTTAGGACGGGTATACGGCTCCCTGGGGGAGAGCGTGGTCACCCAGTGGGGCTATGCTAACGTCATCTGGCTTCAGGTTAGAGAATGTGTCCTCTGCTCGCTCAACCTTACTTGAAGGTGGAGAATAACAATCCATTATTCATACTTATTGAGCTGAATGAGCAGCACATTGCTGTTGTATAAGCCTCGCTGAATGAGCAGGTGTCAGCCTCCACTCCAACTGTATCTTGTATTGTTAGTAAAACATGTCATACATACTAGAGACCTTCAATGTAAATAACACACTGTCAACACTCCCTGTCCAGGATGCCCAACTCTACTTGTCTCCTGTTTTCTCCCCTTTCTTCATTCCTCCCTTCATCTCCCAGGTGAATGACAGCAGCCCTAAGACGGTGCTGTCCCAGCTGTGTAAGCTTTTAGCAGCAAGGCCCCTGCAGGGTCTGGTTTACGAAGAGGAGAGGCCCCCTCGGACGGCTTGGGGTCCCTTAGCCCCCACGCTGGAGTTTGTCTCTGCACAAACAGGACTGCCTATAGTGGCTGTAGGCGGGGGAGCAGGGCTGGGGAGGATGCCACAGGTAGGAGGAGGGAGGTTGGGAAAGGGTTGGTTGGGAAAGTCCAGAGGCAATGTTCCGAATTTAGTATTTTCATCTACGTCCTTCAAATAGTAGGATTAGGTGTATAACATATTCTGAAATGCTTGGTCTGATCCACAAAATTTGAGCTGTATTTTCTCATATTTTCTGCCATTACAACCAAAAATCTAAATGTATTTTATTGGGATTTTATGAGATGGACCAACACAAAGTAGCTCAAAATAGTGAACTGGTAGAAATATGATACCTTGTTTTTAAAATTGTTTACTAAAAAAAGTAAAACATTTGTCTTATGTGTACTCAACCCCCTTTAATCTGATGCCTTAAATAAAAAGTTCCTTCAGAAATAATTAATTCATACGTTTATTATTAAAAGTGACTGCAAGCTATTCTATGATTGCCTTAGATGTTTGTTAGAGAACATTAGTGAAAAAACAGCATCATGAAGGACAAGGAACAAAACAGACAGATACGGGAGAAAGCCATAAGGAATTTAAACCAGGGTTAGGTTATAAAATGATATTCCAAGCTTTAAACAACCCACAGAGGTCTGTTCAGTCCCTCATCAAATGATGGAAGAACATGACACAGTTGCAGCCCAGTAAAGCATAGCTTCACTTAAACTAACAGGCAGGGCAAAAGCCTTTTGTCAGAGAAGCAGTCAAGAGAGCCATTGTAACTCTGGAGGAGCTGCAGAGAACCTTTTTTCATATTTTGTTTTTGAAAAAAAATCATTTTGCTTCCAAATTTTGCACTACTTTTATTTGGCCTATCAAATTAACTCCCAACAAAAGGCAGTAAGATTTGTAGCTGTGAAGCAAAACTTTGGTAAGGCACCATTAGGTAGATTTTCTACTCATCTTTTGCTCTCACAATCTGCTCTGTCTCACCCGTCATTCACCAAGCAAACACAACTCATCACATGCTGCTGCTTAGATCTGGGAATATTTTTCATGCTATGTGCTTGAACGGTCAAACAGCAGCAGTGCATGTCGTTCTTATGAGCTTGGCAACAAAGTTTGAGAGTTATAATGAGTTAGAAGGATGAACTAACTGGTTTGCGTATGTTTTATTGGGTGCAAAGCAGTTTAATATTTTAGTAAATCAGGGGCAGTGTGTATTACCAACAAAATGAAATGAGTTTAAAGAAAGAACTGCTTATGTTGCAACAGCTGATATTTTGCACACCCTGTGTGAAGAACGAGTGCCAATAGGATGGAGGGGACGCTGAAGGTCAGTGTCACTGATCTGCAAAAACTCTCTGCTGTTTGATCTGTAAATGTCACCAAATGGGGCTGTCACACTGCCTCTGATGTTCCTGGTAGGGAGGCAATGGACAGACATGAAGGTGTATTTGAGTGGACAAGGATGCTGTGTACGCTCTGTACATTTTTGTGGATTTGTTTGTGTACATCAGAGAAAACGTGTACTATATTGCATCACCAAGCACGACAGAAAGGGGAACAAAAAGCCTCATATTTGTGCTTTTAGAATAGCCATTTACTCTTGAGGAATTAAGTTGTAGCACTTTGATAAACTTCCTTTGAAGATGTACTCGTTCTCATCCCCTCCCACCCCTGAGCAGACTTTTTAGAAACACTCCCTTCAGAACGTCAGAGGAGATTTTACTCAACGGGCCGGGCTTTTTCAGCCCTACGGCTGCACAAATGCTGCTGCGGCATTAAAACTTTAAGCCTCATGATGCCCGTGATTAATTGTGCATAAAGACAGAGCAGCTCAGGGCATTGTACTTCCTTGTAGTTAAAGTGTTTTTAATTTCTCAGTTCTGACACAGAGGATCAATTTTGCATCAACACATTTAACCACATCTGCTGCTCTCATTCCCAAATCAGGAATCAGGTTCCATCTTTCTCCAGTTCAGCTCCTCCACCGCACTCCAGTTAGAGGTAATCTTCGAGGTGCTGGAGGAGTACGACTGGACTGCCTTTTCTGTGGTGTCCACACGTCACCATGGCTACCAGGACTTCCTGTCCGTGGTGGAGGGTCTGACGGACGGCTCGTTCATCGGCTGGGAGAAAAAGAGCGTTGTGATCCTGAACGTGACCGACGACCCTGGGGGGGCACGCACACGCAGGCTGCTGAAGGAGAACGAGGCGCAGGTGAGACAGGGGGGAGGGAGGAGGACTAGAGGGAGGAAAGGGGAGGAAGTGCTGCGACAATCATTGGGGGCCCCCTTTCGGACAGGTGGCTTCCCAGCTTTTTCCTTCCTTCTTCGTCACTCCCTCTGCCTCTCCATCTCTCTCTCTCCCCTCTCTCCTCTATCCCTCTGTTCTTCTCTTTCCATCTGCTATGGCCCTAAGGGCTCGACAGAACAACCAAAACCACCAGTCAGTCTCATTTCCCCAGGTTCCCCTGGTTTTCCCATTAAGGAAGCTTAAAACATTCGTATACCAGTATTTCACAAGCTGGTCATTTTTGATTTGAGGAAGATTCAAAAAAGGAAAGATGAAAGAAGTGTTATTAATAAAGGAAACTGTCAATGACATGACCAAAATCTTGCACATTCATCTAAGATATTGTTTCTCTACTTTTTTTGGAGGAGACTTGATGCGCATTGAGGACATAAACAGCAAATCATCACATAACATCTGACCTGATGTGATTCACTGCCTCACTGTGAACTAGTTCTTGTTTACTTGTCGGCTTTTTTTTAATAAAATAAGGTTTAACTAATTAAAAGTCATGATGTCATGTTTCAGTTAGCTTACCAATCATGCCCTTTGAAACCAGGCCTTTCCAGTCTATGTACTTCAGTGTATCTTCTGTTCTCTTTTCTCACATGACTATTTTAATTGGTCAGAATTTTCAATAAAGCTGTTCTTATTTACATATTTTCCATATTTAATTGCACTCCCTTTTAAAGCAAAGTGTTCCCGCTTTGATAAAGATCTTGATTCTGTTTAAGCACGTCAGCTTGCAAAATTGCCAATAATTTAAATTAAAGACAACATCAGCACACATATGTCACCTAAACTTCCCTGTATGATGGATAAAGAGAAAAGTCAGAAGTGAAAGAACGCAATGGCTGCAGGTATTTTGCTCTGCTCCTCACTGCTGTACCTGCATGCCCAGCCCAGCTGCTCTCCTTCCCTGCCAACTGCAGGGTGACATGCAGTAACAACTGAACAAGAATTTTAAAAACAGCAAAATCAGTTTTGATGGTTAGGGCACGAACCTGAAGTTTACATTGTCATGTATAAAGTATGAATTGTCGTTGACAACTTTAAACAGAGATATATGTTTTCAAAAGAGACTTATCCATTCTGTATGCCTGCACATACAGCAGTCACTAAGCTCTTACCTTTGAGGTAAAATGTCACACCTCTTCTATAAAGGAAATGGAATTTGCCGCAAAACACTGCTGAGGTTACATCTTTCAGTCACTACTAATAAGGCACTGAGTTTAAATTCAGCATTATAAAGTTTAAGGTTCTCTAAGAACAGTAACAACATTCATGAACATACTTGTGCACAACACTGATACCAGGCTAATAGAGTGCATAAACAACTTAAATAGCTTTGTATTTAAGATCTACTCATCTATTTCATGAATCGGGTAAAAAATATATCTCAGTTTGTTGCAAATACTTGAAATTTTAATTCTCATTCAAATATAATTTAACATTTTTTTGTTTTTTAAGTTAATGCACTTTGGTAAATTGAATCCAAATTGAGCCATATAAGTAAATGATTGATTCAGTTTGGGTAGAATGAACTGGGGTTTTGGTTTCTACTTCTAAACTCTTTAACTCCTTTGAACTATGCTTGTGTGTTATCTCCTTCCCTACTTCTTTGATACTTTTATTGCTTCTTCCTTTGCTCCTAATGTTGTTGTTTTTTTTTACCTACAACCTGCTATTTTCTTCCAAATTCCTTGCTTTATCAGTATTTTGACCACACATCAGCTTCCACTCTCATTCCCCTTGATCCTGCTGTTACATTGTCTGTTCCTGTACCTTCCTTCTCAGAACTCCCACCCACCCCTCTCACCTTGCCTCACTGGCTCCCCCATCCTACGTTTCTTTGCCTAGAGACAAGCCTCAGTAACCTCAGATGCTGTGCCTTGCACCTTTTTCTCTGCATGGCTATCTTTCATGCCTCCAGTTCACTCGTCCACTTCACACACTCTTCCCTGCATGTCTTCCCTGCCACAGGCTCTGCTCTCTGTTGGCTCGGTTTAGTCTGGGTCTCAATGTCATCACTAATGTCCCAGCATGGCCATTGCAGCTCTGCCTATCATTGTGTTTGTAAGTGTGCGCACGTGTATTGGATTTCTTAGGCTCCACTCTGCCAGATTGTTGTTTAAACGGTATAATGCCTGCCATGATTTGACCATACAAAGACCTAACTATAAGACCTACTTGCTTGTCACAGCTACCCTCCTCCTCCAGGGCTTACAACTGCTTGTGATGGAGTAGTGATGCTGTGTATATTTGTATCTCATACTCTTGCTGTCTGTGCTACATGTTTTGTAATGTCTTCTACAATGTAGATGACCTGATGTAGGTCTGCAGCTCATTTTCTACTTCACGTCTCCACTGTCTATGCTTCATTTCTCTTCCAGTGTCTACCTTGTGTGTATTTTTTCTGTTTTTCTCTGTGTCCCCATCTTTCTCCATTTCCCATCTTTCGGTAGTGCAAGTGTCTGTTTATAAGTCTGATTCCCTCCTTCATTCCTTCATGCAGTCTCTCATCCTCTTTTTCCCTCATCTCTCCTCCCACTCTGTCACTCTTGGCCCATGCCTAATTCACTGGAGGTTTATTGGCACACAGGCAGAATTGTTTTGCCAAACCATTACAGTTCAAAATTCAATGAAGGGACCATTCTCAGAAAGTGCTTTCCATCTTTATCCCTGACTGTCTACCTTCCAGTGCTTCTTGTCCTTTGGTCCTCTTTTGTCTTTTTCTGTCACTCCATATTTTTGCATACTTCCTCTCTTCGTCCTTTTGGGAATTTCATTAGAACTTAAGTCTCAGGCTCAAGGGAAATGCACATGGGAGGCACAAAAAAGTATGTCATATCTTATAATAAAGAACCCACACTGGTTGTGTCTGGTCATGGCTGATGTTCCAAGGAGCAGCACCCAGCGGCCATTTTCAAACCTGTTCTCTTCATCTGCATTGATGTTTGATGTTTTTCTTTCAAAACTATCCATGAATGAAGTCTAGTAATCTTCTTAGTTTTGGTGCATTTTAGCAAGATGTTTCCAAATTGTATTAAAAGGCTCCAGCTGATGCATATCAAATGGTGTTCCGGATGTGGTTTCCTCTTTAAGCTCAAATAGGACCTAAGCCTCAAAAACAAAAACTTGAGACTTGACTTGCACTTTAAAGACTTAAGACTCGACAAAATGGTCTAGGACTCAACTCTGATGAAGCCTCAGATTGTAGCTCTGGCAGGTGATGCGCATATATGCATCTGAAGGGCTGTATTTGATTGCCATGGGCTATTAATTGCCTATAATAATCTGTTGCATTTAGCTGTAGCTTCACAACCATGACTACACATATCTATCCCAAAATAAAATAAAATAAAATAAATGTAATCTTTGACATCATATTCTATCATTGTTAGGCTAGTATCATTACAAAGACGGCTTTTCAAAATGAAAGCACTTCCTGTTCCTAATCTTTTTGAAAATCGGCATTCACACAGGACACTGCACCCTGCTCTTTATGTTGTAGTTTATAGTGTCTCTAGGAACATATTTTCCGTTTAGATTTGACAACTAACATTTAACATACATATTTTAGATCAGGCAAATTCTCAGATTCAGAGAGGAGAAGGAAAGCCTCTAGACCCTGACCTATGCATTGTATAATGAAGGAATGGACAGTGTGAACACAGGGTTACACAGGTGTTGTCTATGACAACTCAAAGACTAAATAGTTCTTCAAGAAAGCATTTCAATAATTTATTCAATACCACGTGCTAAAGAATTAATGTGTATTTATAGTTCTTATGTGAGCATTATGACTTGTTAATTTTTGAAGTAATTTACAGCAGCTCAAAGTATCTATCTATCCAACCATTCATCTATTGTCTATACCTGCTTATCCTTACAGCCTCGCCAATGGTGGGGGCTCTGTCTCCAGCGATAATTGGGCAAAAGGCAGGTTACACCTTGGACATAAGAGAAAGTCCATGTAGGCCAACACAGAGGCATACAAAGGATAGACAACCATGCACGCACAGACTCATACATAAGGACAATTTAGAGAGTCCAATTAACCCAACAGTCATGCTTTTGGACAGTGGGAATAAGCCAAAGTACCCAGCAAGAACCTACACATGCACAGGACGAACAGTTCATACCAGTTTCTGCTTTTCAAGTTAAATGTTTAGAAGAAATATAATTTTTAAACATTCAAGTGTTACACTAGGATACATACTTTGATTTCATAATATACAGCAGTGCAGTTTTATAGGCAGACTAGATGGCATGCATTAGGTAAAATAATATTTATTATCAATTGAGAACTGGCTTAGGACTGCCGTTCAGTGACTACAGACATAAATGTGACTTGTTCCTCAAAGACTAAAGACCTAACTTGGACTTGGCCCATGGAGTTTTGATACATGACTTGAGATGCCCATAAAGACAATAAATTTGACTCGGACTTGCACCTTAAAAACTTGCAACTTGACTCCGACTTGGAAAACATGACTTGTGGAAGACTATGCACTTAGCCTTGCTTTGGTTTCCCATCTCTCTCCACAACTCAATATTTCTCTGTTTCCTTTAACCTCTTAACACTGTCTATATCTCCCTATCCCTCCAGCAGAGTTCACCCAGTATCACTGTTTTTTTTCTATCGGCTTTTTTTTCTCTCTTTACCTCCAGACCCCAATCATTCTCCCTTCTATGTTACAAATATTTTCTATCTCTCCAAGCGCTGATTCCACAAAAATATGCATTTTTTTGCCTTTCTCCACTACCCCCACCTCCCTTTCCTGATTTCTAAGGAGTGGTATTCCCATATTTGACTTCTTCCCTCAATCTGCTCATTTTGCTCCTCTTGCCTCTGTTGTCCTCAGGTCTCTCCTCCAATGTGCTTTTAAAAACATATTTTAAGGTTTAACCTCTCCCCCCCCCCTTCATCTTTCCCTCCCATGTGCTTAGTCTTTTCACTGAGTCTGTCCTCTCTTTTTTGTTAATATTTCTTTGTTCCCCCGCTCGTTTCATTTTCCCTTTCTTGTTTTGATCCCGTTTTCCTTATTCATTACAGTAACTTGTTTCATCAAGTCTAAGCTCATTAAGCACTGACCTCCATTGCCTCTCATACCTTCAGGTTAGCAAACGCAGCCACATAGTCAGACTTACTTGTGTGTGTGCTTTTCATTTAAAGTCATACACTCGACATAAACCTTATCTCATTGCCTTACCGCTATCTCTCCTTACACCTCCTGCAGCATTCTTGTTATTGGTTGATATGGCTTTTTCTACCGATCTTCATCCTCTCCCACTGAGATGCACCTCCTCTCCATTTTTTTATTTGTCTCCTTGCTTCTTCCACCCTCTGTCTTACTCCATGTCTCCCCTTTCCCCTCCTAATCTCACTGGAGTGTATGTGTGTGTGTGTCTTCCCCCATTCCCCTTTCCTTCCCTGCCTCCCTTCTCTCCTCCAGGTGCGTCTGCTGTACTGCTCTCAGGAGGAGGCCGAGCTGGTCTTCCGTGCTGCCTGGGCCGCCGGTCAGGCTGGGGCCTCGCACATGTGGTTCGCAGTGGGCCCTGCTCTCTCAGGTCTTGGCATGGAGAGCCTGCCTCGGGCATTATTCGCCGTACGGCCCCAGGGGTGGAGGGACGAGCCTCGCCGAAGGATCGCTCGGGGTGTGTCTGTGCTCACTCATGGGGCGGTGGCGATGCGCAATGAATATGGAAGCACGGGCGCCCCAAACTTTGTCACCACATGCATGACAGATGCCAATCAGACCCAGAGACTGCGAAGCAGGATGAGGTAAGAAAGGATGTTTTCAATAAATAAAAAAAATACAGTCATCTCACAAAATGTTCTACTTCTTGATCATTTCCATATTTTATCATGTTACAATTACAAGTTGGAGACTAGTTGAGTTGTATTAGAAAACTGGGGCATGCATTTGCATTTTGCCTCCTAAATGAAATCCAATGCAACCAACTGCCTTCAAAAGTTCAAAACTAGTAAGTAGAGCCCACCTGTGTGTAATTTAATTTCAATATGAATACAGCTATTCTGTAAAGGTCTCAGAGGTTTGTTTTAAAGCATTACTGAACAAAAAGCATCATGAAGACCAAGGAAGCACAGCAGGCAGATCAGACATGAAGTTGTGGAGAAGTTTAAAGCAGGCTTTTTTTTTCCAAGTTTTAAATATTTTAAGCAGCACTTTTTCAATCCATCAAAGGTAACCTGAAGAAAGTATGGCACAATTGCAAACCTACTGCAGACAGGTCGACGTAAACAGGTCAGACAAGGAGAGCATTAATCAGCTAAACACACAGAATGCCAATGGTAATTCTGGAGGAGCTAAAGAGATCCACGTCACAGGTGGGAGAATCGATCAACTGGACCAGGCTTGTGGAGGGCACAAACCTAGCCTTTATGGAAGAGTGGCTAAAAGAAATCCATTATCGAGAGTAATAATTAAGAACCTCTGTTTGTAGCTTGACAAAAGCCATGTATGGCACACAGCAAACATGTTGAAGGTGTTTTAGAGAGATGAGTTAAAAACGTAAAGTTTTTTCCCATTCGTAAAGCACTATATGTGGTGAAAAATCATCACTTTATATAACCCTGATAATACAATCACTACTATAAAACAAGGTGGTAGCAGTATCATGCTGCGGGGATCATTTCCTTCAGCAGGGACAGAGGACCTGGTCAGAGTTGATGGGAAGATGGATGGAAATGGATATAGGGCGATTCTTGAAGAAATCTGGTTAAAGGCTGCAAGATACTTTAAACTGTGGTGGAAGTTCATCTTCCAGCAGGACAACATGCAACTAGAGCTACAGTGGAATGGTTTAGTTAAAGATATATTAACATGGCGCTGGTGGTGTAGAGGTTTAAGCGTACGACCCATGTACAGAGGCCCTAGACCTTCATTTGCAGGCTGTTGCGGGAACGAATCCCTGCGAGATGCTGAAGAGATAATTCACCTAAATGATTCAGGTGTGTAAAACCAGGGAACACAACTAAATTTTGTTAGACCCTGGACTTTAATGTCCAGAATATGAGTCCCCTGCCTTAATCCAAATCTTTGGCAAAACTTGGAAATTGGGCCTGTTCTTCAAAAGGTTTGCGTGTACAAAACCACACATAAACCTGTTTACGTCCACACAACTGAACTATAAACGAGGTGCTAATCGGATTGCGTGTGTAAAATCAGCAGAACAGCGGGTGCAAACCTTTCAGCGTATTTGCCTTGATGAATATGCAAAACATATAATAATGACCCAAATGCACAAATTTATGGGAGGGGGATATGCAAATGTAATTCCCTACCACCAGCAATGCAATTTATCAAGCCTGAAACGGATTGCAGGTGCTGTTTTTGCGTCTAGAATTAGCACATTTGAAATGCAGGTGCTAACAAGGGACATAAAAATGTCTGCTGTCACTTTGGCCAGAAGGAGGCATAAATAGAATGACAGATGATGGAGAGAGAGAATCTGTACATCAGTTAACCAATTTGGGTTGTCAAAAATGAAAATAATAAAACAGATAAGAATAGAGGAGGTTTGATTTGGAGCCAATCACAAACAAAAGCCATGACATTTCTCTTATAAACCTCCTTGCACCACTTTTTTCTTGCGTCTAAATCATTCCAGCGCACCATTGCTGTCTGTGAGATCTGCTGCTGAATGCGCACAAACCTGATCATGGCGAAGTGCGCACATAACTGATCATCTGCCAGAGAAGAGCACACAGCCTGTTAACTGTAATTACACATCATGCAAATGACCCACTGTGCTTTGATGTTGCTAATATAATTAATATGAAAGAAATAAAGACATTATAAGGCAGATTAAATCCTTCATTTGCAAACTGGATGCTAAAGGTTCTTCTTAGCAAGTGAAAAATCACCATTTTAAGGTGGTGACAGTGCTTTAACCTTGTCACTAAACAAAACACATTGCCTTATTGGCAGTAACATTGTTGCAGAGCAATCGTAGCTGTCAGTTTGATTATGTTGTTTAAATGTGAACATATGCCAGGGGAGGGTTTATAGAGTGAAAAATTATTTTATGTCATCAAAAAACTATTTGAACATCAAACACATTGTATATCATTAAAATATTGACCAAACAAACAAAATGATTTAAATCCTTATCAGAACAGTGATGTGATGTTTTAAAATTAGCAAAGCTATAATACACAGATAGCCAACTTCTACAACAAACTATTTTTATGTTGCTGATATTATGTTCAGACTTGAATATGGTGGCTGTTTTTGATAAACTCCGAACTAAACACACACTCTCAAAACAAACAAAAAAAACATGGTGAGTCTGCAAAAATAATTAAAAGATTAAAAGGAGGTAAACCTTTAAGAAATTAATAGACAGAGATATTTATCTTTTTTACTGTTAATATTTATTGGCCGATTTGTTGCGAGTTACGTCCAGCAACACAGTTTACAAGCTGTGCGCGCTCCTGTTGTGTTTTCAGCCTAAAAACAACACTGAACAGCTGCCCCTGTGTGCGCACCAATGGCGGAGGGCGCGCACCACTCTGGACACAGCTCTGACTCCCACACAATACCCTGTAGTACAATATTTTTATTAAAGGATAAGCTGAATGTAGTCTTTGCCTCACTGGGTCCATCCGAACCACAAACATCAAGCATCTGCTTGCAGAACAACTTCTAACTCAGCCTTCTGCACGTGCAGTAACGCACTCAGAAGCGCCCTGCCAAATGAACACAGAGGGGACATAATTTCATCAGGGCAGAGGCTGCAATGACAAACCTGCTGCTGTAAATAGTGACAGCAAAAGTTAACAAACTGTAACAGTCCAGATAGGCAGGGAAAGCAGGAAAAAATCAACAACTGGATCATTTATAATGATGCAGCGCAGCAACATCTGCATGTTTCAAGCAACACAGCTTTTGCTCACTTTGCCCGTAGTTCCGCTCAGGGCAGTAGCAGCCAGCCAGTAGCACACGCAATATCCTCACTTAAATAGGACGGTTTTCACCTCTTTTGCACCTGTTATCCATTTCATGGATAGCAATCTTTAAAATCCCACGCAACACGGCCACTCATAACACGTGCAATTTTTTTTTTTTGTACAAGCAATTTAGCGCCCCCAATTTGAGGTCTTTGAAGATCAGGGCCTCTGTTTTTAACCAGAATGAATGAGTTTGAATAATTTTACAAAAAAGGATGGCCAAGATTTCAATCTCCATATGTGCAAAGCTGGTAGAGACATGCTTATAAAGACTTGCAGGTTTACAGTGCCTTGCGAAAGTATTCGGCCCCCTTGAACTGGTCAACCTCTTGCCACATTTCAGGCTTCAAACATAAAGATATAAAATTCAAATTGTTTGTGAAGAATTAACAATAAGTGGGACACAATCGTGAAGTGGAATGAAATTTATTGGATGTGTCAAACTTGTTTAACAAATAAAAAACTGAAAAGTGGGGTGTGCAATATTATTCGGCCCCCTTGCATTAATACTTTGTAGCGCCACCCTTTGCTGCAATTACAGCTGCAAGTCGCTTGGGGTATGTCTCTATCAGTTTTGCACATCGAGAGACTGAAATTCTTGCCCATTTTCCTTGCAAAACAACTCGAGCTCAGTGAGGTTGGATGGAGAGCGTTCATGAACAGCAGTCTTCAACTCTTTCCACAGATTCTCGATTGGATTCAGGTCTGGACTTTGACTTGGCCATTCCAACACCTGGATACGTTTATTTGTGAACCATTCCATTGTAGATTTGGCTTTATGTTTTGGATCATTGTCTTGTTGGAAGATAAATCTCAGTCTCAGGCCTCTTGCAGACTCCAACAGGTTTTCTTCCAGAATGGTCCTGTATTTGGCCCCATCCATCTTCTCATCAATTTTGACCATCTTCCCTGTCCCTGCTGACGAAAAGCAGGCCCAAACCATGATGCTGCCACCACCATGTTTGACATTGGGGATGGTGTGTTCAGGGTGATGAGCTGTGTTGCTTTTACACCAAACATATCGTTTGCATTGTGGCCAAACAGTTGGATTTTGGTTTCATCTGACCAGAGCACCTTCTTCCACATGTTTGGTGTGTCTCCCAGGCAGCTTGTGGCAAGCTTTAAACAAGACTTTTTATGGATATCTTTGAGAAATGGCTATCTTCTTGCCACTCTTCCATAAAGCCAGATTTGTTCAGTGTACGACTGATTGTTGTCCTATGGACAGACTCTCCCACCTCAGCTGTAGATCTCTGCAGTTCATCCAGAGTGATCATGGGCCTCTTGGCTGCATCTCTGATCAGTCTTCTCCTTGTTCCAGATGAAAGTTTAGAGAGACGGCCGGGTCTTGGTAGATTTGCAGTGGTCCATCCATTTCAATATGATTGCTTGCACAGTGCTCCTTGGGATGTTTAAAGCTTGGAAAATCTTGTTGTATCCAAATTCGTCTTTAAACTTCTCCACAACAGTATCTCGGACCTGCCTGGTGTGTTCCTTGGTCTTCATGATGCTCTCTGCGCTTTGAACAGAACCCTGAGACTATCACAGAGCAGCTGCATTTATACGGAGACTTGATTACACACAGGTGGATTCTATTTATCATCATCAGTCATTTGGGACAACATTGGATCATTCAGAGATCCTCACTGAACTTCTGGAGTGAGTTTGCTGCGCTGAAAGTAAAGGGGCCAAATAATATTGCACACCCCACTTTTCAGTTTTTTATTTGTTAAAAAGGTTTGACACATCCAATACATTTTATTCCACTTCACGATTGTGTCCCACTTGTTGTTGATTCTTCACAAAAAATTTGAATTTTATATCTTTATGTTTGAAGCCTGAAATGTGGCAAAAGGTTGAAAAGTTCAAGGGGGCCGAATACTTTCGCAAGGCACTGTAACTACACTGAAATGTATGGACTCTAATGACCTGCTGTATTGCTTGGTTTCCTTAAGCTGTTTGTTCACTAATCTATAGCAAACACGTGGCTCCTTCACAGAACAGCTGTATATATGCTCAGATTAAATTATGTATAGATGAACTCTGTTTACTAATTAGTGGCAGATGGCAAATGATTACACTGGATTTTATGCAGGGGTAAATATATTAAAAATATTAAATATTGATTTTAAAAAGGTTTTGAAAACCATAAACCACTTTCCTTTTACTTTAAAATTATGCACTTTGTGCTGCTCTACATACATACAATCCTAACAGAATACATTGAGGTTTGTGGTTGTAATGTGACAAAATGTGAAACAGTTCAAGATGTCTGAATCCTTTTGGAATTTGCTGTATAAGATAGTTCAACGGCAGACAAAATATGTTAAAAAGCAGGAAACCAAAACAGAGATGGCATAAGGTGAAATTTTCAGATATGAAATTTGGTTCATGGGCAGAATTTGCTGAGAGATATATGGGGGGAATTAGGAGAGTCAGTGTCAGGGAGCAGGAACACTGGGGATATCTGAATTTGGGGCTGGCTATCATCCATGCAATATAGATGATGGTGTGTGTAGTTGTGAGCTGGAAAAATTACCGTAGCATCTGTAGCAAGTGGACCATGTCTCATGTATATTAATGAGCTGCTTTTAATATATTCCCTATTGGCTTTACAAAGACACAGCAACAGACTCCAACAGGTTGCACAAGTGGTTCTTGTAATCATCCTGGATAAATTTTAGCATTGTTTATTCTTACAACAGGTATGCACTATATGTGTATCATACATGAAATTAGGGAACCTGGTTGCTCAAATTGGCTCAGACAAGTAATTAATTTTTATATTTGTAGTCATTTTTGTAAATGAAGCAGAGCACTAACAGTGAGGCAATTATGTTGAAATGATTAATGGATTCTTCTGTTTGTTTATAAACTATGTCCAGGAACAGAACAGAAAGCTGTTTTCATTTCCATCTTTTTACACTGCTGCCTACTGTTCACTGTCTGCAACTACAAGCTGAAGATTTATGTCATGCAACTAAAAAAAGCTTTCAGTATTCTTATTTTTCCTATTTATTTATTTTTATTTATTTTGAAGCCAATGACATGACAAAAGAAGAACATTTGAAGTTCTGTCCTGTTATTATCACTCACACTATAGAGGTTGAAGCCTATGCAGAGAGCAGCAATTGTTTGATTTCAAAGATCCTGAGAGTTTAGTGTGTCCGATCATTTGTCTGTAGTTTTAAGTAACAGACAAGCCAGGTTGTCATCATGGAGCTCCTGTGATTTAGTGTCAAACAAATAAAGGTGGCAGGCATTCTGTTGTGTAAAATGCAACATTGAGATTTTTGTTTCTTCCCTCCACTTAGAAAAAAACAGTTGGCTACAATGGTATTTGTGTTGATTTTCGTCTACTAAATTTACCAATGACTTTTCAAAAACTGCAGTTCCTATTATACCTTTTTTTTATTACACTCACAGATATTTGGCCCTAACTGGAGTTCTTCACTATCACTGTGTTAACTAAATTAGGAAAGTTATTATGTCCTTCCAGTGTGCCACCTGAGAAAGCTTTGTCAATTGTTTCTAAATATATCTGACTTTAACACCTACAGCTACAATCTTCAAAAACTGTTTGCTAAAGTGCTAGGCTAAAGTTAACTTTTTCTACTCTGTTTTAAAATGACTTGATGATAATTCAACTGTCAATACATATTAGTGTCATTCCAGTTAATTGTTAAGACAAAACTAACACAAAAAGTTGTTCACCTGTTTCATAAACTAAGTACTTTGCTTTGAACACAATAACATTTATTGGTCAGTGTTTCAGCTGCTCTCTGCACATCACCTGCTGCAGCTGTTTGTCTGCACCAAAATTATCACCATTTAAAAGACAATTTGCTAACTTTTTGGGTTTTTAAAAATGAAGAGTTAATCGTTCTGATTTTGGTTTACATAAATATATATAAACATGGATGGGTTTTACCCAAAATACATGCAATATTTAACTGTTTGAAAACTGCGCCAGTACAGAGAAAAGCTGATTGCTTGGGAGAACTACTTTTGGTGAAGATCTCTGTTTCCTTTTGTTTTAAAATTTACAGCAAGTGTAAACTCATGTTTAGCTAACATTCAACACTACAAGCTAACAGCTAATAGCTTTGTGTTTCAACCCTAGTTTTGCAAGCAATGGACGCCTAGCATGGTCGCACAACTCACTGCATGGTACAAATGGCAAAATATTGCATAGTACTACAACAACAGATGTCAGCAGCTGAATTTCCTCAAGTAATCATGTAAAAACCTTGTTTAGGACATCTAATGAATTGTAAAGCATTTTAACACCTCACTGTCTCTTCCACCTCTATCTGACAAACATGCAGGTATTTCAGCAATATAACGCTTGGTGGTCGAGACTATTCCTTCAATGGCAACGGTTACCTGGCCAGCCCCTTCTTGGACGTCATCTCTTGGACACCTGGAAGAGGATGGGAAGATGTAAGGACATTAAATCAGTTCTTTAAATATGACCATGTGTTTGGAGATTGAAAGCAATGATCTTCAACAAATAAGGAAGGGGTTGTAGAATACTGTGCAGCACGTAGTATTTATGCTTCACAAAGAGTTTTTAAAATATATTTAATCATGTGTTGAATTCATACATTTGCTCACTTGGATGCTATGTCAATAGTCTTTCCTTTCATATTATTTGAACCTACCATTAAATAAATATTGTATTATTTCGTTTCAAAGTAACCAAAACAACACATTATTTTCCCAACTGTAATTTTGTTTGGTTTGAAAGTAAATTTTTCCTGTTCCTGTTTAAGGAACATTTAAGTCTTACGGAGCCCGCGAGGGGACATGGGGGAATTTATTTATTTTGCGTCCCCACGCAATACTTTTGCGTTCGCTCGCAATACTTTTTGCGTTCTCACGCAATAGTCTTTGCGTTATCTCGCAATACTTTGTGGGAGACCAGTTTTTGAGATTTATTGAGTTTTATTTTGAATTCGGCCTTAAATAAAAGGATCTTCAATCAGACTTAAAGACAGTTATTATCCACATGCTGTCAAAGTACTGAACTCTGGACAATATTACTGCACGAAACCACATCTGTGACACTTTATTTGCTTATTATTGCTGCATGATGTGTACTTTTTTTGCACGCCACTTTTGTTTTTATAGTGAGTTGAACGGTTCTTCTTATCCTAAGCATTTAATCGCATTGTTGACTCCGTGTTAACCTGCATATGACAAATAAACCATATCAATGCCATATCAGTGCTGTTTGTTTTGTGAGCAGTTTGTCATCTGTGCTGCTGTTCCAAAATGCACAACTTTCCTAAGGTGATTAACAACTTTTGCGAGCGAACGCAAAAGTATTGCGTGGAGACGCAAAAGAAAAAAAATTCCCTCATGTCCCCTCGGGGCTCTGTAAAGTCTTGATTGCTCTGTGTAAGCTTGCAGAAAAGGTATATTCTGCATTGACATCTAAAGAAAAAGAGCTTGAAGCGAGCAGGTAGGAAGGGCAGGTTCCAAGGTTTAATGTTCATGTAAAGTTCACTCAGCATGTCAGGGTCCTGAGGCTGATCATTTCTGCTGACCATTTAACTGTACTTTTAATGGCTTGGTGCTCTTGTTATGTTACGGCTGGTACTCTATGTCTGTTTGCCTATTTTCCTTTTGCAACACTTTCACTTGAAGATGTAATGATCAGGCTTTTAGTGGCCAATGCTGACTAATGGTTTTCTTTGATGTTTCACATGCCAATTACAATTTTGGCTGATTCACAAGAACAAAACACCATAACGTGTTAGAAAGGAGAAAACTGTGCTGCAGGTTGTTTAATGGAGGTAGTAGGTTTGAATCCAAGAAAAAATTAGGAAATGGCTATTTTATTCTAATTTCCCCTCGGGGATCAATAAAGTATCTTTGAATTGAATTGAATTGAATTGAATTGAATTCCCATTCTCTAACCTTTATCTGATTTGTACTAATTTGTACATGCAACTACAAAAGCTACAAATTTCAACATAATTGTCATTAATCCTTGCTAAAAGCAAAGGATGGTAAAATAGTATTGAAACAATTAATAACAAACACGATAAACACAATTTATTTGGGACATCCTCCTGATAGACACAATGGAGACAACATACAGGAGGGGATGTTAGAAGAGGGTTTTTTTTTTAAACAGAAACACTTATTTTGTATTATCACTGAATATTTTATGAAGGGAAGATATTATTGGGTGCTCTCAATCATTAGGCATATTACACACAGCCCATGAGCCAAAACAAAATCCACAGCAGCACGCACCTACCTCTTGCAGAACGGTTCTCGTGTAAATATCTCCAGACTTGCAATTAAAAAGAAACCCATCTATGGACAGCTCTTTTTTGCCCATGTTTCAAAATGTCAGTGAAATTGCGTATAAAATTGTTATTGTACAACACTATGCTGGGTGAGACAACAGCTTTGTTTGGTTGACGCTGTGCACAAAGGCTTTACACTTTTTCCCACAATGTACACACCTCTATGATGACTCTGGAAGAAAACACCTCTCTACCACTGTTGCTTCTTTGGGGTTGTCACAGTCGGCACAAGAGAAGCAGCACACATTGTGTAACAACAGGTGGAGCAAACGATGCTGTGAAAAAGTGTTTGCATCTCTAAAAGATTTATTCTGTTTTTGCTTTTTTGTCAAACTTAAATGTTTCATATCTTGATATAAATATTAATCAATATCAGACACAGATAACCAAGAAAGACATTATTCAGTTTTTAAAGGGTAATTTCATTTATTAGGTTAAAAAGACTACCCAAACTATCCTGGTGAAAAGTAATACCCCCCTTGTTAAACCCTGTGATTAACTTCAAGTTTTTTAGATTAATTTCACCTGCTACAGCAGACCTGATTACTGCCAGACATGTAAAATAAAGAAATCCTTCAAATAGAGAAAGTCTGACAACATAAAGTAGGCTGGGAAATGGCAAAAAGCTACACATCATGGCAAATTAAAGAAGTTTAAGTTTATAACAGGCAAAGTCATCGAGAAGTTATCCACATATCGAGAAAACATACTACAGTGGTGAACCTTCCCAGGAGTGGCAAGCCTACCAAAATAATGTAAGAGTGCAATAATGTAATGACAACTCAGGAGGTCACAACACAACCAGAACATCTAAAGCACTGAGTGTTTCTGATTTAACAGTAAGAAAGAGACTGGACAAAAATGGCCTCCATGGGAGAAAATCACTGCTGACCTACAAGACAACATCATAATGATCCCTAAGATATTTGTAAAAATATTGTTTGTATTGACGAGACAAAATTGGATATTTTTGGAAAGTGTGCCTCCTGTTCCATCTGATGTAAAAATAACAGAGAATCATATCAATAGTCAAACACGGTAGTGGGTGAGTGGCTATAATTGATGAACCCATAAACTGCACTCTCTGCCAGATAATCCTGAAAGAGAATGCCAGTTCATGACCTTAAACTCAGGCAAACATTAATTATGCTCTGGGACAATTATCTAAATGACACCAGCAAGTTCACCTCTGAAAAAACATTTAAATAAAAGTTTAGACATGACTCCAATTAAGATGCTGTGGACTAACCTTAAGCAGTCCATTCGAAAACCATCCAATGTGGCTTAATTAAAACTTAATTTTATAAGAAACTCGTTGGCACTTATTGCTAATGCTTGATGGCAGTTCATGCCACCAAGGGTGGTAAAGCCAGATATTAGTTTTAGGGACAAATTACTTTGTTCATATAGAGCTCGGTTGGTCTGGATAGCTGTTTTAGTATTTGAAAACTGTTTTTGTATTTATTTTTGTCTGATAATAACATTTGTTTGATATTCTGAAATATTTAAGCCAACAAAAAAGCAAAATGCAATCAGTAAAGCGGGCAAACACTTTTTCACAGACAGTGCCAGAGTTTGTGAAGGAAATTTGTTTGGGACATTCATGAGTTGTTTTATTTAGAAGTTCTGTACATGCTGCTTGTTGATGCCTTCATATATCAGAAAATGAGGGTGTTCTTAGTTTTGAGGCATTTAATAAACCAGATTAGAAAAAATGTATTTTAAATCTCAGCTCTGAAGAAGTTATTCCATCATGTTTGTTTACCAGGCTATTTTACAAACCTTCTCAACTTCAGTTTGGTGATGCTTGGTTTACAAACTCTGCAAACTCCAGAATATGTAGGTTTTACTCCTTCTGGACTCTGAAGTTTATCATTGCTATCAAATGCAGAAGACAAAACCTAACTTTTATACTTTTCTGTGGGCGTGGTGGTTTTCTCGCTTCTTAGTTGTCAGAACACTCCATTTATGTAATGAACAGAAGATTTGAGTCACACAATCAATTGGGTACATTTTCTTAGTATGAAACTACTCCTTGGACTGTTTTTGTTGGCTAAGATGATTTAGAGAAGGACAGCAACAGAAAGAGGGGGTTTGAACAAGTGCAGCAAATGATCACTTGAATTTGAACCCTTAGATTAAATTTTGTTTTAACTGTAGCTTAATTTTGGACTGCGTTGTGGCAGAGAGAACAGATATGATACACTAGAGGTGTACTGGGATGTAGTCATCTAATTATCAAAATAACTTTGTTTATGAAGCACAATGCATGCAAAGAGCATCAATATCTGTTTAATCAAAAAACACTAAAAGTGTAAATGCAAAGACTCAAAATTTGTTCTTTACATACTTAAAACAAGGTCATACAAATTCCCTTTTCAAAAACATAATTAGAAACAAATATAAATTTTGATATCAGCATATATTTAAAAGCTAACCACAATCCTAAGAGAAAAGAAAAAGCTAGCAAACTTATTTATGGGTCTGATAGAGTATGCTCACATTTTTACCCTGTAATTATATTTTTTCATTAGCCATTAGACAGCAACATTCTGTTGTTTATTTTGATGAGAAGTTGCTGATTTTCCTGCGTCTTTGCTGCATGGCTTTGCTTGGAAAGAAACATATATGAGAGATTAAGATTTCTGGATGTCTATACTTTCTGCTAGTAGACACATATACAAAACCTTATGCATACCTCTCAAGCATCACCAATCTTTATCTGTCAAGCATATTCTGTAAAACTGTTTTTTTTCCCCTTCAAATTCATGCCAGGAGGTCTTGTCACCTGTTCGAGTTGCTTTCCCATTTCATACAGAGGGATTTCAACCCCAGTCAGTGTCAGAGGAGTGTGAGCGGTGCTCATTTTCTAAGTTTCGCACTAGCTCCTTAACGCCACCCTGCACATGCACATTGGCGCACAACCTACTTAGATCATATGTTCCTGCAATGGCATAAATAAGGACATGCGAGCCCGCAAACACACACCGGTGGCTCTCAGCTTCCTGCTGGTTTTAACAGCCCACGAGCATCCAGTCTAAGCATGTCGTAATATGCTGACTTCTGCAGTATCCTTCAAATCCTTTTCAATTAGAGACCCCTGTGCTGGTCCTTCGACTCGGTGCAAACCCAGGGTGCGAAACCCGCCCACGCAGACACACATACGATAGAGCTTCCACATAGACATCCACAAGTGTGTACAAAAAGGAGAGAGCCTACTGTATTCACTCAAACCTCTTCTTGCATAAACCCAATGCCTCTATCTGCATATTATGCACATCCATGCTGTTGAATATTTAATGTTCTTTTTACAATGACTGCACCATTACTTAGAGCCTGGGAGCCCCCAGCTTAGCTCACTGAAACACTGCAGACAAGTGCTGAAGGTTGTCCAGTATTAAGCAGGGCGTCTTTCGGCTGTGGAGACAGCACAAAGTGGGTGGTTTCGGGATATTTAAAGAATTTAATAAACATTTATTAAAGCTACTCTAAGCTCCTGAGGAGTAAAACTTTAGTTTAAAGTGGATCCCAGTCCTCAAACTTTTACTCTGAAGCAAAATACTTTCTCTGCCACACGATACTCTAGCAGTTTTTAGACTTTGCAGTGCTATTTTCTTCTTCTTTTCCTGACATGTGTGTGTGCTCCTTTCTGGGTATTTGTCTCATAGAGTGCAACGCTCTTCTCAGTAAGCTTTGTCTGTTTCCTGTCTGTGTTCCCTCACAGTGTTTTGATTGAATGTCTGTTGCCGAGCTGCGGTCGAAGTGCAGTCGAGACACTGTCATTGTTACCACCTCCTCCTCCTCTCTGCCAACGCTTACATTACATTGACAGGCGGACTGCACAAAAGCTGCCAAACTTGTTCTGCCCTGCTCGAGCAATCATATTCTTATTTTGGTCTTTCTTTTAAATATATATACAGTATGTATGTCTGTGTGTGTTTGTGTTCATTAGTGTTTATGCTTATGAATGCCTATGCAGCTTGCACGAGAATTTTCCATCATGTTTAGGCTCTGTTAAGCGACTCTGATCATTCAATGCACTGTGAAAATGGGATCTTTTAGGAGGTACACCAAGCTGTCGAAAGTTTATTGTCCCAGGAATCCAACAGATTTAAACTCCATAAAACGGATAAAGACACATTTTCTCCTGAAAACATATGTGTGGTAATTGCTTCCATTCAACATAGTTATTATTTACTGCCAAGTGTTTGAAAAACAAGATAGAAGATGTTGAAAAAAACCTGCGAAGCACAATCAAATGTAACTATATGTTGTGGGTAATGTTCTGGCTTTATGAAGCCTGTACCTTTTCAGTTTTATTGATACTATCAGAGATGTTTGTTATGCTTGTTTGTGTCTGTAGTCTGTGGCAATACAGGCCTTCAGATTTGTGTGTTTTATGTTTCTCTTTTTGCATACTAAAAAGGTTGACAAAATTACTCAATTTTATTCATGCATAACAGAAAAGGATACATTTAAGGAATTTCTCACTGACATTCCACCTACTATAATGAACTCCAAGGCTCTCTATGGTTGTCTTTGCTTTTCTTTTAACCTTTTTTTCTTGACCCTGTGGGAGGATGAACCACAGAACTAGCTGAAAGTTTACCTTGTCAACATAGATATACAATAACTTGTTTTTAGTGAAGTTACAGGCATCCATGGGCCTTTTATTCATATCGAGATATGTGTCTTAAAAATGCATAATTTCAAAACTGTTAAAATTTTCTGTAATATCGTTCCGATGATTTTAAGAGGTGCCAGGGAACGCGCCAGAGCGATCGGAGTTTATTCTGCCTGGACGAAGGCTAATGCAGGCCTGACCTACCTTTCTTGTTGTGCACTGCTGGTCAGATGGCTGAAAGATGGCTGTCCACATTTCCCTTTTTCACATGAAAAGACAAATGTGTCTTTTCATGTGAGGGGGCTTTTCATGTAGGGGGGCTGTGTAAATCGAAATATAGTGGAACTCCATCTGTCCCTCCGTCCATCCGTCCGTCCGTCCGTCCATCCACTATGGTAGCCCAACTAATTAAGCAGCTAATGTCAATTTGTGCCAATTTTTGCAATAAGTCAGCCTGCAACCCATTCCCCCAAATAACCAAGCAAACACCGAATCCCCCGCTGAACACCATTATAAAAACTTTTTATTATGTAACCTGTCCAAAAACTTAAGATAAAAAAAATACTGATGTGTTGAAAACTAGTTACCAAATATTGATGAATCAACTTTAGCTGTGAGGTTTTATCCTTTTAAATTAGAAATGATTTAATATTTGCCAGATTCTCTGAAAAAAACACTGTGAAGTAGCCCTTAAAACTAGTAGTCACTTGGCAGTGAGTCATTAGTCAGCCACAATAAACAATACTGGGGGCAGCTTCCCATTGCCTGGACATGCAGTGAAACAAAATAAATCTTATTTGGAGTTCAACAGACAACATTTTTTTAGTAACAATGGCACCTCCTGGCCATGCCATCCTGGGCAGAAAGCCATATTTCCCATGTCAAAAACCACCACTAAACGTATATATCATGTGGATCCAAATGCAGACATGAAGCAGAAAGAATCATGGTGAAACCTCATTTAGTGAAGATTATTCACAAAAATCTACAAAACATAGAGAGTTATTAAATGGTGGTGGAATATGGCATGCAGGAAACTAGGTAAGTTAACATGAGACTGAAAGACAGATTGACAACAACAGAGGATCTGACAGAGGACTGGCTGGACTGAGAAGTAGATATACTGTTTAGGTTGTTACTGCAATGCCACACGGGAGAGACAATAACCAGCTAAAGAGGAAAGGGTAGCTGAGGCACTGAGCAAAAACACAGATTATAGCAGATCAGAAAAGTATCACAATATGGGTTATCGCTAAAATATGCAGACATGCTAAACAGGATTATTTGTTATGATTTGGGGTTGTTTGGTTTTTGGTTTCGGGTTTTTTCCTTATATGTTTTTCACTGCTCAAGTTTTTAATCATGCTTCTGTTTATTATTTTTCTGGTCATGTTTTAGTCTTGTTCATGTTTTGTCAAGTTTGGTTTTGTTTGTATATTAGAGTCTCTGTTTTTGCCGCCGCCACGTTTTGTTCTGTCAAGTTTATTCGGTTCACCTGCTCAAAGTTAATCTGTCTCCTTGCTCCACCTGGTTTTCACTCCATATATACACACCTGTTCAGTTAGTTATCGCGGAAACATTTCTCAAACCAAGTCTTGTGGTTTTTTGATCATGCCATGCCTGTCTCGCCTGCCCGTTAGTTGTTTTGTTCCTGCCTCCTGTTGAGAGTGAGTTTTTGTTATTAAACCTTTTGCACTTACCATCACGCTGCCTGCTCGTCTGCATTCTGGGGTCCTACATCTCGCAAACCATAACAGAATGAATAAACTTGACAGAACAAAACGTGGTGGCGGCAAAAACAGAGACTCTAATATACAAACAAAACCAAACTTGACAAAACATGAACAAGACTAAAACATGACCAGAAAAATAATAAACAGAAGCATGATTCAAAACTTGAGCAGTGAAAAACATATAAGGAAAAAACCCAAAACCAAAAACCAAAAAACCCCAAATCATAACATTATTCACTAAAACACTAAACACAATAAACAGTGATATAACCAAACTTAACTAAACAAGAAAATGCTGGCTAGTTTCAGGTCAGATCCAAGTGGGGGTGATACAAAGGAGTGTTCAGTATTTCACAACAACAGAATAATTAACTCTGGGTATAAGAACTAAACTATACGTCAAGAAATTACCAATTCACCTCACAACTCTGTATGGTCCTACTTCACTCATTTGCTTTTGCACAGTCACTCATTAAGTGACTGTGCAAAAGCACAGTCACTAAATGATTCAAGTCAATTGATTCTTAACCCGCAGGAGATTTAAACCATCTGATCACAAGGACCTCCACTCCAAAGGAACAGCTAATGTTACCAGGCATTCGTTGCAAAAGGATTGATGACCTTATTCCTCACATGGTTACACTTCCAAAGCCACTTAATCTCAATGTTCCCCTTTGTTTTACCACAACTCCCTGAAAAAAGAGGCTAGCATGAGCAAGGGGCAGATTGTTTCTGTGCTTCTGCACCCTAAATGAGAGGAAAGTACTCAGATTGTTTCATTTCAATGAATGCTTCAGTTGTTTACCAGTAAAGTGATACAAATGGCTTAAATACATCCTAGTAAGTTCAAAAGCACTTTTACAGAACAGAGGAGAGACAAAGAATGTCACTAATGAGTAGCATGCACTATTTAGCCATGAATTGTAAAAGCTGCATGACCACTCAAAGCGTATGATGACAGAAGACTGAATTATGGCTTGCAATGTCATGACAAATATTTAAGAGCTGTTGTGTTTTTTTTGCCCAGGGATAGAAAGCTGGAGATCTTTTCTGGCTTTAAATAATTCGATAAATAAATCATTTCAACAGATATTTTACCTTAATAAACATAAATGATTCAGAACATTGTGCTCTGCACATCTCTACACAAAACCTGAGTAAATATCAATACCTGGTCTCTCAAGATGTAGCAAAATAGACAATTTGTTTGAATTGTTCAGTCAGACCATCAGTGCATGAGAATAAAGAAAGTTATGTTGGAGTCTGATTTAAAGCTTGCTATGATTTTGAATAAGAGTGGTACTTAAATTTTTTTTTAAATCAGTACTAATCTTGATCTTCTGTAGTTAAAACTCTAAATTACTTAGACTACTCAGATCTGATCTGGGATTTTCTAAAATCCTCATTCTATTTATGAAATCAAAAAGAGGTGATTTTATGTGCTTTTTTGGCATCAAGACAACCTTAGATTAGGACAAGCATATGCAAATACAGTGTAGATGGTGCAGAAGATGCTCTTCACAAGAAGAGCCACTGAAAAAAGGAGAGACATATCCCTATGGGCACGTCTTTAAATGGGGACATAATGCCCTCGATAAATGCTCTAAATCCACTGTTGCCATTTATTTGTTTGGTCTTTCAATATTTATATTTTAAGAAGACATATTCATGGTTTCTGTGACAAATGATGAAAGAAAATCCAAAAATATCTAAGAAACAAAAATATTGCAATGATAAGAATGTTATCTGTAAGTGTGATTACTGTGATTACAAATGTTTTTCTAAATCTGGAAAGCAAACGAACCAAAAAATTGTAGCACGAGCTAATTCTGTCAATCTTTGACATAAACAATCCTTTGTTTTAATAACCTCATCTCTAAGCGAGAAACGTTGAGCACCTTTTCCTTTTTCAGTGCCTGTCTTTAAGATGCAGACAGAAAGTCAACAAAGTCAGCAGGGTTTGATTGTTTTTGATGCTTTCTGTTTATCGCTGTTAAAAAAGGATACGATGATTGTTCTGTATAAAAAAGGAAGTGCAAAGTGCGCTCTCCTCTGATGTTTCTCTCTTCTGTTCCCCTAGGTAGGCTGGTGGGAGAACGGTGTGCTGAAGCTTCGGTACCCATCTTGGTCCCGCTACGGGCCCTTCCTGAAGCCACCTGACGATGCCCAACACCTGCGTGTAGTAACACTGGAGGAAAGGCCATTTGTCATTGTGGAATTTGCAGACCCTGCTTCAGGAACCTGCATCCGGGACTCTGTTCCCTGCAGACGACCCGCCAATGACAGGTTTATCATGTTACCATGTGTGGATCTAAAGTTTAGCAATTTTTACTCGTATAAAAAAAGTAAAATGCAACTGAAAGAGCAGAATCGTGAGTAGACTCTGCATATTCCCATTATACCATTGAGCTGAGGTAACAATAACCTATCAAAGCTGTTGATGTTTCACTCCATGACCATAATCAATACGAGACTGCTCACCAGAGGATCAGCAGAATGACTCAGAATATGGAATCAGATATGACCACAGAGGAGCTTTATGGTTCATCAACTTCAGGTGGAATGGCAGTCCCTATCCTGTACTAAGCCAGAAACCTATCATGAAAGTCCTTGCCGCAATATTTATTTTTTTAACCTTCATTTATTTTCTGTTTCTTTTCCTGTACCTTTTCTTTCCCAGTACTATTGAGGAGGGTAAGGTTCCTCTAAAGAAGTGTTGCAAGGGTTTCTGCATTGACATCCTCAAGCGACTTGCCAAGATTGTCGGCTTCACCTATGACCTCTACTTGGTGACCAATGGGAAGCATGGGAAGAAGATAGACGGCGTTTGGAACGGCATGATTGGAGAGGCAAGTCTTTGATTGTGTGTATACGTGGATGCCTGCATTTCTGTCTGCCTGCCTTCATGAGCAATGTGTCATTAATGTTAGGCAGGTAATACTGTTTAAAGTAGGGGTGGGCTACTGACATAGTCGTTTTTAGTTTTAATTTTAGAGCAATATTTTTGTTCGTAAAGGTCTGATTGCATGTAGTTTCATATAAAAAGATTGACGTATTTTTGTTTTTTATTTAAACTTTGACCCATTAAAAATGGCTTTGTAACGCTTTCCAGGCTGATAGATGTCACTGACTTTGTTCCTCATCTGTTCTTGCATTTCTTTACATTGAGGCATGATGTGTTGCTTTTTGAGATCCTCAGCCTATTCCATGTTGTCAGACAGGTTTAGCTTAGGGGTTTCCTTATTCTACAGGTTATACAGTAATCAGACCTGAGTGTGACTAGTAGAATTGCATTCAGCTTTACAGACAAATTAATTAATCACAGGTCATGGGATGTTATTATTTCTTCCACTGGACCAGGTTGGTTAGCACCGTTCCCTTAATAAAAAAAAATAAAAAAATCATGAGCTGAAAACTACTGTTTGTGTCGTTTCAGGTTATCTTTGACATTAAAATTAGTTTGATCAACAGAAGAAATCTGTCGGTGGTTAAACACATTTTTACCGCACTGTCTTTACACACCGTGTTGTTATGATTTGGGGTTGTTTGGTTTCTGGTTTTTTCTTATGTTTTTCACAGTTAAGGTTTTGACTCGTTCTTTTGTTTATTATTATTCTTCTTCTTTGATTTTGAATCATGCTTCTGTTATTTTCCTGGTCATGCTTTAGTTTTGTCATCTTGTTCGTGTTTTGTCAAGTTTGGTTTTCGGATGTTTTTTCTAGTTTCTGTTAGTTTGTGTTCAAGAGTCTCTGTTTTTGCCGCAGCCACGTTTTGTTCTGTCTGTCAATTAAGTTTATTCAGTTCACCAGCCCAAACTAATCTGTCTCCTAGCTCCACCTGGTTTTCACTCCATATATATACACACACCTGTTCTATCATTCATTGCGGAAACATTTTTCATGCTCAAGTCTTGTTTTCAGATCATGCCATGCCCGTCTCGCCTGCCCGTTTGTTGTTTTGTTCCTGCCTCCTGCTGTGAGTGAGTTTTTGTTTTTTGTCATTAAAACCTTTTTACTTACCGACATGCTGCCTTCTAGTCTGCATTCTGGGGTCCTATATCTCGCAAGCCGTAACACGTGTATTTCTGCAGAGATGCATTCAGCATATATTAGCACACCCATAAAACACAAGATACCACCAACTATTAATGGTTAGTCCTTATTGGCCATATAGGTGAAGAATTCCCATTAAAGAAAAATACAGACATGCTGGTAGAAAAAAAGGGGGTGAAAGTCACAGAGGCAGAGGCATGCACATGTATATTGGCACTTATACTGAAATCAATACAGTGGCTGTGTCTTCATTGAAGCTCCCTGCTGTTTCTAACCTTCTCCCAGAAATAACGTGCTTTACACCATTAGTCATGCGCTTCTAAAACAGTTCCTTGGTACTCTCGCGCTCTTATCGTTTATAACATGACCACAGGTCAGAGCTGGCTGTGAGATCTATTTTTGCAAGTAAAAAAAAAGGAAAGCCACGCATATTTTGTTTTCTCCAGCTAATTTCTGTCATTTTGATCAGCTGCTCCAAAGCCTGCCATTCTTTGATCAGGTAATCCAGAGACTTGGCAAACTTGAATGGAGGGGGCTTTGCGTTCCGCTTCGCTTTAGTTTTCTACTGATTTGCTCTGAAGAGTGGATGTGCCATGTCTAATGTAGATTAACATTTCGCTTGTACAATCAGCAGACACAGCGGTTTTCAGGTTTTGCTTGATGGTGGCAGAGAGGAGACGGGCCCTGGCTCATTCTGTATGCTAAAGAGATGCGCAGGAGACACGTGTTCATTGTACTGCGCTGAAACACTGGCTCCCCTCATACCTGGCTGTACAAAGGGTCAAGGTGTAGAAATGTCAGAATCTCACCTGGAAAGAAAATGTGCAGTGGACTGTATAAGATTGGCTTTGTCTGTTGAGAACAGCGACATGAGTTTGCCATAATTAGATTTCTTTCTTATCACTGCTGTTGTCCCCTTCAGGTGGTGTACAAACGGGCGGACATGGCCATCGGCTCACTGACTATCAATGAGGAGAGGTCAGAGGTCGTGGATTTCTCTGTCCCCTTCGTGGAGACTGGGATCAGTGTCATGGTCTCCCGTAGCAATGGAACCGTTTCACCATCAGCTTTCTTAGGTGAGACCTTTAGCTTACGGCAGGGCAGCTGCTGATGAACAGAATCTAATCTAATTGTAAAGTATTGAGTTTGCATAAAATGCCTTGATCTTTGGTTGCTGGCCTTAACATCTAGATTCTTTTCTTTTTTTTAGCTCCTCATGTCTTCTTAATGTCTTCTTTCACTCCGTCAGCACACTTGAGGCCCCAGTGGGAGATCAGTGTTACTGACTTACAGACTGAATTGAGCAGATCTTGGAAACAGGAAACAGTGTTTATCTACTGAAGGCTGTGATTGCTCCAGTGCTTTTGTTTAGGGAGATTACTGCATATGCAGGTTTTATAACACTTTCAAGTGTCCTCTATTGAATAAATGAATTTGTTTCTCTTCACAGAGCCTTACAGTCCAGCGGTGTGGGTGATGATGTTCGTCATGTGCCTCACTGTTGTGGCTGTGACCGTCTTTATTTTTGAATTCTTCAGCCCTGTGGGCTACAACCGCAGTCTGCAGACAGGAAAGAGTGAGTGATGCCTTTTATATATATATATATATATCTTCTTCTTGTTGGATTTTGCACATTATACATAAAGCATGTTGAACTGCATCCAAGTGTTCCCACTATTAAAGCAGCCGTTTATTATTCAGCAGCATAGTTTGTACTCCTGTGATATTCAGTGTGCCTGATGCCTTGGTTCAATACCCCGCTGGAGTAGCCTCCTTTACTGCATGATTGCAGTGCTCTACCTAATATTACCTCTCTGTCATCCACTCTACCCCCCCCCCCCTCCATCTATCAGTTTCATCTCTTCTTGTCCTTTCTCTCCAATAGTGATTTACAGTAAAAGCTGACTATCTCTTACAACGGACATTTGTTTGCTAATTTATTTGTTTTATTGTACTTAGCTGTTTTTCAGGATAGTGACTGACAGAGTTCCTATACAGTGTGGAAAAGTCTGGAATTTGATATTAATAGTTTCCAGGTTTGGATAAGCATTATTCAATAAGAATAATGCCTATTGTTCAAAGTTGTGCCCTTCCCTTAGCCTTGCCTTCCTTCCTCGTATAGTTCCTTCTGTTCTTCCTTACCTTCTTTTGCGCTACCTCCTTCCCTTCCTTTTGTCCTTCCTTCCTTCTTTGGCAAAAGGTAGGTAGACTGTTTGTTGGCACACCTTACAATTCCTAAAAAAGAAATGTAACTGAAGTATTTCTTAATTAAACTTGACATTTTGAGATAAGTGTTGAGAACATTTTATTTAGACTTTCTTTTTCTCTGGGAGATTAACTTGATCCAGAGAACAATTTCTGTTAGCCACTGTTCAAAATGGGAAAGAGAGGAGAACACATCATTCAAATGAGGCAGTTGTGTGTTCATCTTCAAAAGTCAAACAATGTCCCATCCAGTCTGACCTAAATCTACAGTTTTAAATGAATGTAATCATGACAGACAAGGTAAAAGAAATCTCCAAAGCTTGTTAGACAGCTGCTGCAAATATTTCAGCATGAGATTAAGCTACTGGAGTAAAAACAATCATGCATTTGTGGACCTTTTTCACTCTTTTAACCAGTAGTCATAGTAAATATAGGGGGCTGTGTAAGTACTAGTACAGACATTGTGTCAAGTTCTTACAGTTGCTTCGAGCTACTCGCTTTACCCAAGCATCCCTACTTCTAATCTTTCTAATCATATTTTATTTATTTTTTCCATTATCATTCTGATTAGAGGCTGGAGGGTCGACATTCACCATTGGAAAATCAGTCTGGCTTTTATGGGCCATTGTTTTCAACAACTCTGTGCCGGTGGAGAACCCAAGAGGAACCACAAGCAAGATAATGGTGCTGATCTGGGCCTTCTTCGCTGTCATCTTTCTGGCTTCTTACACTGCTAACCTGGCTGCCTTCATGATCCAGGAGGAGTACATTGACACAGTTTCAGGCCTCTCGGACAAGAAGGTACTTCGCCACTTGAATACTGATTAAGCAGGAAAAGCATAAGGAGAATTAATGCCTTCAAGTGAGCCAAATCCCATGCATTTAATGTTAAATTGATTAAAGCATGGGAATTAAGAAATGAATAGAACTTCATGTCACATAACTCAATTACCGCTTTTCCTGGACACACAAAAGACGGTCTTAAATGTTACTTTAAGTCCATAGACTGCTCTCTTTTCATTTTAAGTGGGCAAGGAGTGTTGTAAGTCTGGAGAGTGGACAGAAATAGGTCAGACAGATTGGTGCACAGCCTGGTGTGTCTCATGCCCCTTCTTTTTCCTCCCTCATCCTCTTCTCCTCTGATAGTTTCAGCATCCAGAGGAGCAGTATCCACCTCTGAAGTTTGGCACAGTGCCCAATGGGAGCACAGAAAAAAACATTCGCTCCAACTATCCAGACATGCACCAGTACATGGGCAAATACAACCAGAAGGGAGTGGAGGATGCCATCCTGAACCTGAAGACTGGGTCTGTTTGTCACAGCAAATCTAATCTTCTCTTTACATGCCCACCTTTAATTTTCCCCCCATTGACTTTCAATTTATGCATGCTGTGCTGCTCTTCATTTGTCAATTGTTTGATGTTTGTAAAGATATTTAACACAAGCATATCACTTTAGACATAGAAATTAGTGACATCAGTGGTATTGAAAGACTGAGGGGCTAAGACCCCAGGACTGAAGGAACTCATGAACATCTGCATTGCACATCAAAACATTTTCAGAAATAAATAAGCGTCGTTGATTTTTTTTTTTTAGTATTAGTTGTGGAACTTTTATTATCTGATCCACTTTCATTTCCCCTCTGTTGTATCTGGAAGATTTTGGTTTTATCTGGCTTTGCTCTTCTAAATCTTTAAAATGTGAACTGTCAAAATAACTTCATGAACTGGTTTTATTAAGAAATGTATACAGTGGGTCTGTGTTCTTGAACAAAATAATACTAGGAAATACAATCATAATAAAAAAGCAAAGTACAAGTTTTTTCATTTCAATTTTTTTTCTCCATAGTAAAAATCGATTTACTCTTGCATTTTTTTCAAGTGATTTAAATATAAACTCAAGTGAACAAAAACACGCAACGCTTCATTATCCAACAAAGACAAAGCCAAAATAAAAAACTTAATTTCCTTGATTGCATTCACCCTTTTTTTTCCAGCAGTAAAGTTGTGTTTGTACATTATGTGCATGTGAAAAGAAGTCAATAAACCCTTCCTGTTTCCGCATAGATAAAATTTAATGAAGCAGTCAGATGCTGCTGATCAAAAGTGCCTGGTTAGCTGATCATCCACTGTGTGAGCACCTCTGTTAAAGCAGCAGTTTCTGCACTTTACTGCTGTTGCAGGTGGCCATTCCAACCAATCCCAGTGGCCTAGTCTAAGTCCAGACCCTAACCTGACTGAAATGCTCTGGTGGGACCTTAACAGAGCTGTGCAAAAAATAATCAACTGAATGAAGATTGGCAATAAGAGTGAGCCAGCATTCCACCACAATGTTGTGAGAGTGATAAATTCATACAGAAAACAACTACTGAGAGGTATTTAGGTTAAAGGTGCTTTTAAAAGGTGTTGAATCATAGAGTGTACTTAGTTTTTCAGCCAGATCTTTTCCTTACTGGGTTCATTTTTCAGTAATAAATAATGTCAGTATAGAATCTGTTGTGTGTTTTTGTACATTTAAGGTTATATTTAAATAACCGTAGAAACTGCCAGACACCAAATTGTTATTATTATTATGAACTGATAAAAATATACATTTGTTACCACTGATGTGTTACTCTTCCTTCAAACATAGATTTTGTTTATATGTTTATGTAGAAAATATTCATTTAGGTTACATAGAATTAAACCTTTGTCTCTGTGATTTTTAGGCTACAGCCAGTACATCCAGAAAGTTAAACCGGCCAGAATTAAACATGAAATATTTTTATTAAGGCTGTGCTTTGGGGCCAAGACTCTATAGAACCACATCCTAACCTGTAGAGCTCTGATGGTCTCAGTCACATAGCCTCCCTTAACATCAGGTGCTTTGTCAGCCGCTAGCCATTCCCTCAGTCTTAAAAACCTAATTTTACATCCACCGGATGAATGTGTTGAAGGATATATTGGAACAGTTGTATTAATAGGGACACTGTGTCACTTAGTCTACTGACAGGTGACATTTCTTACCACAACACTGTGATATTGGATCAAAACAGTAGAGAGGTGGCAAAGAACGGAGACTTAGAAGTTAGCAGTTTAAAAATACCCAACAATAGTGTTGTCTTAACAAAATATGTATATGTACAGTTTAGCAATTAATTATCAGGATTATTTACAATTTCACTTTGTGGATCATTCAGTACAAAGTCTTCCTCCTGATCAGTTGATCTGCTGAGTAGAGAAAAGGAAGATGAAGCCTCCCTAAAATAGATCTAACAACATACTTTTGATCTTCTGACACACCAAACATTATCACATAGATAATAAACCACAAACACACAAGTAAAGAAATCTACGTTTGATAATGAAGATGCCTTTAGAACTTAAAAAAAAGTAGTTGTAAAGGGAAATAGGTTCCTGTGTTACCATTTAAACAAAACACAATAATTGTATTCAGCTGAAACAAAACTAGAAGAGTATTGTTAAAACCAGTGGAATCGAATTGTGATAAGAATTATCATGTCAACAGACATATTGCGACCTTGCAAATTTGTATAGAAACCTGACATTATATAAATACAAAGGAGTTAATGGGTTACGCAAGAAAAGTCTGATCATAGGAAAATACAACCTGGTGTGAGAGGAGAAACTCAAACAAAACAAACAAATTCACAGCAGGTCTAATGTTGATGAGTCAGGTATTTTGTGATGGTTTCTGAAATTGATTCTTAGCATGAGCTCTGCCCCTCAGTCTTAACGTCTGATTTTGAATCCATCCATAGCAAATTCATGCAAGGTTCACAAGGCTGTTTAGATGCCATGAGAGATCATTCTCATGAAAGAAGGGGTTCTATGATACCCTAGAGTTTAAGATCATCAATAGAGATAGTGTCAAATAATAACTGTAACTTCTGACAGCTTGTCTGTTGTCTGAGTCTCAGATGTATAAAGTCCATTGTAGCGGATATGGGAATGAAAACTTTTGTCTGATTGCTGAACATGCTCACAGCACTTACTGAGGGTTTTAATAAAATCCCTGGTACATAAAATAATTCATGTATTAAAAAATATTTAACCTTACCAGTGTAGTGCACAAGCGTGGACAATGGAAATTAAACATAAAAATACAAAGGGCATATAGGCCACTAAAAATATGCCTTGTGATACATCAAAAGTAGTGTACAGAGGCTGTACCAAACACTGGGCAAATTACACCATAATTTGCTGTGGCCCCAACTAGGCATTGAAGCTAACATGCCATGCATATCAGCCTTTTGTCTCAAGGACTTTGGATAACATGATGCCATAAAAATAAAGGACAACGCACATCAGAGGTAGCAGACGTACATCAGAATATAGTCCTCTTTTATTTTATATTAAACATCCCACACTGTCACAGGCTGGGGGTTTGTAGGACCAACGTGCAGACAAGAGTGTGGGAACCACATGGTGGGTAGAATATTTAATAAATAATTTACAGGTAACGGTAAGTCATGGAACATAGGCAGGTAAAGGACATGGTGTAGAAATTTAACACTCATGGACAGCCTAGGCATGACAATCAGGAGGATCCAGTGGTGAGCAATGAAAACCAGAAAGCATAAATACAAAGGCATGGTGGAGAAATGACCAGTGAACAAGAAGAGCAATAATGTGGAGCAGCTGGTGGCATGGAGAATGCAAAACAACTGAAGGAGGGAGGGTAATTAGCACTGATGAGTGAGAACTCAAAACTCAAACAAAGGTGAATCATGACACACACAAGCTACATGTAGTCGATAGAAGAGGATGGAGTCCGGTGTTCGCGGTAATGCAATTAATTTTGTTTTGGCTTAATAGCCACTTTTTAAACTCAGAAGTGCCACAACATCAACATCTCTTACCATTTACATGTGAATATTGGTTATAGAAATATGTGTGAAATGTCAACAGTTTGCATTCATTTAACTTACATTTATAACTTCACATCTAAATTATATATTAAAGCAACACTTTTTTTAACACCTAAAAGAAAGCTGTACTGAGGAATACAATCTATTCACACCCTGAATTTAAACTAAATAGTAATTGTACTCAAATAATATTTTTAAGCACTCTGAATTAAGCGTCTGTATAATATAGTTTTTCAATGATATACCTTCTTTATGCCCCTCCTTGAACCGCCACCTTAAGGCTTTGAGTGCTCGAATGATCCTAGAGGCTATGTTGTCTGGGGCTTAAATGTCCCTGGTAAGGTCTCCCATGGCAAACAGGCTCTAGGTGAGACAAAGAGCGGTTCAAGAACACCTCATGACGACTACTAAATCGAGGCATGTGACGTCGCCCGGTACAGCGGAGCCGTGGTCTCACCCTGGAGCCAGGCCTGGGGTCGGGACTCGTCGGAGAGCGCCTGGTGGCTGGGTTGCTCCTCGCGGGACCCGGCCGGGCCAAGCCCGAACGAGATACGCGAGACCATCCCCCAGTGGGCCCAATACCTGCAGGGGGAACCGTGAGGGACCGGTGCAAAGAGGATTGGGTGGCGGACGAAGGTGGAGACCTCAGCGGCCCAATCCCCAGATGCTTAGGCTGGCTTTAGGGATGTGGAGTGTCACCTTGCTGGGAGATATCGACTAGAAATAGTCAGGCTCGCCTCCACGCACAGCGTGGGCTCTGGAACCCATCTCCTCGAGAGGGGTTGGACTCTCTTCTACTCTGGAGTGGCCCACGGGGAGAGGCGGCGGGCTGGGGTGGGTTTGCTTGTTGCCCCACAGCTCAGCCGTCTCGTGTTGGGGTTTACCCCAGTGGAGAAGAGGGTCGCATCCCTGCGCCTTCGGGTTGGTGACAGGTCTCTGACTGTCATTTCGGCCTACGGGCCAAGTGGTAGTGCGGAGTACCCGGCCTTGGCATCCTTGTCGGGGGTGCTGGATAGTGCCCCTCCCGGAGACTCCATTATTCTACTGGGGGACTTCAACGCCCACGTGGGAAACGACATTGACACCTGGAGTGGCGTGATCAGGATAAATGGCCTCCCGATCTGAATCTGAGTGGTGTTTTGTTATTGGACCTCTGTGCTAGCCACGGATTGTCCATAATGAACACCATGTTCAAACATAAGGGTGTCCATCAGTGCACTTGACACCAGGACACCCTAGACAGGAGGTCAATGATCGACTTTGTTGTCGTATCATCAGACCTTCGGCCGCATGTTCCTGCCTCAAGTGGAGGAGTTTAAGTATCTCAGGGTCTTGTTCACGAGTGAGGGAAAAATGGAGCAGGAGATCAACAGACGGATCGGTGCGGCTGCCGCAGTAATGGGGGTGCTGTGCTGGTCTGTTGTGGTGAAGATAGAGCTGAGCCGAAAAGCGAAGCTCTCGATTTACCGGTCGGTGTGTGTTCCTACCCCCATATGGAAGCAAATCGTTACCATATTTCAAATGAAAAAGCATTTTCAGAAATGCTTTTTCATTTTAAGAATGTGGCTGCATTGTTTGACTCATAAATAAAATTAGTTATCAATAATCCTATTTGCATTTTAATTTTCTTCTTCAAGACTGCTCATTCTTTCACTTAATTAAAATGAAAAAGAAAAATACTTTTGAGATTTATTTTTCAAAATATGCCCCAGCAAATAGATACCAAAATTCAATTTGAAATGTAAAATTTGAAAATGAAAAAGCATTTCCAGAAATGCTTTTCATTTTAAAAATGTGGCTGCGTTATTTGACCCATAAATAAAATTAGTAATCAATCATCCTATTTGCATTTGCCTTTTCTTCTTCACGACTGCACATTTTATGCCATAATCAAAAAGAAAACAAAGCAGACATTGCTTTTTCGTTTTCATGGTCTGCCCGCAAAGTACTGCCCAGAACTCGAAAACGAAAAAGCATTCCGAGCTGCGGGCGCAGAAGAGTGACATCAGCAGCCGCCCTTCCTCAGCTCCCTGCTGACCGAGCTACCCATCTTGTTCGGTGGGAGGCGCTGTGCACGTCTGCAGTGCATTACATTGCAAACGTGCCGAGAAATTCGTTGAATTGCATCAGGGAGGAGCTCAATTTGTGGCAGTGGCAGGCAGAACTGGTAGTTCCGGTGGCAGCCTTATGGCCTGGGACATCCAGCGTGTTTTTAAGCATTTATTTATCATTTTCTGTGAGTGACGATTCAGAATAGCCGCTCATGCTCTATAATAAACCGGCTGTTTGTGCAATAAATCTTCGTCATCCTTTCAACACGTTACACATACACATAGTGCTATTTATTTTCTATGTCAAGTAAATACAATCACCTTATGTTATGGGTCTAAAGCTGTTTATTAAATAATAATCAATAATGAAATCATTATTTAAAGGTAACAGGCTATAACAATAATGACAACCCATTTGCCGATAATCAGCATCAGCTTCCACAAAAACAGCGGCAAACGCATTGGCAAGCTTTTACGGCCGGTCTGGCACCTTCTGGCATCCTCGTGGAATCCCCTGCCACCCTGCAGCAGGCTGTGGCAGTTCCGCCACAGCCTGCCACCGGCACTACCAGTTCTGCCTGTCACTGCCACAAATTGAGCTCGGCCCTGCTGCAATTCAATCAATTTCTCGGCACGTTTGCAATGTAATGCACTGCAGACGTGCACAGCGCCTCCCACCGAACAAGATGGGTAGCTCGGTCAGCAGGGAGCTGAGGAAGAGCGGCTGCTGACGTCACTCTGCTGCGCCCGCAGCTCTGAATGCTTTTTCGTTTTCGAGTTCTGGGCAGTACTTTGCGGGCAGACCACGAAAACGAAAAAGCAATGTCTGCTTTGTTTTCTTTTTGATTATGGTATAAAATGTGCAGTCATGAAGAAGAAAATGCAAATGCAAATAGGATGATTGATTACTAATTTTATTTATGGGTCAAATAACGCAGCCACATTCTTAAAATGAAAAGCATTTCTGGAAATGCTTTTACATTTTCAAATTTTACATTTCAAATTGAATTTTGGTATCTATTTGTTGGGGTACATTTTGAAAAATAAATCTCAAATGTCTTTCTTTTTCATTTTAATTAAGTGAAAGAATGAGCAGTCTTGAAGAAGAAAAGTAAAATGCAAATAGGATTATTGATAACTAATTTCATTTATGAGTCAAACAATGCAGCCACATTCTTAAAATGAAAAAGCATTTCTGAAAATGCTTTTTCATTTGAAATATGGTAACGATTTGCTTCCATACCCCCACCTATGGCCATGAACTTTGGGTCATGACCAAAAGAACGAGATCCCGGATACAAGCGGCTGAAATGAGCTTCCTCCGTAGGGTGGCCGGGCACTCCCTTAAAGATAGGATGAGGAGCTCAGCCATCTGGGAGGGGCTTGGAGTTGAGCCGCTGCTCCTCCACATCGAGAGGACCCAGTTGAGGTGGCTCGGGCATCTATACCGGATGCCTTCTGGACGCCTTCCTCGGGAGGTGTTCCAGGCACGTCCCACCAGGAGGAGGCCCAGGGGACGGCCTAGGACACGCTGGAGGGACTATGTCTCTCGGTTGGCCTGGGAACACCTTGGGCTCCCCACGGAAGAGCTGGAGGAGGTGTCTGGGGAGAGGGATGTCTGGGCATCTCTGCTGAGTCTGCTGCCCCCGCGACCCGGTCCCGGATAAAGCGGAAGATGACAAGTACAAGTACCTCATTTATGCATTCATGGACCTTCATCAGTGATTACTGCTTAATGCAATTTTGCCCTAAAGTTTAAGTAACAAATCTATGATTTTTACTATAATCTATTCATTTAAATCGATTGTTTTCAGTATCACTGAATTGTTTAATCTTTATTTGATTTTATGGTACAGAGTGTCAGTGATCACAGCAACCACATTCAGCAGATATAGCCTGCATATTTTTTTTTTTCCTTTTTGTCATCTTTTATGTTCTCCCATTCACACAAGCAGACTTTAATCCAGAAAGGCATTCTTTTCAACTTCTACTAACATTTAGCATCTTTTGTCACACATCATGCTTTGCTGCACAAATTCTCCCACCTTTGTTCTTTCCCTCTCCACCTTCACAGCTATTTATCCACACATACAGTGTGAGCAGCTTTTCCCTTTTTCAGTTTTCTCACAGAATCTCCATCACTCGTCATGTGTTGGTTAATCCCAATTTACTGAATCCTAAGCCTCTGTCGTGATCCACACCGCTTTGACACCGCAATTATAACTCAACGTTAACATGCACTGAATGTATGAAACTCGTGCTTTACTCCTGGAGAGTTTTTTTCTCCTGCCTAATGCTTATATTTCCATTTTTACTCTTTAGCTGCCCTTTTTTGTTAAAGTTCCTTTCTGTGTCTCTTATTTTGATCCATTCTTTTCCCTCCTAGTGTACTTTCTCTGTGTCTGTATTTAAACTTTATAATCCTCATCACTCTCTGCCTCTATCCCATGTCCTTTCTATCCTGAAGTGTGTAAATCTCTCCCTCTTTTCTCTGTCGCTCCCTGTCACTGCACCCTTCGTTCCGTAAATCCCTTCAGCCCCCACCATCTTTCTCTTACTCACAGATCCTCACCTGATTTCTCCCTTATTTTATTCTCCCTGTTTCCACTTTCACTGCCAAACCTGCTTTACCATTCCACCCTTTCTGCATCTCCATGTCGTTATTTAACGTTTTATGCCCCCTCCATCATTCCCCTTTACATGTATGCTGTATATATTTGCACCACAGCTGTCTTCCGAAGTACATTGCAGAGATTTACCTTTATACATCCTCCCCTGCCTCTGTCAGTCTCTCCATCCTAGTTCTGTCTCTCTTCCATTAAATGATGAATGACTTGTGCCTTTACTCCTTTACAGGAAGCTGGATGCTTTTATTTATGATGCTGCAGTGTTAAACTATATGGCCAGGAAGGACGAAGGATGTAAGGTGAGGATTGAAGCAGAGACACATCCACATGTTTTTTTTTTTTGCCTGGCATTAAGTTTTTTTCAGTATCAGCATGTTGTCCTTTCTCCAAGGTGATGACCATAGGCTCGGGGAAGGTTTTTGCCACCACAGGCTACGGTATCGCCCTGCACAAAAACTCACGTTGGAAACGTCCTCTTGACCTGGCCCTGCTGCAGCTAGTGGGAGATGGTAAGACCGATGGGAAAAGGGCAGGGTTTTAATGAAAATAATGAGCCCCTATGACCGGAAAGAATGGGAAGGCTATGGGTGAGAAAAAGAAGTGACAGCATAGTGTGAGGGTAGATGGTGGATAGAGGACACAGGACACAGGGGGTAGATGAATGAGAAGATGTCGAGGGGAAAATATGGGGCATGTGACAGCTGAAAGGTGTTGTGATTGTGACAGAAGGTATAATGATGTGTAGGGAAGGGCTGATGGGACTTTTAAAAAGGTTTCTGAGTCTCGTTATTGGGTAGAAGACAGGATGATAAATAAAAGTGGGAGAGGAATATAATTTGTTTGGTGGTGAGTGCTCTTCTCATCTATCCATTCTTATGTAGTTATCTAGCTCTGTTGTGTTTTCTCTTTTCCTCTTTTTGCAATTGTAAAAGAAAAACATTTACTTGAGTGAGTCACAGTTTTGAAAAGTCACTTCTTGTTTGTTGACATATTTATTGAAATACAGACTATTTCAGACAAGAAAGATGGAGTAAAAAAGAAAGAAACACCTGAAAATACTCTGATTTTATGTAGGAACAGAGGACTAAGGCAGATGGATATATACATGCATTAGGTAAATAAATAATTGATAGCTGCAACACCTTGCAAAAGTTTTCATACCCCTTGACTATATTTGGGTTTTATGCGACAATCCAACACAAAGCAGCTTTTCACACCTAATGACTGATTAATCCTCATTTCTTTTTGCCCAATGGCTTAAGCTCAGCCAGATTGAATAGAGAGCATCTTTGAACATTATTTTTAAGTCTTGCCAGTTTCTCAGTTGAATTTAGGTCTGGGCCTTCCTATGTGATCTAACATCCGAACAGAGCAACGTCTTTCACATGTTTTCTGTGATTTATACATGCCTTGTGACTAACTGCAAGAAGGACTAGTTGTGGCTTTTGGAGCAATGGTTTTGTACTTGAGATCCTTTCATAAAGCCTAGATTTGTGACAACAGATTCTCCCACCTGAGCTGTGGATCTCTGATTTTCTCCAGAGTTACCATGAGCCTCTTGGCTAGCTTTGCAGTTGTGCCGTACTCTTTCCATTTTCAGGTAATGGATTGAATGGTACTCTGTGAAATGTTAAAAGCTTTGGGATATTGCTTTTGAAAACCTTTCAATGTTTTCTCCCCTGATCTGTCTTCTGTGTTCTTTGGTTTCCATGATGCTGTTCATTTGCTAACGTTCTCTTACAAACCTCTTAGGCCTACATAGAACAGCTGGATTTATACTGCGATTAAATCCCACACTGGTTGAACCTGTTTACTAATTAGGTGACTTTGCAGTCATGCACTACTTTGTGTTGGTCTAAAACACATAACTGTAATAAAATCCATTGACGTTTGTAGCTGTAAATGTGGTAAAATGTGACAAAGTTCAAGGGGAGTAAATACTTTTGCAAGCCACTGTATTAGAACATCACAGTATGCTGTTTGGTTAATTATATCTATGAGGGGACGACTCGTGTTTGACAGAGGGAATCTGTTTTTAGCAACGGTTGTCAGTACACTAATGCTCGATTATCATATAACACAGTCTGCCACACGCATTCATTGTCTTCATTGGATGGAGCTTGTTTGGCTTCTCCTCATGCTTTAAATCAGCTTTGCTTATGGTGTGGCGGACAAAGCCCTTTAGCTGTTTCTGGCATGCCGACACTTTAGCTGCTCACCCACTGATAATGCCAATTTGGTGCCAAGATCTATTAAATAAGACTGGCATCTGGAGCTGAATTGCTCGACCTGGAAATGTGTGCTTGTGTGTGTGCAAGGAAAGGAGAAACAGAGAGCAGTAACCCCAACATGCTGTTTGTTGCTTCTTCTCATTCCTTTGGTACTAAGTTGCAAAAGTCCTGACCATCAGCTTTGTTTATGGATGGATCTAGTTAGAGTTTGGCATTATTGGAGTTGATAACTAAAAAATAGGATTAGTTTGTTTGGGAAAAGAATGATAAAGGGGCTCTCACTTATCATACCCTTGAAGGCTGCATCTTTTTAACGACATCTGAAGATCTCAGGCGTCGCACCTTTCACTGGGCCAAGTTGTGTCACAGAGTTACATCATTATTGTTCCATGCCTTGTGGAGTTTTATCATTTTACAACTAAATTAAAGGATATCAGAAGACTTATAAATCCTGTGAATCTATTGTTCTTCTTGCTGCTGCCTCTGGTGATTCACACAACAGCTTTAAGAGATGGTGCATTGATCTTACTGTTTCTTTGCTTTTTTTCCTGCTAAAAAAGCAAAAGAGCTGAGTAGTAAGATTCACTTCCCTCCCATCATATCAGAACCATTTTTTTGCATCGTATCATGACTTTGATTCCTTAAATATATTATTCAGTGAGTAGATATTAAAATGCGAGAAACTGGGGTTTCAGCTCTAGGCCAACAGCATTTTTTCTTTCAAAAATCTTGTGATGAATGCAGAGAGGTTTATCATGGTGAGATAAAAGCACGGCATTGTACAGGTCATGGTTTACTGCTCAGCAACTGCAAGGCTCGGTGTCTCTGGATGTGTGTGGCATCCAGCCACATCTGGCATACTGCAAAATGCAAACATGCTCGCTGGTGCTTGCACATTTAAATATGCAAGTGTACCACACACACAGTGATACAGTGTCCTTTATTGAATATCTGTGTGGTAACTGGCAGGCTTTGCATTTCCAGTGTTGCCAGCTGGTCTGCCAGACACAAAATAGGTGGAGAGAGGACGTGACACACCTGCCAGATTCGTCAGGCTTGAGTTGGCTATGACTTAGAGGCAGAACCAACTGCCATCTCAAAGGTTGAGGTGCGTGGTGGGGGTTGGAGATAACACAGTATGAAGCAGTGGTGGTTCTTGCATGAATAAGGGCACGATAAAATACTGTGCAGTCCTGTACAAAGCCTGTCACACTATTTGCAGCAGGAAGCCGGGGTAATTTACTCATCACATGGCAGCACTAACTCCTTTGACAGCAAATGCATAAAAGCAATGGGAAAACTTGTTCAGGCCAAAACTAACAGTCATTTAAAAAATATATTTTTTACCAGGTGCTCATGCGGCCCCTTTCTAATGCTGCCCTGGGCAACTTCCCATAAGGCCCAAATAAAAAACTCTGCTAGTGAGTAAAGGTTGAATTTAAAAGATGAACAACCAGGACTGAAACAGCAGCTGATGACCCCTGTTGTATTCACAGCACCGATCCACATCTGAAGGCCAGGGAATTCAAGTTTTATTGCGGCAGCAAAATCTCACACTGATGAATGCATTAAAAACATATTTGGTTTGAAAAGGGTACATGCTTGAAAAAATTCTGAGGTCACAAGAGTTTCTACTTCCTGTTTCCCTGTGATTGAAATACGACTGGACAAAGGGTCGATTCCTTTTAACCACTGGAAGCTAGTCAGAGAAGGACTCATTTGTCCTGACACCACGCACAGTAAGCAAGGATGTAAGGGAGGTAAAAAAAAATCTCACTATTATTGAACTGCAACAAAAGCAGTATTTTGGCATAACAATACCAACTATATGATGCTATCAATACATGATTGTTGGGGGGTGATGCGTACCATTCAAAGCATAAACACATGGAGTTTGCTCGGACTTTAACTGCAGTTGTGTGCTTCGCTTAGATTAAACAAAGGATGAATGTGTGGAAAAGTATTCGATGCTTACTGTTTGGTCCAATGGAAGATCAGTAATGCTGTGAGCCTGTTTCTCCTCCAAAGTGCATTAAATCACAAACTTTGCCTGTTGCCAGCAGGAGGTTTTATAAAGATTTAACTGAAGGGGTATAAATAATTGAGTCAGCAGTGACTTTTTGAAAAACAGTGATGTCTTAAAGTGTATTTTCCCCACTGATTAAATGCCCTCAAAATAATGGTTAGATTTTTGTGGTTTTTCTCCAGTGCAGGATCATTTTTCTGCAAAAACAGATGAATTTATTTAAAGGTTTTTCACACATCTTTACCAGGGTGCTAATAAATGTGGTTGGCATTGTATGTTTGTTTGGTTGAACCAGAAATAGGAAGCTGTTACCTTAATATACCAGTGGGTTGCAGTAGCACTATATCCATCTGTTGCTGTAACTGGAGGCCACGGCCGATTGGCTAATGATGTTCTACAGGAGACATATTAGCCAGATCACACAGATGACTGAATCTGCTTTAGCGAAGCCTTACAAGGAGAGCTAATGATGGCTGAAATATAAAGGCAAGACCTTTTTTATGGTGCAATGTAGTGTTGCGAGTAAATCTATGACCTGTCAGCTTTTAAAGCTCGCTATGGCCAGTAAAACGTGTTATAGTTCGGAAAAAGCATCATGCAGTAAAAGCAACCTTCAGACCTCATTTTTGCAGTGCAGCTCATGCTACCATAGTTGATAGTGTACCATAAAGCTCTCATTACCAGTTATTTGAAGAATGTGCCTCCTATGCTGTCTGTCACTATGGTTACACCAGCAACCTGTACAGCCAATCCCAGTTCTAACAGGGAAGCCCAGGTTTGCTTTGCCAGTAGGATCAGAAATGAAAAAGCAATGTTGTGGTTAAAAAGGCTGGACTTTGTTCCTTGTAGCTCAAAAGATGAGAATCTTGTTTTCTCTCATAAGTGACCACCTTGATGGAGAGTCTGACCATCCTTCCAGGACAATTAAATGATTGTGATCTTCTCTTCTTTGCCTTTTCCTTTCCTTCATCAGTTGGTTCGCTCTCTTGTTCCCATTTTTCCCTTTCCTTTTCTCTCCTCTCATATTTTTAAACCCGAGGAGTGCTCCATTCTTTGTCACGATGACACAAATTCAGCCTCTCATCCTCCATCTAAGTTCCGCTTCTTTCAGCAACGTCTAACCCTCTCTGTGTTTCTCATTTCCTCTGACGCCTCTGTGGACGGTAAAGAATGCAGTTCGTTCTCTGTCTTTATAAGGCATTCTTCCCAACTCTCTCATTACCCCTCACCTTCTTGTCCATGCTTGTTCCGCCTATCCAAACATCACTGTGGCTCCCGGTCTCTCTTTCTGCTCTTCTCCTCATTTACTCTTCGTTACAATGTTGAGATTAGGTTGTCGATGCCATTTTAGTTCTTGCTTCTATTTCATTGTTTTAGACTCTCCATCCCTCTTTTTCTAAGTCGTCTTTCTCTTTGTTAGGCCAAACACACTGCTTTATTTTACTGACCTATGACCAGAGTCACCTTGAATAAACAACATAAAACAAAAGGGCCCCATTTTGCATTGTATTTTATTTTTCTTCAGTTTGTAATTTTTATTTTTTTCCCCCTATTTTTTGTTTTTCAGAACTCCACTTCTTAGAATATATACACATTTTTTCGCCTAAATGTGTCTAGTCATAGAGTGAGGAAAAAGAATCAACAATTTTTAAGGGAGATTTCAGCAAATATAAAGTTATTGATCGTGCTCAAATAAACAGTATTTTAAAATAGTCAAATGCCCAACACAGCAGCTCAGAAAATAAAACTTTAAACTAGACTAGGTTTTAATGGCCCCTTTCTGCCCTCTTAGTACCATCAAACCAGTGCAGACAGGATTTGGCATACGTTTGTTTGTTTGTTTGTTTGTTTGTTTTTGACCTTTAAACTATATTTTCACACATTAACACTGAATACCTATTGACACTGAAAGCTGAATTTAACATAAACAAAGTTGTAGAAACACTCAAAATAACCACATTTTTCATAATGCAACAGGACTCAAATAAAACTTAATTCAGATGGCCTATATGTAGTTTCGATTATAAGGGAGTGAAAACACCACAATGTTCCTCGTTAGTAAAATCTTAATTTTGTTTAAGCATGTTAGATGACAAAATATTAAATTATGTAAATAAAAGACATCTGTGTTGCACTTTTGGCCACTTACCAGCTGGATGGTCTGAGAGAAACATTAGAAGCTGCAGCATTGGGGCAGCGGAACCTTGCTCACATATAAGCTAAAACTTACAGATACTCTGCAAAATATATTTAAGAACCTTAATATGTAGGGAGAACTTAAAATTGAACTTTTTTATACATTTTTGATTGTAATTTGTGAGGGCTGAAGGACACATACTAAAAAAAAAGTAAGCGAGCCACCACTGTGCTCTGTCTGTCTGTCTGTCTGTCTGTCTGTCTGTCTGTCTGTCTGTCTGTCTGTCTGTCTGTCTGTCTGTCTGTCTGTCTGTCTGTCTGTCTGTCTGTCTATCTATCTATCTATCTATCTATCTATCTATCTATCTATCTATCTATCTATCTATCTATCTATCTATCCATCCATCCATCCACTATTGCACTGCTTGGATTCAATACTTTGTAGACCATAAAATGTCAGATACCATGTATTAAACTTAGCTTTGCAAAATTATTTTGGACACTAACATAAAGTTTTACTGTCTGCATTTGAGAAATTATAGGTCTCTGAACAAGCAGGACTGTATAGCTGAACTTTACAATTTATTTATGTTCTATCAAAACAACTTTTTTATCCTAACATGATCCTTTCCCACATCATCTAACCAGTTTTTTTTTTGTTTTTTTTTTTTTGCTTTTGCCTATCTTTTATTGAATGCTTTCTTCCACTGTTTTCTTATTTTCTCTATTTTTTGTCCTTGTCTCTCTCTTCCATCATTTTAACCTTTTGTCCTTATCCATTTTCTTCCCCAGATGAGATTGAGATGCTGGAGCGGCTCTGGCTGTCAGGTATCTGCCATAATGACAAAATTGAGGTGATGAGCAGTAAACTGGACATTGACAACATGGCTGGGGTCTTCTACATGCTGCTGGTGGCTATGGGCCTCAGTCTGCTGGTGTTTGCGTGGGAACATTTAGTCTACTGGAAACTGCGGCACTGCATGGCCACTAGTTCTGGCAAGTTGGACTTTCTCTTGGCAATCAGCAGGGTAAGTTGTTTTTCCAAAAACTCTTTTAGGAACATGTTTTTGTTTTTTTCCCTCAATAAATGAATCATTTAAAAACTGTTTTTTTATATACAGTACAGGCCATAAGTTTGGACACACCTTCTCATTCAAAGAGTTTTCTTTATTTTCATAACTATGAATATTGTAGCTTCACACTGAAGGCATCAAAACTATGAATTAACACATGTGGAATTATATACTGAACAAAAAAGTGTGAAACAACTGAAAATATGTCTTATATTCTAGGTTCTTCAAAGTAGCCACCTACTGCTCCGCACACTCTTGGCATTCTGTTAATGAGCTTCAAGAGGTAGTCACCTGAAATGGTTTTCACTTCCCAGGTGTGCCCTGTCAGGTTTAATAAGTGGGATTTCAAGCCTTATAAATGGGGTTGGGACCATCAGTTGTGTTGTGCAGGAGGTGGATACAGTACACAGCTGATAGTCCTACTGAATAGACTGTTAGAATTTGTATTATGGCAAGAAAAAAGCAGCTAGGTAAAGAAAAACGAGTGGCCATCATTACTTTAAGAAATGAAGGTCAGTCAGTCCGAACAATTGGGAAAACTTTGAAAGTGTCCCCAAGTGCAGTCGCAAAAACCATCAAGCGCTACAAAGAAACTGGCTCACATGAGGACCGCCCCAGGAAAGGAAGACCAAGAGTTACCTCTGCTGTGGATGATAAGTTCATCCGAGTCACCAGCCTCAGAAATCGCAAGTTAACAGCAGCTCAGATTAGAGAACAGGTCAATGCCACACAGAGTTCTAGCAGCAGACACATCTCTAGAACAACTGTTAAGAGGAGACTGTGTGAATCAGGACTTCGTAGTAAAATAGCTGCTAGGAAACCACTGCTGAGGACAGGCAACAAGCAGAAGAGACTTGTTTGGGCTAAAGAACACAAGGAATGGACATTAGACCAGTGGAAATCTGTGCTTTGGTCTGATGAGTCCAAGTTTGAGATCTTTGGTTTCAACCACCGTGTCTTTGTGCGGCGCAGAAGAGGTGAACGGATGGACTCTACATGCCTGGTTCCCACCGTGAAGCACGGAGGAGGAGGTGTGATGGTGTGGGGGTGCTTTGCTGGTGACACTGTTGGGGATTTATTCAAAATTGAAGGCATACTGAACCAGCATGGCTACCACAGCATCTTGCAACGGCATGCTATTCCATCCGGTTTGCGTTTAGTTGGACCATCATTTATTTTTCAACAGGACAATGACCCCAAACACACCTCCAGGCTGTGTAAGGGCTATTTGACCAAGAAGGAGAGTGATGGGGTGCTGCGCCAGATGACCTGGCCTCCACAGTCACCGGACCTGAACCCAATCGAGATGGTTTGGGGTGAGCTGGACCGCAGAGTGAAGGCAAAAGGGCCAATAAGTGCTAAGCATCTCTGGGAACTCCTTCAAGACTGTTGGAAAACCATCTCAGGTGACTACCTCTTGAAGCTCATCAACAGAATGCCAAGAGAGTGTGGAGCAGTAATTAAAGCAAAAGGTGGCTACTTTGAAGAACCTAGAATAGAATATAAGACATATTTTCAGTTGTTTCACATTTTTTGTTCAGTATATAATTCCACATGTGTTAATTCATAGTTTTGATGCCTTCAGTGTGAAGCTACAATATTCATAGTCATGTAAATAAAGACAACTCTTTGAATGAGAAGGTGTGTCCAAACTTTTGGTCTGTACAGTAGATCAATAAAAAGTTGTGAGGTAGAAAGAAATGATTACTTAGTTTTCAAAATGTTTGCAAATAAAACCTAGAAATGTATGGTTTGCATTTTAATTTGATGCCGCTGTCAATCTTTCATAGAACAACTTTTCAGAGCAATAAATTGTCATTAACAGCTTTGCAGATGTAAAGATCTCCATTCTCTATCTAAAAATGCTTAAACTTTGCCAGATTGGATATAGAGCATCTGTAAACTTTATTTTTCAATTCTTTACACAGATTTATATATAAGATTTAAGACCAGATTTATGTCTGGTCTTTGACTGAGCCATTTTAAATGTTTTATCCATTCCATTTGATTGTAGCTACTGCTGTATATATTTGGTGTTAACTTTGTTTTTAAATACAGGCCAAATATTTTAATTCTGTTTTCACTAAACCAAAGCATTTTCTCCCACATGTTTGTTGTGTATGCCACATGGTTTTGACTTTCTTTCGACGCTGGCTTTCTAATGACCAATTACCCATAGAGGCCAGATTTGTGGAGTGCACACCTAATAGTTTCATCAACAAATTCTCTTGCCCAAGCCGATCTCTGCAGCAGAATTACAATGTCTCAAGGCCCTTCTTAAATTAACGCTCTTCTTGCCCAGTCTATCAGTCAATGAGCTGATGGGCTTGCAGTAGTGCCATATTCTTTCCATTTTCAGATAAGGGATTGAACAGTGCTCTGTGAGATGTCTAAAGCTTGGGATATTGTTTTATAGCCTAACACTGCTTTGCACCTCTCCACAACTTTATCTTTAACCTTTATCCTCTTTTATTTAGGGATGTCAGATTAAAGACTTATGAATACAAATGTATGCAAATCCCATGATTTTTATTTGCAAAAGGTTTTGAAAACAATGTATCCCTCTCTATACATTGTACAGTTATACACTACTTTATGTTGGTTTATCACACAAAATCCCAATGAAATACATAAATGTTTGTAGTTAAATCATGACAAAATCTGGTTCAGGCCAAAGGAAGTTCAAAGAAATCAATTAATACCTTAGAAGGCAATAAACTGTTGTCATTGTTTTTTGTATTGTCATCTGTTAAAAAAAGGTTAGTAGTGAAAATGTAACACAATTCAGTTTAGTTTGATCAGTTTCTCATGAAAACTAGAAGTTGTTTTGAATTTATTGTTATTTTATTTCTGTTCTTACCAGTTCAACTCCTTCAGCTCCATCAAGCAATTTCTTAGGCAGCAGGGTTTGTTTTTCTGTACCATTGTAGGTTAATCTGTGGAGCATTTGTTTTTTGAAGAAGTAAATCTGTCTTTTTCGGGGGGTGGGTTTATCTCCTAGGGCATGTACAGCTGCTGCAGCTTTGAGGATGAAACAGCACCAGGTGGCTCAAAATCTTTGCCTTCACACCACCACACAGCAATGGTTACTGTTCCATCACAGCCACTTGTAGTCTCAACCACTATGACCAACCCAGCCATTGCAATGGCGCAACAGCAGCAACAACCACAACAGCAGCAACCGCCACCTGTGTACAAAACACCTCTACCAGGCTCTCCTCCCACTGTGGTGCATTCTGGGTCAGCACTGGGTTCTTCTAACCCCCCCATTGCTGGTGCCCCCCTCCCTTGCTCCACTTTCCTGCCCAGGCCAGACCGCAGGTTGGCAGTAGTGGATCGGTGGAGGTTGCCTAAAACTGCTACAGCCACTAACCCCATGGCTGTAAGAGGGGGCATCACTGACATGGGGCAGTTTGCTCAGAAAGTTCCACAAAACTGGGCTACAGCTGCTGGAGGGAGTGGGGGACTCGATGGCTATAAGAGATATTATGGTCCCATTGACCCTGAGGGACTGGGATCCTGCATGGATCAGCAAGCAGGGTCCCAGACCCCCAAGACTATGCCAAGGGGCCACCCCCAACCCCCTCCAGCGACTGTGGCCTTCTATTCAGAGAAGAGCATGGACCACGGGGTGGGGAAGAGGGTGGTGGGAGTTGGCGGTGGAAGTCAGGGGAAAGGGCCTGTTAAACCTCTGGGCACCCCAAGGCTGCCTCCCAAGAGTCAGGCCCCTCTACCTCCTACACCTCCACTGCCACATCCCTCTCCCCCTCTCCCTTCATCCTTTTGGAGAAAGCGGAGGCCTAAGAAGCCCAAAGAGCCTGGTGGGCCACTGTATGAGAACATTCTGCCTCTGGGGCGAAGGGGAGGAGCAAGAGATGGAATGAGGGAAGGAGAAGGGAGGAGGGCCCGACCACTTTCTCCTCCACTTTCACTTCCTATACCAGTTCCACTGAGCCCCTCCTATACCCCTCCTTCTCCTTCTGCATCTTTGCACTATACGTCCTCGTCTTCTACATCAACCACCTCGTCAACGTCAACGTCTTCATCAGCCTCATCTTCGCGCTCCACCTCTCCCACTTACTCTTACAGCTCCTCCAGGAGCACACGAGACAGGACTGGAGGAATAGATGGAGAGGATGATGATGATGATGAAGATCTGACAGAAGAGTCAAGCCTCCTCCTTGGTAGGGGAAGAGAGAGGGAGCGCTCAATCATTCGACCTCGTTCCTTCAGCCATGGGCGCTTGCCACCACCAGTTCCCCCCAGGAAACCACGCACATCTTGGGTTGACAGAGAAAGAGAACGGGAAAGGGAAAGAGGGGGGAGCCAACTGTCTCAGCTCCAAGAGTGGTGGGCAAGTTGGAGTGAAAGGGAGAGGAGTGGAGCAGGTGGAGATACTGAGAGGCAGAAAAGGGAAAAGAAGAGGAGGAAAGAAAAGGAGAAAGAGAAGAAGAAAAAGAAAAAGAACAAAAAGAGGAAAAAGAGGGAGGAGAGGGAAAGAGAGCGGGAGAGAGAAAGGAAGCGAAGGAAGGTGAAAAAGAAGAAGAAGAAGGCATTAAAAACAAAGAAAAGGAAAAAATCTACTGGGGGAAAGCGGTCTGATCCTGAAGAAGGAGATGCAGAACAAGAGAGGGAAGGAGAAGCTGAGAGAGAAAGAGATGAAGGAATACAAGACTACTCTTCTTTTTCTGCCCAGTATGGGAGCACGTTTGGAGAGAAGGGAAGAGATTCATGGGAAGGAGACAGAGAAAGAGGCAGAGGGGAAGATGGCAATGGCAGGGAGGAGGAGGACAGTGGAAGAAGCAGGGAAAGGCGTCCCAAATCCTTACACTTTCATTCTAGACGCCGAACCCCTAATAAGCGCTACTCCAACTCTAATAAGTTCCCTGCTTCTGTAAAATTTTGGATGAATGGAAGAGGAGATAACACCAATGCCACGCCAGTATCCCTCCACCCACTTCTTCCATCATCCAAGCGGCGAAAAAGTGGCGGGATTGACAGAGAAGATAGTGGTAGAGTTGGAGAGAGGCGTCCTTTGTTAATGCATTATGAAAAAGAGAAAGCACAGACAAGGGAAGGGTTGTCTTTACATGAATGGGACTCAGATGAAGATGATGATGATGATGATGATGTGGAAGAGGAAGCAAGAGACAGAGCAAGGGAGCGGGAAGAGGACAGGGGAAGGAGGGTAGGAAGGGGGGCCATCTCTGAGTCTGAGAGGGAAAGGGGAAGGGTGGAGGACAGCTACTCAGATGAAGGATCTTCAGGAGAATTTGGTCATTTTGAAAGATACTGGGAAGAAAATGCAGGAGGCACAGGCACTGGAATTGGAGGCATAGGTGGAGGAGGCTGGTTCTTTGGTACCTATCCCTCCAGAGAAAAAGGGGGAAGCATCAATAGTCGAGATGACTCCTTACTAGGAACCCGGGCAGAGGGATGGATTGGTGCTGATTTCTGGGGATCTGGACCAGGCATTGGTTGGGCATCTGGTGGAGGAAGTGGAGGGCTGGGCTCACAGTGGCCACCACCCCCGACAGCCTTCCCTCCTCCTAGACGATACTGGTCGATGGACAAAATTCCTGTTAAGGGAGAAAAAAAGTGGAAGAGTGGAGGCGGAAAGAGAAAAGGACGAAGCAGGGAAAGACTGGACGAGACAGGAAGGGCAACTCAGTGTTCCTGTAGCCTTTACCCCCAGCCGCATCCTTATCCACATCCCCATGGCCGGTCACACACTTCCAACTCCAAGAGAAGAGCATCAGCACTTTCCCATAGCCAAGAAGAGCTTCTTCCCCACTGCCACAGCTTCAGCGGGGGCTCTCGTCCCAAACCTTTGCCTCCAAAACCAGATTCCAGTCAAGCCAAATCAGGCAGCCAGTCTAACCTCAGCCTCAACACTCAGCCTACAGACCATCAACCACAGCCCTTACCGTCACCACCACAGCAGCCATCCCTGTCACCCACCTCCCTCCCCATGCCCATCGCACCTCCACTCTCCTCAGCCTCTGTCTCACCACCACCAGCAGGGGTAGGGATGGCAGGTCAGGCTCAGGCTTCAGCCAGTGCCAAACTCCAGTATCAGAGACTGCGCTCTGTGCCTCAGCCACGGAGGTTCTACTCTCCCCACCTACCACTCAAAGCCAAGAGCCTGTGCTCACGTCGAGGGTCAGCCCACTTTTCCAGCCTGGAGAGTGAGGTATGACAGGGGGAGACGAGAGAGGGAGACGTGGGAGCGAGCACCAGTGCTACTGAAAACCATGGTGCCATGGCAGCTGGAGTCAGGGATGACACAAGAGATATGGCTGCCTTGGTGACCTTAGGTAATCGGTTAGCAAGCATCACTACAGGTACAAACATGAACAGAGGCTCTATTGCCAACAATACTCTCGGTGAGAGCGACACTACTGCCACCCGCTCCATTGTACGCGTTCTTATGAGGGCGACAGTGAGGTGCCACACCAGGGTGAACTTCATCCATCTGGATGGTTCCTACGACGAAGAGAGTGAAGGTGAGGCTGCATCACCTGGGACTTTGACCCCAGAACTTCTCTTATGCTCAGAACTGAGCTTTGTGATGTCATCTTCGGTCCTTCTCCCATCCCCAAATCACAACTGTGGATAACAGTAGTCTCCAACTTGTGAGTAATGATGTCATGTTTGCACACACACACACACACACACACACACACACACACACACACACACACACACACACACACACACACACACACACACATTAACACACGCAAACACACACACACACAAATACACATACATACAAACACTCACACACACAAAATGCTCAAAACGTCTCCCTCCCTCTGGCTTTGAGTGAGATGAGGAGAGACCCACTTTCTCTCAAAAGATGCCAGTGTTTGGTCATCATCTGGCTTCATGTCCTCATTGACTGATGGCTTTTGACCTGGACTGGTGGACTGCTTCTCGGTGTCAAAGAGACTATTCCCTCTTCTTCCCTTTTTTAAGAAAAGCAATGCAGTCACTTTTCTCGTTCACTATCTGCCTGCTCACCTTTCATTGGACAGTGAGCACAGTGCTACTTATTTGCCCTTTGGCCTCATGACACCATCAGACCCATCTAGCTCTACCCCAGGACCATCTATATGATGTCACGTTTTACTAGAAACCCTTTTAACTGGTCAGACTGAACAGGAACTTCTTTTTCTCTGCCCTGTTGGAGCTTGTCATGACACCTCTGGTCCAACTGGAAAATATTACCAAGTATCAAAGAATTTGAACAACAAACTTATCATCAAAAGAGGAATAACAACATGAAGAAAAAAGACATGTAGCAGAAATCTTTTTATGTCTGTCTAATTTTATTTTTTATGCAGACCCCTCTCCCCATTTTTTTTATTCTATCAATATATTTCTCTGACTGTGTTAGTGTTTTAATAAGTAGGAGGCTGGATGTGGCTAGTGTTGGAAGTGGGAATGATTCCAAAGCAGTGCCAAAATTTCACCCAAGTTTTAGAAGTTTGATAAAAAATGTTCTCTTCACATGTGAACAACTCATAACTCAGCCTAGTCTAAGTGGATTCTGGAAATGATTAGTGTAATATCTGTAATTGGCACTAGATGGCTGCATAATATTTAAATTTGGTCTTTGAAACATTGGTGCAGGAGGCTTAAGATCAGTGACATATTTGTAGATGCATTACAGATAACAGTGTGTGTGCAGCTTTGAACATAATGCTTTTATGAAAATGTCTCAGTCAGGGTTTATTCACTGTCCAGCACATTTTTAAAGCCCTCTTTAGATTTGATTATATGTTGCCACCATACTATGTCCTGGCTGAGCTGGTGGATGATGGATTATCTGAAGCACAATTCCTCATTGTATTTTTTAAGATGTGTTGCCACAATTGTAAATGCACAATATCAAGGTAACATGCTGATGTAGCTTTTCACATATAATTATAACAAATGTTGCTGGTGTGAACAATACATTTTATTGCCACCAAGATTCACAGAGTAAAATACCAACACACTTGCACTGTTGTCATCATATGCTTTGTCTTATTCCTTTTTTTTTGGCAAATAAGACAGAATAACTTACTGTGAATGTTTCTAGGTGCACATTCAGTAGCTGAGCCTTCATAATGCAGTTGGCGATAACTCGCATTGTCAGGATTATCAGATGGCTGTTTGACTTTGAGCAATATTCCCACCTTGAATATGACAGGGATGAAGTGGCACATCATTCTAGATGTTTTTGTGTGATTTACACAAAATCAGCTGTTTGACCCAGGGTTTGATGATCCATATCCGTTGTATTAAACTAGTTTAGACCCTCTCCACACTATCCTGAGAATTTTGAAAAATGGAGATTTTTTTCTGCTTCTGTACTTCTTGTCTAAAAATTTGTGATTCTCTACAGATTGATGCAACAGTGGCTCTTTTTGCACCTGCCCACTTTGGCTGTTTATGCTAAAAAACTACAAAAACAGTGGAGCATTTTTTAGCATATATCTGTCTTGTTTTGTCCTGACTCTGCTTCCATTAAACTTCAAATGCAAGTTGAAGAAGTTAACAACAGAGAGGTTAGGTGTAAACTGTTTAATAGAAAACATAGATTCTTTAGGCTAGCCCTTCTTTAGCCATGCTCAGGATGCTCTTCTTTTGAATTTTAATGTAGTTAACCTTGACTATATTGCCCTCTGCTGGCATAGTTACTACAGCGTTTTTGATTAGATTTCTGCCAATGCAGATTTTGTTTTAACGGAGGAAAAATATCTGTTAAAAAATATCTGAAGTAGGGTACCTAGGGCCAAAATTAATAGCACTTGACTTTAGGTGACAAATTCAAATAAGAAATGCTACATGTTAAAGACAGGGTAGTGATATGTAGCATGGTACCTTCTGTGCCAAAAGCCATCTACTTTTTAGCTGTGCCAACTCTATTTTTTTTTTACTTTAGCATATCTACTTCATGTCTCACACTAAGACCAGCCACAGCCCAGCCATTTGTCTATTGTAGTTGAATGTAGCGTTGAACTGATGTAGCAAAAGAAAACCTACTTACTTTGTAGCTTTTTTTGGATGCTGTTTATAAAGGCTCAAAGGACGGGACAGTGGGGAGGGAAATGCCCTGCAAGGGGCTGTGCATCGTGTTTGTGCTTGTCGTCACAGATCGGAGGTTTAGTCGACCTTTTCACTTTTCCTTTTTTCCACTCCTTTGCCCTTCTAGAGGCCAGACTATACCTTTTATCTGCACACGGATTGCTTTTCTTTTGTACCTGTATGTGGGGCAGTTTTTAAAACAATGTGTTTTTAGAGAAATGCTTTTGATGTTTCCCATCGTTTGGAAAACGTCCCATTGCATGTTTTGCTGAATGAAATTGCCAAGATTTGTGGTTTGAGGGTTGGTATAGGTTGAGTTGTAGGTTATACTAGGAAAAACCAGGACAGCCACCTTTTGTTGAGATAGTAAGCTCGCTCTGCTCTGCACCCCAGCATCGGAAACCACGGTAACAGTCTGACTGTTTCCCGTGTCATCGAACACAATTATTTTCAACCAATTAACAGGGCTTCAACCTGGTGTGTCATTGAGCATTATTGATTTCTATTGAGGCACATTAAGTCTGTGACTGCATGAACACAAATGACTATTAAAAACCCTTTGGCTTATTTTTATTTATTTAATTTTATGCTGAGAAAAAAAGAATATATTGAAATATACTATGTTTTTGAGAATGTACCATGTTATACTGTGATTTAACTGAGATATTTTATTGTATTCAATCATTTGAATTATATCATTTATCTATAAAGAAATATATATGTACCAATAAATATATACATATATATATATACATACAGGTATATATATATATTAGTTAAGTTTGGTATATTTGGAGGAAGTGTTAGATGAAATAGTTTTAAATGTTTTAGCTTTGTAGCAATTCTAGACACTAAAATCATTTTTGAATTTTTATTCCTCCTATATGACTGTGAAGACATTAGTGCCTGTGACAAAAAAGACGAGTAAAAGTCAAAAACTCTCTATTCATCTGTATCTACTATGGCTATCAGTCCGTCACACCTCTAGTACTACCTAACATTACATTTCCCTTCTGTTTCACACATCAGAATGTGTCTCTTTCACTTTCGGCTTTTCTTTCTTCTCTTCGGTTGTTTCATTAACATCCTATGGACCATCCACTTCTCTTTTTAATTTCAAACACATGGTGTTCACATCTCTTTGTCAATTCATTCACCCATCGACGTTAGCCTTTCTTTTGTTTTTGATCATGTTCTTTTTGAATCAGGTCATCGCTCTGTCTGTCTCTCACTTAGCAAAAAACAGAGACCAGTAGATACTGTGTTCTTGCTCCTTTTTGACTGATTGTTGATGATGGCGATGATGATGATCAATTCACTGATTGATAAAACAATACATGAACAATGTTACTAGTACTGATATGACTGAAGTGTGTATTTGATGACCACACCACTGTAGCAAGTCTGGGCTGTACCACACCACCAGCAAGCAAGTGGGGCCTCCGTTATAGGTCATATAGCATAAAGTCCTCCACTATATCCAAAGTAATGGTCAAATATGTCTGAACAGTGCTGAGATTGATAAATTGGAGGCCATCAAAATTCAAAATATGGAGTACTACGGGGAAGTGTACAAAAGGGCATGGCAAAAATATCCTTACCCCTTGAATATTTTCACATTTTGTCGCTTTACAACCACAAACATCTATGCATTTTATTGGGTTTGTATATGATCGACCAACAATAAGCAGTGGATAGCTGTGAAGTGCAAAGAAAATGATAAATTATTTTTAAAATGTTTTTACTAATAAATATTGTGTAAAGTGTACCATGCATTTTTCCTAAGCACTATTTAAGCTGAAACCCTGAAATGTAAACCCAATGTACTACAATCACAGAGTCAAGTCTTTTTTTGGGTATGTCTACCCATTCCTCTTTGCCAAATAGCTCATCGTCAGCCAGATCGGATGGATAGCATCTGTGAACAATAATTTCAAGTCAATTGGATTTAGGTTTGGACTTTGACTGGGCCATTCAAACACATGAATATACTTTGATCTAAAACCTTTCATTGTGGTTCTGGCTGTATGTTTAGTGTCATTGTCCTCCACTTCACACTGATATATTTTCCAGCCTTCAACAACTTTTCTTCCTACCCATCAACTCTGGACTGTTCCATCCCTGTTGAAGAAAAGCATCCCCACAGCATGATTCTGCCACTACCATGTGTCAAAGGAGGATGGAGTGTGAAGTTTTAGTTTGTTCTTTGTGTTTGTGATTCGGTTTGTTCATTAATATTCTCTGACAAACCTCTGAGGCCTGAGGTAATTGATTGCACTGAATTTTATTTAGGGCTATCAGAGTAAAGAGAGCTGAAAACAAATGCAGGCCACAAATTTCTTTTAATCACTTGTCAACTATACACTACCTTTTGTTGGTTAATTGCATAAAATCCAGATATTTTGAAGTTTGCTGTTGTAGCATGACAAAATGTTTTTCAAGAACTACGAATACTTTTGCAAAGCAGTGTAGCAGCCTTGTTTCTGCTGTAAACAAAAATCTAGACTGGACTGGTTTTACATGGAATGTGTTAAGACTGTTGGCATCCTGTTGAATCATGTTGAATTCATTACTAAATGCTGCCTTGCATGTTATTTAAATTTTTTTTTTTATCACAGATGAACTAAAACAAGTTCAAACAAATGAGATGTTGTTTTTTAAATGGCTTCTAACTTCAACCTCAAATGTTTCACGTTCAGCAAAGTCATGATTTATTGCATGAGCATAAATCCATGGGCGACTGCAACTTGACTTTGCAATGCTTTCCTTTGCTTGCCTTTCATCTTTCGCAGTCTCTAAAAAATGCATACAAACACATTTGCAGTGCATGCATGTCACCACATAATGAGGTGTCTCTTAATATTTAGCTGCAATTGATTTCAGTGTCTCATGTAGTCTGATCATCCCATGTGAGCTTTATCTGTGATTCATGTTTTTGTTGTAACCTGCTTTAAATTATTAGATTATCTCTTTGGTCAAAAGCGATGCTTTGAGCTGTCCAGTCCAGTCTAGAACAGTGTACTCCAGGCCAGTGTAAGAGTTTCTAAAAGATCCTAATGCAGCCTTAAGCTCATCCCCCCTATCTCTAACAACCCATGACCTAGTAAACAATATGTGTGGTGCTTCAAAACTCAAACAGGGTCCTCATTGGCTAAACCAGCCATGAACTATATCAAGGAAACATAGGGGCATCACATGTAGTGCCTATCAGGTCTAGGGTGTGGATGCTGCACTGCCCAAAGCTTACTCTGTTGCAGTTGCTGTGACCGAGGCACATATATATACCCACAGAAAGCAGCTTGTCCTCTCCCCATCGTACAAGGCCCAGTTTTGCTCTAGTAACCTTGCCAACACCATAGGCCTTCTTACAGGTTGCTACGGCAGGTTGCTAGAAGGGTGTTGTTGCTCCTAGCCCAGACTGGTCTGGTCTTTGCCCTAAATCAAATGTGTTAGTTTATTTGACATTGTCTGTCTGGGGTGGGGCTGGAGGGTCAGTGCTGCACTTACTTCCTGAGAATTGCTTCATAAAACATGATTCTCTCTAATGATTGGCAGTGGTGCTGTGTCTCATTCCATTTCTTTTGTCACATGTAATTATGAGTAAGAGGCTTTGTGAATGTGTTTCGGCAGTGTGTGGCTGAATGTGCCTGATAGCCTTGAGAAGGTATTTTTTGTACAAGCTCTTAGTCGTTCAGACAAAAAAAAAAAAGAAAAAAGAATGTTGGTGAAATCAAAGAGGTGTTTCTGTGCCTGTTTCTCGATGTGAATGTGTGCATGCTTGTAGCAACATTTTTCAGATGTTTCCAAGTTCTTGACAGACTTTTTTCTTTGATCTTGCAAGAGTGGACCAAATGTAATCTATTTCTTTTTTTTCCTCCAAGAGACCAAAGCTCTCACAGCCTGGGCAGTGAGTGACCAAGTCGGAATGACCTCAACATCTTTTTGGGTGCAACAGCACGCAGGTTTTGCTAATGAGATCAACAAATATTTAGTTTTTACTTTATTGAGCAAATTTTAAAAAAATGTTTTAGACTAATCTATACGTTTTTACTCTAAATATAAGAATCTGTCTACAAAAGCAGCTCAGTCAAGTGCAAAAACACATCTAATATATACCTGGCACTTGATAATCAGCCAGAGTGCTGAGGGGATCTTAAATGTTTTGTTCTGCTCCCTTTGCGTCTGCGATCCACTAATTAGCCATGCTTTGTTAGTGTGATGGGTGAATGGCTAATTGCATTGTGAGGCCTCCGTGTGTACATGCAGTAATGACTTAACGCTCTAATAAGATTGAGTTACAGGCAGCTGGATCACAGTCTCCCCAAAATACTGATCTGAGGTCAGCACTATGTTTTTTCTCTAATGATGATCATAGGAGAGTGTGGAAGATAAGCCGATCCCTGATCTTCTATGAGAGATTTTCATTAAGATCCATCAGGAATCTTAGAAGTAAGCATATGTGGTGTCACTTTTTTAAGTGTGATTACAGTGCCCTCAACCCCTAGTAAAGAGTTGCAAGACGTCTTAAAATAAATGTATCTTTAACAGCAGAAGCATAAACGTATAATGAAAAATTTAGAAAAATAAAACTTTTGATTCATTTTTTTTGTGTGCTGTTAGTACTCCGTACACCTTTCAGTCATGCTGGCGCAGGACTTCACTGTGATCACCTTCAGCTTTGCCAGGTCTTTTCCTTTTGTTCTTGGGATTATACGCACATTTCGCCCTAAAAACATTCATCTTTGGGACCTAGAACCATCTCCTTCCTGAACTGGCTGGACATTCCCATGGTGTTTATACTAATGTATAATTGTCTGAACAGATGAACATTCAGCCTTCATGGATCTGGAAATATAGCCAAGGAATCAGACTTGTGGTGGCCCACAATTCTCCTTCTAATCTCTTGACTGATTTCCTTTGATGTTTCCATGATGTCACACGAGGAAGCAGTGGGTTTGAGGTGCTGCCTTAACACACATCAACAGATTGCCTGCCATTTAACCCAAATAAGTAGATTAAAAAAGCCATGACATCATCATTTGGTCTTTCCCAAATTGTTTAAAGGAATAAAAAGTAAAACCAAAACCTCAAATACCTTGCTTCTTATATTAGTATTAAGCAATTATAAATAACTTTGGTAATCCTAACTGGCCTAAAAAAGGAAAAGTTTGCATGAATTTATTTTTAGGCAGTGAGAAAAATAGGTTGTGTCTTTTTACACAGTGTAAATACTGTATCTCTTAATGCTAATTAAACCACAGGGAAACAGGAGATTGTGGATTACTTGTTAAAACATGAAAGAAACTCCAATCAACTTTTAAAAGTAAAGCATAAATAACAAATTACCTGCAGTTACATTTATTTTTCTGCACTGGTTAGGGGTACCAATGTGAGGCACCAGAGATTTTGCTGAAAATGTTTATTGGGATTTTTTCCTCCAATTAAATAACTAAAAGGGTTTGGTCTTTCCAAAAGTGTTAGTGTGAGATTATGTTACTGCACTTAATTTATTTTAAGGCTTTTTTTACACATCTGAACTAAAGGTGACATATTCAAGATTTCCATCTGATTATTTTCTCTCCACCTCTGTCATTTTACTTTCATCTCTCTCTCTCTTTCTTTCTCTCTCACTCACTCACTCACTCACTCACCCACACACACACACACACACACCCACACAAACACACACACACACACACACACACACACACACAATACGCATTAAAGCACATCCAGTGCAGAGTCACACACTCCCATGACCAGTGTATGCTGCATTCCTGCTGAGGTGTAGCAGATTGATTCTGTAGTGATCTGCTGCTGGTTCCCTGGGGATTTGTAACGCATGCCTGCAGCACGGGGCTTAACACTCTCACTCTCTTTCCATCTTTGTCTCTCTAATTTTATCTCGATGGATTGTCTCTTGCTATCCTTGCTATGCAGTGTTGTGGCTTCATGCTCCTGCATCTCTGCACCTTCCATCTGTTTCAGAAATCTGCCAATATGCTCACCCTTCATCTATCAAGTTATAGTTGTGTCATTCTTTATTATTTTTTACCTTTCTTTTTGGCTATAGCTGGTTCCTTACAGTCCCAGCCTTATCAGAGGCTAATGTTTTTCACTGCATTGTTGATTCTTTTCCTACTGTTTCTTCCATTGATTCCCTTTGGCAAACTGCACATGATGAATGTAGAAATTTCTCCATATACAGTATTAAAAATGTTTATCTTCCTGAAACATTTCTAAATTCTATATCAATGTCAGTAAATATTGACTCATACTTCACTTTTATGCACTCGACACACGTGAAAAGGATGTTCTGTTTCATTTTCATCATGTGTGCAGGGCCGCAGGCATCTACAGCTCATCAGCTTGATCTCTGGAGTTGAAGAAAACATCCAAGCATCCTTTCATCTCATTGTTTTATAAGCTACATATCCAATCTTTTCTTTCCTCTATTTTCACATGAGCCTCACTGGGCCCCAGCCAGAGATAAATGACCAAACAGAGCCACAGCGGATGCTACCAAATTTACTTGTGTGTGAGAAATATGTATTTGTTATTGATAGTGCATGTGTATGAAATGATATTGTATGACTATATATGTCAGTTCAGTTTTATTCAGTTCATTCAATTCAGGTAATTTATATAGCCCCAGAAAATGTTATCTCAACACTTTACTAGAGAAATGCGTCCGATTCATACCTTGGTACATAGAATCCAAGTTCAGTACAATTACATGGAGTACAATTTACATGGAGGTTTGAGGGGAAAGGAAGGGGTCACTGAAAGACAACACATAAGTAGTGATCCCGGGTTACTTTCTACCACAAATAACGAGACCTAAGCCCAGAAGTACTGAGCCAGGAGCATTTTCTTTGGGAACTAAAAACAAAAAGAATCCATATAGTAAATGGTAGCATTAGCTCACTAAGTCGCTCCACCCAGGTAAGAGACATAGCTAAACATAGAGCATTGGGCAGGTGTGCTTTCTTTAGATTAGATAAACAGAGTCACAACAGGTCTGTCAATTGCTCCTTTCAGAAAATAGAAGCGGGTAAACATAGAAGTATTGGGCCAGGACTCTTTTCCATGGAAATGAAAAACAAAGAGGGTACACCTAGTGGATGATAGTAATAGCTCCATCTATGACTATGTCCACACTAAGCAGTATCAGTAGACACAAAAAAATGGAAAATTATTTCTAACGGTGTTGGGGTAGGCTTATACAAATATGCATTTTGTAATTCAACCGTTGTATTGACAGTGACTGGGGTCCCAGAAATCTGACACATAATGTCTCATTTAAAGTTCATGGCGCTGCAGTGGCTGTTGTTGATGTCTCCAAATATTATATATACAGATTTTACATTTTGTTAAGAGTCCCTAAACCCTTGATTCTTTCATGTTGCTGTTGACGCCTGCTTCTCCGATTAGATTCACCCAGTTAGCTTAACCCTGAAACTAGACACCTGCTCAGCAAAGACACCAGAGTAACTGCAAATCCGTGCATTTGGTTTTCTAAACTAAAATAACACTTTTGAAAAACCTCTATTTTTATGTCCCTCCCATGACAGAATTCACATTCTTTAATAGCTGTGACAACTTCATGTTTGCTTAAAAGATTGAATAAAATTAAAATAAATAAAATAAAATAATGTCCATTTTATTTTGGTATATATATACATTCTAAACGATAACTTTGTTTTTAAAGCCCATTTGACAGAAATAAAAGTACTTTTGAGTTTCCTTCTTTACTACCACATTTAGGACACTAATTATTCATATTACTCCCTTGTTTGTCTTGTGGTGTGTGTGTGTGTGTGTGTGTGTGTGTGTGTGTGTGTGTGTGTGTGTGTGTGTGTGTGTGTGTGTGTACCACCTGCCTTACGGGAATTCATCCTAGAAAACTGGGATGAAGATTAAGATATCCACAGACTTTACCTTGTTCTCCTCTCGCCTCATTATCCAATCACCCCCGTTATCCTGAATCCCCCTGCCCTCTCTCTGTCATCCTTTCCCTCGGGCGCAGTTTGTATACAATCTCCTCTTCCTTCCTGCAGCAGGAGCTTTAGCAGCCCACAGTTGATGCATTAAGATTTCTTTTAGCGCTCACAATGAATGGTAATATGTTTCAATGTGCTTGGATTGGCCATAAACTCAAACTCAACATTTATGCAGTGACTGGATCTTGCCAACACAAATTTATTATTTAGAGAGAGATATTTCCAAACATTAGTTAGAAAAAACGTCAAAAATTGTGTTGATAAAGGCCAACATTAATGTCTTATACAAATAATTGATTCAGTGCCCTTAGGGTTAGGCGTCATGTGAATGTCTGATAATTTCTACCTTCCACCTGAGTGGCGTGAATTACATAGATAATGCCCTGAACGAGCCCCTCTTTCCCCTGCTTACACACAAACAAAAACACATTCCCACTTCCCTGAGAAAGACACTATGCAACAAAAACCTTTTTATTTTGCAACCTAATAGACAGACAAACACTGTTTAAAATCATCTGTAGCACCAGAAGAATTCATATTTAATGGACAGTTGAGCACAAAAATTTGTATCTGCATGTTCAATAAATCATTAAACAACAAAACACTGACTTTGGTTTCCATTTTATTTTATTTAATCATTTGTTTTCTTTTTAGCAAGTTAAATCAGCTCTACTTCAACATCCAAGACACTCAGGTTTGTCAAATTGGGACTCATTGAAACTTACACAAAAAACTTCTTTAAATGTTTAGAACCTTTATTCTGTTAACTTAGTAATTTATACAGCACCTAAACCAGAAACGACATACATGAACTGATAAACTGATTTACGAAGGTCTAGATGTAAAATAAGCAGTGAAATTACTCTTTTAAAAAAGTTTATCCGTTTATTCTCTGTTATGCTGAAACAAAGTTTTTTTTTAATATAAATTTTGTTATGCCTTTTGGCAAAAATCGCACGACCAAAATCTAGTTGGAAAAATTAGATGTGGCTGGTTTATAAATGTTTAAACCAAAAATTAAAACAATAAAAAAAATTCATAAAGCCCTGTAAAACAATGTTTCTGAGATGTCACAATTTAGAAATAATAGATCTAGATTACATCTAAATCCTTGTAAAAAAGCTTTTACTCTGTAGAAACTAAGATGTTTTTTTATGTTGTAGATAACAGAATAATGAATAAGGTCTGTAAACTCAAACATTTTTCCTTATTCTGTTTTCTTTTTTTCATACTACTTCAGACCCAATGATGAAAGCAAATTGTTTTCAACACTTTTCAAGACATTAGATCTTTTCCAGATCTAATATGGTCCTAACACTAAAAGAAATCAAGTTGAGGACCATCATATACTGTATATAGTTTTTCTATATAACAATAAATAATAATAAGTAATCTTTTAGAATCTCCAAAAAAAGAGCCGGTGAAATTAAATTGATAAATAACAAGTCAGAACAAAAGGATAAAACTTTGATTTTTTTTTTTAAACTAGAAATATGGATAATATAACAGATTTCTTATCAGTTGTGAAACATGCATAACTGGTCAGATGCACCAGTTAAGATGAACCCTCATCAATGCAACTTGGGTTTAGAACAAAAAAGAAGTTGCTTTGTTGTTGTTATCGTTTTTATAATATAGCTGCGTGTGATGCTTTAGTTCTTTGGGCCCTGGGTCATTTCACCCTTTATCCAGTTTATACTTCTAATTTCAAAATGGAAACACTTTTCCATTTTGCCCTGCAATGGACTGATGACCTGTCCAGGGTATACCCTGCCTCCCGCCCATAGACTACTGGAGGTAGGCACCAGCTTCCCGCGACCCACTATGGAAGAAGCGGTAGAAAATGACTGACTGACTGACTTTTCCATTCTGTAAACTTAAACAAGCCATTTTGTATCCATTTATGAATGTATATCAGGTTATTTTTTTTTTGTAGTATTTTCCCAAATTATAAAGGTAAATAATCATAAAAATGCTCAAACCACTATTTTTTAATATAATATTTTCTGAAAACTTACACCCAGTTTCTATCTGTTTGGGCTCAGATCTCTGCTTTCAGCAGTTAAATCCTACAAAACATGACAGTTTATGACCCCTGACTCTAACAAAATAACTCTGAGTAGCTTTCTGTTGGTAAACTTTATTTACTAGAATCACAAAACTGCATTAACAGTAGACTACGAGTAGCTTATAGAAAATTTTATTAAATTGTCAACTGTCAAAGCAGGTACAAAATGTAAATTGGTGTACAAACTAATTTATTTTCAATAATAAATGCCTCACGGTAGAAGACTCAATATCATATCAGGTAAATTTTAGTAGGAAACAATCAATAATAACCAAAATGACCAGCAAGTAATTTTTTGGTAATATTGCAACTGTCTGTTATGTTTTTATTTTGGTGTTTGATTTTCCTTTTTCTAACCATAGCTTCTCCTTATTCTCAGTTCCACTTGTTCTGGTTTTCTGCTGAATATTCTCAATCAGCTCACCTGTTTCTTTTCACCAGTCGTCCTCTGTGTTACTCACTCTATGTTGCCTGGCACTGCTTTGATTTTGCCTTTGGACCTCCTGTACCTCAGATTAATTATTAAAGTTTTGTGTTTTTGGTACCACCACCTGCCTGTCTGCACCCACCTGGATGCCAGCATTTGGATATTTTCAAGCTCATTCAAAAAAGACATCACTTCAACTAAGACTGATTTTCTTGTTTTAGTTTCTTAGGTTTTTACATTAAATAGATCATTTGGATTCTTTCAGGTGTGGCTCTGTTTAGTTATCATCATTAGAAGGTTAGTTAGCAACCAATAATTTATTAATGGCAGAGTATGTGATACCCGCCAATAATTCTGTCCATTTTAAATGTTCGCCAATAATGTATTAACTTGCTGACAATTTATTAAAGTTTCTGAGCTAATCATAAATTAATATTTCAACAGCAATGTAATAATGTTATTATGTTATTGGCTGGTTATTATGTAACTAGAATGGCATTCAAAAAATTCTAATTCTATGTATTATGTTGTAATACATAAAGACACCTGCATTTCTGGGAAATAAAATTATTTTTTGGCCATTTTTATGAATTTTGCTCATCAAGAACAGGTATAGTGGATGGCATAGTCCTCATAATATTCATATTCATTTGTGAAGTACCAAGCAGCAATCTCTCGCCTTAATTATTATATCAACAGCCAATTATTAATTGAAATTTTTATTTTGAATATAGTTTATCTGTTTAGATATGTAAATTTATAAATTCTTCTATGGATAAATAATTTTTAGTTAGTGTGAAGTGCATATGGTAGTTAGGTGACTCAGTGTAATGTGGTAAGATTCAGGAGTGGTCATGTGACCTGCATGTGTTACACCGTATCTACATTTTCAAAGGATTTTTTTTGATAAACCCATAACCCATTAAACCACTGGCTAAATGTTAGTGTATTACTTGGTCAATACCTTTATTACATTTTTGGCCATTTGTTCATGATAGAAGTTATAGCAAAGTGAGCTTTTAAAAAGAGGAAAAAAATCTTACTAATGCAGTGAGGCTAACCCCTAGTCTTCCTACTGAAAATTATTATACCAGGACAATGCAATAATCTTCGTCCCTTTGCATGATGCCATTGTTTAGCTTGTTGCTGTTTTCTTAATCAAACAACATCCACATTATCACATGAAATGACATGTGCTTTGGCTGCAAGTGCCCTTCCGCCTGATCAGCTGAGACTGTGATTGCAGTAGTGTTTTTCTACAACAACTACGAGACAATAAAAACAAGCAATTACTACAGTAATGAAGAGTCGGATTTTCTGAGGAAATAAGAGGATATCTTTATGAGCCAGAATATACAAAGCAAGAACCGTTACTTAGAGGAAGGTACAGCGAGACAATAGAGATAAAGACATTATTGTGTCGAAACTTTGAACGGAACAAAGTCTATCTGTATTTTATCACATTCCAAGTGCTTTTGTTGCCACGCTGGGGTTTCCGTTTATAGGTTTTGTGCCATTAGTGTTTTTTGAATCTCTCTCGATGTAGTTTGTTGACATCTAAACCCTGTACAGTGAGCCTATACCTACTTCCGAGGTATTTAGCATGAAGAAGTGATGGTTAAGCAAGTCAAGTCAAGTCAAGTTTATTTATATAGTGCTTTTCAGCAACAAGGCACTCAAGGCACTGTACATAAGGAAAAACATTACAATAAGGTAATTAAAAACAATAAAGAGAATAGAATGATGAATAAGAAAACGAAAGGGAAATTGGACAGAAAACTTAACTAATAATGTTTAGATAACACAATCAAAAGCCACTCTAAACAAATGTTTTTAATCTTGATTTAAAGCAACTTAGGGTTTCGGCGCTTTTACAGTTTTCTGGGAGTTTATTCCAGATTAGTGGAGCATAAGAACTAAAAACTGCTTCTCCATGTTTGGTTCTGGTTCTGTGTATGCAGAGTAGATTTGAGCCAGAAGACCTGAGAGGTCTGGCTGGTTGATACACTGACAACAAGTCTGTAATGTATTTTGATGCTAAGCCATTCAGTGATTTATAGACTGACAGAAGTATTTTAAAGTCTATTATCTGAGCTACAGAGAGCCAGTGTAGGGACTTTAGAACCAGGGTGATGTGCTCCACTTTCTTAGTTCTAGTGAGGATGCGGGCAGCAGCGTTCTGGATCAACTGCAGCTGTCTGATCGACTTTTAGCAAAAAATAGATCTTAACAGAGGAATCTAAATCCATTTATATTCTCATTTTACTACTTTATTGCACTGATTGGAAGCATTTTTGGTACATTCAAACATTTCTTAAAATTCCACATAAATGTCTCATCAATTGTTGTAATATTTTTTTTTAAATAACAGCGAGATATTCATCTTACTAATTCAAAGGCAGTTTTCTTTCTCATATAAAATATTTGCTACAATCTTGAATTTGAACATATTGTCACCTAATCTATTTCATTGTATGTCTGAATTCGGCCATTGATTATATTAAAGTAAGTGACTTAGACACATTTTGTTTAATTATTTAAAGTTTTAACTAAACCTATACATTCGTAAAAAGGCAGCTGTTTGTTTGGGCAACTGATATTTATTTTAATAGTTCTTGATTTAAAAAAATGCAAGTTTTAAGTTTCTAAACACAATGATTGAATCCTGCACATTTATGCACTGGACCTCGGGCCAAATATGTATTTTTCTTGAAAAAGCACCCTCTGAAAATCCGAGACAAAGAGTGCCCTGATCTTTTTTTTTTTTTTGTCCCTGATACTAGTCTAAGTTGTTTAAGAATATACATCTGCCAGTGTTGTGTTCCAGGACAACACTTCATTAAATTTAATCCAATCACTGACATGTATGCTTGAAAAATCATACCCCCCCCATGACATTCTGGAAACTGCAGTCTCCCCTATTTATCATTTTCTTCTTAGTGACAGATAGTTTGTCCCAACAGGAGTTTTAGCAGGTTAGCCTCAACATCCTAAATTGTAATAATCATAACATTATTATTTGTTCCAATTGGCTATATCTGATGTAACACATACAGCTATGGTATTCAGTTAGGTCATCTAGCTCCTGCTGAGCAGTTTGTTAAGGTGCTACGCTAATATTAGCATGCTTATGCTTTGTTTTAATATGACTTGTTGATGAAGTTGCTCATAACATATAACACATGTTCTAATAATCCTGTTTGCACAAAACGTACAGCAAAAGTTGCACTCCTGCCTCATAATTATGGTGCTTTGCTTCCGATGTTGGGTAAGCTAATAGTGAGAGCTGTCTGTAAACCTGACCGCAATAAGCACTGTTGCTAGCCCCTCAGTATGGAAAGTAGATAATGCTTGTTGTCAAAGTTGGTAGATGTCAATAACTGACATCACCCAATTTACTATTGACTGTGTGGCCATGTAACTGTAATGGATTCCTTAGAAGAAAGGCATAGGAAAAAAATTGTAAGATCACCATAGATTTTAGAACTAAATTAACTGTCTTTTATTGATTTGTGTTTGAATGACTGCCTCACTTCCAACAGTCAACAGGCAAAGTCTCCAATAACACTTTATTGTGGCTCTAAGAGACAAAAACATTGTTAGATTTGCTGCTTGTGGCCAAATTTAGGGGCAGAAACCTTAAATCGGGAACAGTGGTAGGTCATGATACAGACAGACAAGGAGCCGGTGCAGCCTCTCTATTATTGTGACTGTCACCACAAAGGGAAAAACAGGCTTGGACTAGTGGAAAAGCTAGATTTTATATTTTTTTTAAATGCACAAACCATGATGCAGTTTTTCATGAAAATATGTAATATTTTTCAAAATTAGCTGTGAAAAATGTGGCAATGCCTCTTGCTGGGGGTACAGGTGACAAAATCACAATAGACCAATGTTTAAAAATGCTTTGATAAGAAACCAGAATCATTACCATGGTTTAGATTAGGCCATCCCTACATTAGAGATAACATGATGCTGAAATAACTGAAAACCAAAAATGGTTACATAGCAACTAACTGCAAATATTTTGACTTCCATATCTTCATAGAGCTGATTTGAATGGCACACTTGTTTCTCATTCTTGCGTCGGGCTTTTAGTTTTGGCCTTATTTGCAGTTGCACTGAGAGGCAGGTCAGCAGTAAAACAAATATGAAGGGCAGGCATATTTGCTTCCACATTGAGTTTGTAGCCCATGTTGACAGACCCTAATCGCCTGCCAAATGTCTGATCTGACTGGCTTTGAGGTTGGTTGCTCTCTTCCAAAAACACAGCAGACCCCACTCTTCATTAACAAAACAAATAGAAGCGCTCCCCATCAGAGAAAAAAAAAAAAAAACACACAACAAACTGGCAAACTGAGCCAGTGTGGTCCTGAGCAGACAAATTTAATAAACAGATATGATTACCACAGACACCACTTCTCCCCTGATTCCAAGAACAACAGTTAGGCAAGTCAATTTACCTTAATTTCTTTGGAGGAGAAAGCCAGCCTGCTGGATGGAAGCCATAGCTCGATGCGAATGAGCGCTCGTTACACGATAATAGATGCATGCAATTGCTAAAGTGCTGATTGCACCCCCACCCCAAAAAAGATTCTATCAGTGCAGAATTTTCTGTTTCATTAAGCCATGGTCAGAACTAATAAGCCATCTGTAGACTGAAACCAAAAAGTAGAAAATGGAGGCTGATGGTGAAGAGTAATTCAGAGACAGTTGATGTTTTATTAATTCATCTATCATTATTTTTGTTAAGGCCCCTGTAACTGCTTTTAATCGTTCAGGCTGAATTAGTGAGTTTTTGCAGAGTGTGTGTTTTTTTTTTTGTTTAATGCATTACTGGCTGGCTGCGCATCAGCCCACCACTTGCTTTTATGATCAAACACTGGAAACCATGCTTCATTGGGCATGTAAAAACACCCTAATACAGAAGCTGCAGAGCTACAAGTGCTGACTCATCTTGCCTGGAAAGAAATGGAAGCGTTTTGAGCTTTGTTCCTAAATACGCTGTTTTATTTCAGTACTTCAGCTTGTACTTTTTGTGACCATGTCTCTCTTTCCCTGTGCCTCACTGTACATCCTGCTTATTTGTTTGTGACAAAAAAGAAAGAACATGACTAATCCAAGATAAGGCTGATGGAGAGCGAGAGGCTTATGAGCCAAAAAATTATGTCAGTAAAGGCAGGTTGTCTGGTGACGGTCTGTGTGCAGGAAAGCCCCCTATCAAACCCAATCAGCTGCTGTTTCTGCATGACTAACGCTGAAATAACATATCATTGTCAGACACGGCATGTTCACACAGCTGTTCCAGTTTTTTTCATGCAAAGGCACTCAACAGTAGCCTTTGATGCATACACACACACACATTTCTGTACGCAAAGTCATCCTTATCTTTCTGGATGACACCATTTTGCTCTCTAACAATCTTGCTAATTATAATTGTTAATTAATTCTCTGCCTGTGTCCTCATCAGGAGACTAATAACCTACATTTCCATTAATTAGACCTTCAACCCCTCGCTCCCTCTCTTAGTCTCTGTGTCCCACACCAATCCACCCTGTCATCCCCTGCTTGCCTTCCTCTCTGCTCCCGTCTCGCAGGATCTTCTAAGGACCACATCCATGCATGGACAGTAATTACTTGTGTGTGTGTTTGTGTTTGTGTGTTTGTATTACTGACATTGAGAGGGCAAACATTTGTTCACTCTGTTGGGACTGAAATATCATTTATGACAAAACAGCTTGAAAGCTTTGAGCTTTTTAGGCTTGAAGAAATTGTTTGACATTGTGCAAAATATGGATTGTTTTTACTGTTGAGAGTCAGAAAAAGCATGAAAAAGCCTGTGCCTTTTTGTTTAACTTTTTAACCTTAACTGAGATCCTGTGTCAGGTTTCATAAACACATCCAGTTACACAGTAATTATTGAAAAGCTGCCATATTTAAGGCTCATCAGCCATTAGGAGCAACTTGGGTTTCAGCGTTTTGTTGCCTAAAGCACATGGAATGGCCAGAGATCAGCAGGTTTGTAATTAGAGGACATCCTGCTGTTTAATCTAAACCAGTGGCATTCTGCTGTGTGATATGATAGTGGATTTGCTGCTGGTAAGCTCTGCCAACCATGAAACCTGAAAATAGGGAGCATCGGTTGTCTCTATATTTGAAAAACAGCACTTGACTGAGATGCAGAGGTTTAATTTTTAAAATCTTAATTCTTAGCTTATGTGTTTATGGGCAGTGGCCTTCAAAATATTTATTTGCATTTTATTTTTACATTTCGTCTCATTCCAACTAGAAAGTTCACTGTATTTCTTTGGGATGCTGTGTGATAAACCAACACAAAATAGTACATAACGATGAGGTGTCTATTTTAAGTCCTTGCTACAGATTCCAAAGTGAAGATTTTGTCCGGACTTAAACTGGACAATAAAAAAAAAAAATGGTATGGTTTGATTAACCATTAAATTGAATATCTGGCTCTGTGTTTAGGGCTAATGCCTCTGCAGCCTCTAACAGGTTTTCTCCCAGGAATGCTGTATGTTCAGCTACATTCATCTTCCTGTCAACTCTAGCTGTTGTCCTTGCAGATTTCAGCACCTGAGTTGTGGATCTCTGCAGTTCTTCCAGAGTCACAATGGTCCTCAATTGGTTGCTTCACTGAGTAATGCTCTCCTTGCCTGGTCTGCCAGTATAGGAAACAGTAAGCTAACCCTGCTTTAAACTTCTTCACAACCTTTCCTTTGTCCGTCTGGTGTGTTCTTTGGTTTTCATGAAGCTGTTTTTTTTCACTAATGTTCTCTGACAAACCTTGAGGCCTTCACAAACCAGCTGGATTTATTGTGAGAGTAAATTACACACATGTGGACTAGTGATGAGGTTACTTCTGAAGGCAAGTGGTTACACTGAAGTGTGTCTAAGGGTATCAGAGTAGAGGGTACTGTTAACAAAGCACACAACAATTTTCAGATTTTTATGATGCTATCTCTTCCTTCAAATTGCACCACATTGTCTGGTCTATTACTCAAAAATCCCAATAAAATGCATAAACGTTTGTTGTTATGTGATAGAATGTACTATTTTTGAAAAAAAAAACAATTAAAAAAACATTCTCTGCCAATTTTCCCCCAAGCTTTCTTATGCCAAAAAGTTAAAGCCTTTTTCAGATCCCTGCATGATTTTTTGTTTGTGGTGAACAGTGGTATCAAGAGGTCTCAAAGGATTCCTGTGGACCCAAAGGTTTGATGCTGGCTCCTAAAATGATGCAATAAATAAACCTGTTGCTAATAGCCACAGGCCACTCACAATAATTTAATAATAATTTCAATTTAAGCTTATTAGCAATTTTCCTCAAATACTTATTAATATTATGCACATCACTTTACTTAGTAGCTCTTACCTTGACTTCATCTCCATCTCTTCTGCTGTCCTATTCCTGAAATGCTTCAGTGATCTAAGAAAACTCCCTCACACTAAACAAGAGATGAACATAAAAATATACACACATGAACCTTTTTAATGGCAGTTGCAAATTGTAGCAGTGGGATCTTGAGAAAAAATTTATGTGTTAATACTTATTTTATTTTATATTTATCTGTTCTATTTCCCTGTGGCAGTTCAGAAATGTTTCGAAGAAAAATATCAAGTAAGGCTTCCCAATGTTAGTTACCTTAACTTTTATATAGCAAGATAAAAAAAAAAAGTTTGACTTTATCTTCAAAGTCTAAAAATGAAAACTGTAAGGATTATGATTATTGATTAGTAAACATTTATCAAAAATTATAATAAAAAAAAAAATTCTTAACCAAAATCATTACTTACGCATAGAAGTCAGAGATGTCCTCTTGTGTTGTAATTATGGGCTCAAAGCCCTTAATAATTACAATTAGTACACTCTCATTAATAATTGATAATTATTAACTAAAAACCATGTCACTGTTTAATCGAAGGTGGGGGAACTTCGACCTTATTTTGACAGATAAATCACCCTTGCATTAAATAAATACAAATGTTTCTCTTAATTATACACAGTATATGAAGATTTATTGAAGCCATATAGCTCTGATATACCCCCAAAAACCTTCACCTAACTAAGAAGCACTATTCTACACAAAGGGAATAAAATTGACTACCTAACAATAACAATAAAAGAAAATATATGTGCATTGAGTGTCTATGAAGATCAAACCAGCCGTTTTATGGACAAAATTTGCAATTTGGGTCTACTTGCAAAGAGAAGCCCTCCTGGTGTGCTGATGTCTCGATAGCAGCGATCAGCTGGTAGCCCCAAATCTCGAACAAAGGGTCATAAAACTCTAATGTGAGATTTCAGTGGAGAAACTCCAGTAATAAAACTGGGAATAAAGAGTGGTCAGGCCACGAGCCCCAGACCGCAGCTGCTTTGAATGGAAAAACTTTAAAAGTCCTACTTCTAACTCCCGGCTGATTTGGGATCAGCCAGACAAAAACATGAGCACGCACCTTGCTGATCGCATCCGTGCTGCGCGATTGAGCACACTTGCACAGCAAATCAAACACAGCTCAGCATAAAACACTTCAATCAGTATTGCATGCAACAAGTTGATACCTTGGATTAGCTACTGGTGATTCTAAATCACCTTAACTATGCCTCATCCTGCCCACACTTCTAAATGTACCTATCCAATTTAATATGAAAAAAGAACGAAATTACTTTGACGTCAAGTTCTTCTCTCCACCGGTTGAGAATGGGTCAGGTCTGAAGAGAAACGAGGGAGGGAGGGATCACACATCTGTGATCAACTCAAAAGAAAAACGGTAAACTTCTCATCTGTCCAGAAGAGTACAATATGAAGAACTGTTTATTCAAATGAATCACAAGGGAAAACTCTCCTTGGAAATAAAACCTCTGTGGGTTTCCACCTGCGCCGGGTGTCGCTGTGGTCTTCAATCGGTATATGAATCTTCTGACCTTCTTGTATCAGACAGATTTCCAGCTTTCAAGCTCTTCAGGGAATGGCCGTGTGGAGCAAAAGTTCGCCTGCGAGCATTTGTTTCTCCAGATATGCCCCTCCGTTGCGTCGTCCTGTGAGACACGCTAGAAATGGCAACGAAAGTTTATTTTCCGTGGGTTTTATAATCCCGGGTTACGTCAAAGCTGCAACATCTGTTGACCTGCGCGTGTTGACCTGCGCAGCCTAGTCAGTCTGTCTGACCAAAATGGATGACCCCAACAAAACCAAAACTCTGAATACTGGAATGTTTATTCACAAGTTAGCCTGTGTACGTCAGTTGAAATGGTGAAGTCAGTTTTAATCATTTAAAAATCAGATCTTTACTTGTAGTACATTTATTGTGATGTTGAATATAAATCCCATATTTGATTTTTTGAACTATTGCTGTACTTATTGGTACTCTGAATGTTAATACTTTAAACCATCCCCTTTTGTCAGTAGGACCGCATTTAATATTATCCTGTAACATTTCACAGGGTTGGAGCACACAGAGAGGGTGCTTTGAATCTTGTATCTTGCATATTTTTTTGTTGACTTTTCAGAATTTTGGATCATTATCCTCCTGAGAGAACTAATGACCCATTTTCAGCTTTCAGACAGAGATGTTTATTTAAAATTTCCTTCCATGCACTTTAACAATAAGGTTCCCAGGGGCCTTTGGAAGAGAAAAAGACCCACTGCATCACAGATCCTCCACCGTACTTAACAATAGTCACAATCTGTTTTTCCATATGATTATCCTCCATGCTTTAACTATTATGGTAGGACCGAAAGAGCTATTTTTCAAAAGCTATGGACACACTACATAGTTTTTTGCCCCTCTGCATCAAAACAAACAAAAAACTAAAATTACAGCAAATAGATAACAGATACTCAGAGGGACCTTTTTCATATAAACCAAACAATTCACAAATTGAACATAAAAGTAATGGGACTAAATTTAACGAACAGACATAAGATATAAATAATACAATTTTACAGCCGACATTGAAAGTCATTCCAAAGCCTACAAACAAACAAATATATGTTCAACCTCTCAACATGAGTATTACTAAAAAACAGTCAACACTATTCTGATCATATTCACCTGTGGGTTAAAAATAGCACATTTTAAATTGCATCTCATTCATTTTATGGGGGAGTATAACAGAAAAATAACTCTTAAGAATTCAAGAATATCATCTATTATCACCCCCTATGTTTGCTCTATGTGGCAACTGTGGCCTTCGCAAGAGTTCGATGTGCTCAGTTGGCTTTAGCTGGTCGGAAAAATCCTGTAGTCTGGGATCCCTCAGCTGGAAGAGTTGTGTGTGATTCCCAGTCTTTCAGTTGGGACCCAAAAACTAGTCAGTTAGTGAGAACACCTAGTCTTTTCAAAATCTGTCACAACTGTGAAAGTTGTTCTTTTAAGATTTTAAATTACTGCTTTGACTGTAGATTTGGACAGCTTTAGGAGAACAGCTATTTTCCTAATTTGGTACCTCTGTTCCTTAACCCCATCTATCTATCTATCTATCTATCTATCTATCTATCTATCTATCTATCTATCTATCTATCTATCTATCTATCTATCTATCTATCTATCTATCTATCTATCTATCTATCTATCTATCTATCTATCTATCTATCTATCTATCTATCTATCTATCTATCTATCTATCTATCTATCTATCTATCTATCTATCTATCTATCTATCTATCTATCTATCTATCTATCTATCTATCTATCTATCTATCTATCTATCTATCTATCTATCTATCTATCTATCTATCTATCTATCTATCTATCTATCTATCTATCTGTCTATCTATCTATCTATCTGTCTGTCTGTCTGTCTATCTATCTATCTATCTATCTATCTATCTATCTATCTATCTATCTATCTATCTATCTATCTATCTATCTATCTATCTATCTATCTATCTATCTATCTATCTATCTATCTATCTATCTATCTATCTATCTATCTATCTATCTATCTATCTATCTATCTATCTATCTATCTGATAACATGGGCTTGCAAGTTATGTAATAAGTCAGCAGCACCCCTCCAGCAGGGGGTGCCCTAAGCAGCCACCTACATGGCCTAAGTCAAAGCCAGCTCTGTTTATAGTAATTTCTCATGAAGTTCCGGATAAAGTCTACATTACTTGAAAGGAATGTTTTGTTGTCTTTCTCATTTTGAAGAGTAACTAAAATGACTGGGGCTCTGTGCCACATGGTACAGTATTTATTCCCCAGGAAAACTGAAAGTTCTAAATAAATAGTTAAAGGTTCCTAGAAACTCTAAACTTAAAAGTACAGTAATTTACAAATTATTCTTAATATTTCTAATTAAATGTATTCAAATAACTGTCTGTAGTCTGGCTAGGACAGAATATTTAAATCCATTGTTTTTACTAATCATATCTAGAAATCCTATCCTCCTCCTCCCATTTAAGCCATGCTTTTGAAACAACACAAAAAAAAAAAAGCTGGACTAATTAGGTTTGAATGATGACCTTATTTGTAACAAACTGTTTTTTGTATGTGTGTGTATATTTGCGATAGCCCACCATCCCCACTCAGAAAGAAAACTACCATTCCCATCAGGCTCAGCTGACCTGGTTTCAGTGTAGATTGGGGCACTGTTATCATGTCACCACTTGTTCTGATCTCAGATCATTGGGATCCAGTGGACATCCTGCCACTGCTCATGTCTCAGGCCTGGTGATCGCTCTGTCATACAAATCCAAGATTTGCTAAACCAAGCTGAAAATTTCTCGGATTCTCCACCTCTTGTGTTCTTGAATCTTTCTGGTCCATGAAGAATGCCTCCTATCTTCTCCCTCTTCCTCCCTCTGTTTGGCACAAAAGGAAGTGGGAACCAGTTGGCACTTGAGTTTCCATACTGTACTGATTGTGGCAAAATGGCAGCTTTTGCTTCCTCCTTCCTCCTTGCTGTGATTCCCTCACCCTCTCCTGAGAGAAGTAACCCAGATTTCAAAATGAATCGCCGCCTATTCCCCTCAATCTTTCTCTTCTCTCCATCGCTCTCTCTTTCTCTATTTTTTCCACCCTCTCTTTCTCTCTTATTCTCTCTCTATCTCTCATCCTCTTCCTCGTAATACAGAATCAATCTTGGAAAGAGAATACCACCTCTCTATCCCGTACTCCTACTCACCCTGCCTCTGGGTTAACGGATATATACCACTTCAAACCTCATTGCTTGCTTTTTGAAAACTTGTACCAGTCAAATTGCCTGTTGCGTTCATTTGAAGTGATGTCCTTTTTTGTTTCTTGAGCTGCTTTTTCTCTCCTAGCTGCTGAGTTTTCTGGCTTGTCTACCTATTTTTTTTGTTTTGTTTTTTTTTGTTTGTTTTTCTTATTTAAGTTGACCAGCTTTTGGTGCACACCAGATTTTCAATCGAACACATTCAGACGAAGAGTGACGGAGAGGACGACGGAATTGTCTTGGATGAGAATTTTCTTCAAAATTACCAAAAACTACGGTATTTAGTGTTTTTCATCTTTCTAGTACAGGTTGGTGCACAACTATAAAGTGTTTTTCATAAGATTTGTTTTCTCCACAAGCCCATTTAAATTTTTTTTAACTGTTTCTTTGCTGAGACATCATAATTTTATCATTTATTTTTGCTACAGTCTTACTTATTTATTCATTAAATCACTGCAGGCATTTCATTTATCATTTAGCAGCGGGCAACTGGCTTGCTCCATCCAATATTTGCAGTTTGCACTTTTTCCCTGCACGCCCCATTCCCTGCAGACGGGTGCATGTTATTCTGGTCCAAACTTTTCTGCAGAAATAGGACTAATTGCTAATAAGGGCAGGCAGGAAGACGACAAGAGGAAGCAGGCTCCAATACTGGAGCAGCTGGTGGGGTGTTGTTGACATGGCAACAGGAGGTAGTTGACAAGATGACCGAGGGGTGGGTGGGGTGTGGGTATTCATAGCATATGAGGGGTGCAGCAGGATGGACAGCCAGTATGTGGGACACACAACGAGTTGAGCTAATTGTTTAGCTTCTTGGTGTTTCTCAGGAGACTTTTGTCTCTTTATTTGAATTAACCTCCCTGTCTTCTTCATTATGCCTCCCTCTTTTTCTTTTGTTTCGCTTTCTACCTGTCGCTTTGTCTGTACTCATTCCATCTCGTTCACAATCTTTCCCTTCATCACACCACTCTTTCTCTGCTCCCTACCCTACATTCTGTCTTTTATCAATATCACTCCTGTCTCTGTGTGATCTATTGTGCCCATTGTCATCCATGTCCTTGCCTCCTCCCCCCTACATTTTCCAACACAGCTCTCAGCCTCCTCTTGCTACATCCCACAGACATCATGTCCACCCCAGTGTCCCCTTCCCCCTCCCTCTCCCCCCTGACGCTGACTTCCCCCACATCACCATCCTCCCCACTGCCCTCGCCCCTCTCCCCTCCGCCCAGGGTGCCCGTGTTTCAAAGGAAGGGAGCGCTCAAACACAAGAGGATTGTCGAGGTGAAAGACCATCAGTTCACAGCACGCTTCTTCAAGCAGCCCACCTTCTGCAGCCACTGCACCGACTTTATATGGTAAATCACACACACAAATTCACATGCTGTTGCACATTCATACAGAAACCACCCCAGCAGATCATATGCTGCCTCCTCAGGCATCCCAACTCTCAATCTAGTGCTGGCTTTCACCATTTTTTCCGTCTTTCTTCAATTCCAGCTGTCAGCTGGAGATACTGCCCACACTGACCTGATATGATCACACAACCTCATCTCCACACTGCTGCCCACACCATGCAGGAGTCAGTTTGGGAACTTCATGCGCTGTCTCACACAATATGCACACAAACAAAACCCTGTCAGGACTGAGCATGAACTGATATCAGATTCTCACATGGTTTTACAGTATTGCGGTATTTACACTAAAATATAACACTTTCATGCTTCATTAACCATACCCACACTCAGGATGTGTTTGCTGTGTTTTCTATTATCTCGAACGATTCCAAAGTTAAATGAGGTTTTTTAAACATAATTTAAAAAACTTATTCTTTTCAAAACGAGCACGGATGACTTTCAAGTACATTTTAGGCCAAAGTTGTTCATACCCCTGGTAGATTTAGGTGAAAATTAATCTTTTACTTTGACCAACATATTTTTTCCTCACTGGTAATAATATTAACATTTTGGAGTGATTGCCGTCTTACTTCTAATAGACAATCTCTGGATGAAGTTAAAGAGTAGGGTGATGGTAAGGAGGCCTTCCAACCTCAAGGACTTGGAGCTCATCAACAAAGATAAATTGTCAAAATACCAAAGGCAATATGCAAAAAGTGGTCAGCCATAATAAGTGGGGTTTGATTGCTGTAATGCCATTAAAAAAATCCATTGTTTATTCAGAAGGGTATACATAATTTTGAAATGAGCTTTTTTTAATGAATTGTAAATAAAACTAGATAAATAATGTTTTCATTGATTCCTTCTTTGACATAGTTTGATTTTCTTTTGAAAAGCATCTGTCTCATTTTCTGTCAGAAACAAACTTCTTGGTCAAATGAAAATAATTTTAAACCTAAACCTGCCAGGCTATGAACAATTTGGGACTTAACTGTGTTTTGTAAAATGATTTTCACATGTCAAGTGACTTAAGAGAATAACATGCATATATACCTTCATATATGTATTTGACAAATTAATAATACCAAACACTGAATGTAGACTATACAAATGTTGTTGTTCAAGTAATGTAGCCACATATTTGACCTTTTTCTAATATTGCTCAGTCTAAAAACAAAAACCTTGTGTCCCTGATGTCTTAGCTGGTGCTATTTTCCTGTCTCATTCATCCTTCATTCAGCTCTTTGTTTTGAATTCTTGAGCCTCTCCATATTGAAGAGTGTATTTTAAAACAAACAGTCAACAGAAACAACAAAGGATTACTCATAACACTAAAATTAGAGTCATTAATGAACTGAGTGATAAACAAACCTAGTTGCAGCACACAGTAATTACAACTAAGGAACCTCAATATCTTATATTTTGCTTTCTTTTGTCCTTAAAACTCTAGTTAGTTGAGCAGTCTGTCAGACAGCAAAAACGTCACCTACTTCTTCCTTTTCCAAGAGACGTTCATAGCATGCTAGCTGTGTCAGCATCACCTTCATTTGAGGTATTCTCAAAAGCAGACGGTGAAAACGTCAGGTGAAATCTTGCCAGTGATCCATGATGTCCATTTGAATGGGCCGATAATTAACTGCTATTTCCTTACAACATTAAATCAATGCTTCCAAATTTTTTCTCACCATTTTAACCCTCCTGGGTCTATTGGTCTTTTTTGTGCTCTTTGAAGCTTATTTTTGCGTAACTTTGACTACATTGTTGCAAATTGCATCCATTTAACCAAGGGTGCATCTAATTGACATTGTGGGGATAATTCTTCATTTTATATATTTGTTCCCTTTTAAGTTATTAATGGACCTTTTAAATTAAACAGAGGAATCTGTGTCCTTTTTATGTTTTACTACTTTCTAATTATGTGAACACATTTTAAATCTATAATATTGCAAACAGGGGATAGAAAAAGACCACACAAAAAATACAATTTAACCAGAATCAGTGTAGCTGCCAATTTCTTGACGCTATTGGATGGGGGACAGACTTTTCGCTAAAAGGATTTTTTGTGTCTAAAGGACACAGGTGGAGCACAAAATTAAGGGATCCCAGAGGGTTATATCAAAAGCTTTCAGAAGAATTGCGAAGTGCTGTACACAATTTAACTGCAATACTTGAAACTGATTTGAAGTGTTAGATTAAATTATGAACTTATGAAAAAGTATAGAGATGGGCTTCAAGATAGAGGTTACACAACTTTTTCAAGTTTGTTCAAGGGATGAGCTCAATCTGACCAGCCTATAATATTATTTCTTCTGTTTAATACAGATAAGGAACAGTTTTTCTTACTATTGAAACAAATATGATGACATTTATGATAATGCCATCTACACCATTCGGTTGTAGTTATTTTTTTCAAATACATTGACTTCAGTAAACATAGAAAAACAACACCTGCTGAAATTAGTAGTAGCTTTATTGGTGTATTTATTGCACTGAATTAAATCCCTTTATTTTCTTAATGGGGTACCACAGGTATAACAAGCTGAAGTTAGAAGGTTAATCCAGCTGCTTAACATGCATTCTATTGTAAGTTACACCGCCATTACTGTCTGTGTTTTTAATGACAGGAAATCTAGGAAAACAGACAATTTTGTCTTTCTGGTGAATGAGATGAAAAAAGGGTAGCAGCCCTCTTTTAACCATCTGGCCTGTGGTGCTCAGCAATAGGTCAGGATGGCGAAGGGATGTGTTCCTCTATGACTCAAACAGCCTGAGAAAACTGGTCACTCTGGCTCTTTTTCTGGTATCTCATTAAACAGACTTTTAAAGGCAGGAGCAGTATGATGGACAATTTTAGCAGTTTTGAGAAATGTGAATCTTTTTGAAAATTTGGTCAACTTTGATCAAATTCTCTCCCCAACACCAGCTAGATCTACAGGGAGTGACAGCATGGCAACATTTTTAACTCTAAACAGTCAATTTTAAATTGTTTGTGAAATAAAATTGTATGTTTAAAAGTTTTTATGGAAATTATAACTTTCAAAAGAAGTTTATATTGTCAGTCATTTTCTATACAGCTTCTTCCATAGTGAAAAGCTGGTGACTATCTCCAGCAGTCTATGGGTGGGAGGGCCTGTCCATCACAGGGAGTTTAAATTGTGTTATGTGAAAAACGCCATGTGATAAAGTTGAAAAACAGACCTATTATTTCTGGAAATAAAGAGCTGGACTTAACAATTTTATGATTTGTACGGTACCAAAATACGCTGCAATAACTTAATAAAAAGCTCTAGAAAGTAAAAGGTGCAGTGAAGTAAATAACAACTACCAGACAATTTACAGTCGACCTCTGACATGCTGATATTATTTTGAAAAAAAGATGCTGAGCTGTGTCCAGCCCGGGGAAAGCTTCATAGCAGCCATTTGTGTGTGAAAGTGCTCGTATGTGTGGACATATGGTGGGGATGTACCATATGTCGACGCAGGACGCTAACTCTGCCAACAGCCTCTGGATATCTTTCAGGACTTTTCCCCAATTGGCTGCTGTCTTTGATGGCAGAAGCCATACTTTTTTCAGGGTGAAAACCATCTTCTTTTAAACAAGATTTCAGCAAAGCAGCCCTAGCTGTCTGAGGCCCTTGGAGTTTTTTTTTTCTTTTTATTAATTAATCGATCAATGTTATTGTGAGTACTTTGTTTATCAAGTAAAGTATGCAGAAAAGGGAAGCTGAATGTTATTTATTATTTTTCTGCAACTTATTCGACACAACTAAATATCTTGGTATAATTTAGAGGAGGTTAAAAACATGGTTTTCATCTGTTTAGCAACATGATAAAGTAGATAAACTGCAACTCTGCAACTCTAAAATACATAAGTTGGTTTTCTCTGTAGAAAAGGAGGAAAAGCTCAGCTGTTTATGTTGAGCGTCACAGTAACACTGGGTTGAACTCAACCCAGCAGCCAATGAAAAAGAGGCAGGGTACATCCTAGATAGGTTTCATGTCCAAAGCAAGTTCAATATAAAGTCACAGGGGACATAAATATCTACACATACACTCTTACCTACATTTGAGTAACAGTTAACCCGATGTGTATGTTTTTGAACTGCAGCAGCAGTGACGGTTCTTGATATGGGCCATATGGGCATATGAAAAGCCTTAAAAAGGTAGCGCACATGCATCAGTAAAAATATATTATAAGACATACATCTGTCAGTTGTAGCCTGAAGAAGTTTTCCATTGCTTTTATGTATTCGTTGTCAATGGATGAGTGTGAGCCCCGATGTGTTGAGTAGTTGTCCTCTGCTTCCGGCTGAGAATAGGGTGACATGCTTTGTGCATGACTGCACTGCATTTTATCTTGGCCCAGGATCTCTGGGAGATCTTCCACACTCCACACAGAAAGGCCTTTTCTGGGATTCAAAACCAGGAGCCTTTTTCTGTGAGGTGACAGCACAAATGTGAATATGCATCTCAGCCAGGGGTTTCCAAAGTGCGGTCTCGGAACCATTAAAATGATTATATGTACCACTTGACCACAATCCAAGAGATACAAGTTTGCCCTGCTCATCTTGAAAATGTGCCCATCTTCATCAACTGCCTCCCAGGCAGTTAATGAAGATGGGCACATTTTATTTTATTGTTTTGGATATAACAGCCTTGCATTTTGCACAAAATTTCACTTGGGGCCATTATTGGCAACCAGAACAATTCCTGTAAATTAAAATTAACAAAACCATTTGTTAGTTATTCTTTACTTTTTTGAGTTAAACAGAACATTTAGAAACTTTTAATTAGTGGTCCATGATGTAAATAAGACACGGAGGCTCATTCCTCTTAGCAAATGGCCACTACAAGGACCAATATTTATCTTAGGGGGGTAAGGGGGGTAAAAAAAGACAATTAACAGAGAACTGAAGCACAGAGTCTCAATTCAATTCATTCAATTCAGTTTATTTATATAGCGCCAATTCACAACACATGTTGTCTCAAGGCACTTCACAACAGTCAGGTACATACATTCTAATTAATAACTACCTTTTGAACAGTGCAGTCACATTCAGTTATTTATTCAAATTGGATAAAAAGTTTTTCTGTCTAAGGAAACCCAGCAGATTGCATCAAGTCAGTGACTTGCAGCATTCCCTCCTCCTGAATGAGCATGTAGAGACAGTGGACAGTCACTGGCGTTGACTTTACAGCAATCCCTCATACTGAGCATGCATGTAGCGACAGTGGAGAGGAAAAACTCCCTTTAACAGGAAGAAACTTCCAGCAGAACAAGGCTCAGTGTGAGCGGCCATCTGCCACGACCGACTGGGGGTTTGAGAGAACAGAGCAGAGACAGAAAGAGAACAAAGAAGCACTGATCTAGGAGTACTTTCTATGGGAAGGAAAAGTAAATGTTAATGGATGTAGCTCCTTTAGTCGTTTCACCTAGAAAGAAAGAACAGATAAACTCTGAGCCGGTTTTCAAAGTTAGAGTCTGAAAGAGAGCACATAGAGTTAGTCAAGTAAAAGCTCAGTCAATTGCCATGTCTAGGAGAGAGAAAGGGTTAAACACTGAAAGACAGGGCTATGTGGATCATCGGTAGAGGGTGAGCATTAAGTTGTTGCCAGCCGAAGCTTGGACGATGCCCCTCTCCAGAAAGGTGCCACAGGTAGACACAGAGTCAGGCCAGGTGTAGCTTCTAGGAAGAGAAAAGAAAGAGAACATAAAGTTAAAAGCTGAAATAACAGCAAATAATGCAAAATTGGAGAATAGTGTGAGGATGTAGTGAAGAGGGTGAAAGTGGTCATTATGTCCTCTAGCAGCCTAAGCCTATAGCAGCATAACTACACAGATAGCTCAGGATAACCTAAGCCACTCTAACTATAAGCTTTATCAAAAAGGAAAGTTTTAAGCCTAGCCTTAAAAGTAGACAGTTTGTCCATCTAGAGCCCACTTATGGTCATCGTTATACTAAAAACCACAACGATTGGGATACCTCTTTCTGTCAGACTGATTATAACCATTGGAAAGGAGAAGGGGTCATACAGGTAGCAGAAATGGAGGGTGTGTTTGCACCTCAACCATAACTGAGCCGGTTTAGGCTAAACCTGACTCCCCCTTACTCCATCCAACAGGGAGGGAGGAAGGCGGATGTAAAAAAAATATGGAAGATAGCTCAGGATAAACTAAGCCACTCTAACTATAAGCTTTATCAAAAAGGAAAGTTTTAAGCCTAGCCCTAAAAGTAGACAGGGTGTCTGCCTCATGGACTAAAACTGGGAGCTGGTTCCACAGGAGAGGAGCCTGATAACTAAAGGATCTGCCTCCCATTCTACTTCTAGAGACTCTAGGAACCACCAGTAAACCTGCAGTCTGAGAACAAAGTGCTCTGTTAGGAACATATGGAACAACCAGATCTCTGATGTATGATGGAGCTAGATCATTAAGGGCTTTATATGTGAGGAGGAGAATTTTAAATTATATTCTGGATTTAACAGGGAGCCAATGAAGGGAAGCTAAAATAGGAGAAATATGATCTCTCTTTTTAATTTTCATCAGAACTCTTGCTGCAGCATTCTGAATCAGCTGAAGGCTTTTCATTGCATTGTGTGGACATCCTGATAGTAAAGAATTACAATAGTCCAGCCTTGAAGTAACAAATGCATGGACTAGTTTTTCAGCGTCACTTCTGGACAGGATATTTCTAATTTTGGCAATGTTCTGGAGATGAAAGAAGGAAATCCTAGAAACCTGTTTAATATGGGATTTAAATTACATGTCCTGGTCAAAAATAACACCAAGGTTTTTTACTTTATTATCGGAGGTCAATTTAATGCCATCCAGGTTAAGTGATTGACTAAGCAGTTTCTTTTTTAAAGACTCCAGTCCAAAGACAACAACTTCTGTCTTGTCTGAATTTAGAAGCAGAAAATTTAAAGTCATCCAAGTTTTTATGTCTTCAAGACCTGCTTGTAGTCTATCTAACTGGTTGGGCTCATCAGGATTCATGGATAAGTAAAGCTGAGTATCATCAGCGTAACAGTGAAAATTTATTCCATGCTGCCTGATAATTCTACCTATTGGTAGCATATATATAGTAAAGATAATTGGCCCAAGTACTGAACCCTGTGGTACTCCACAATTAACCCTGGAGTTTAAAGATGATTTATCATTTACATGAGCAAACTGGAATCTGTCAGACAGATAAGATTTAAACCAGCCTAGCGCTGTTCCCCTGATCCCTACAGCATATTCCAGCCTTTTTAAGAGAATATTATGGTCAACTTTATCAAATGCAGCACTGAGATCTAACAGAACCAGTACAGACACAAGTCCATTATCTGAGGCCATAAGAATATCATTAGTGACTTTCCGCAGAGCTGTTTCAGTGCAATGATGAGCTCTGAAACCTGACTTGAACTCTTTAAACAGGTCATTGCTGTGTAAATGCTCACACATTTGATTAGCAACTATTTTCTCAAGAATTTCAGATAAGAATGGAATATTGGATATATCTTGATCAAGCAAAGGTTTCTTAAGTAAAGGTTTAATTACAGCTACCTTAAAAGCTTGTGGTACATATCCATTTACTAAGGATAAATTAATCATATCTAAAATGGGGCTGGTAATCAGAGAGAACACTTCCTTAAATAATTTGGTTGGGATTGGGTCTAACATACAAGTTGAGGGTTTAGATTAAGCTAATATTTCTGATAACTCAGGAAGCTCCACAGGATCAAAGCAGTCCAAACACAGATCAGGTTCTACAGTTACTCCCAATGTTGTCTCACTTGCTGAGGATGAAGGAATCATCTTCGGGAGTATGCCAAAGATTTTCTTTTTAATAGAATCAATTTTATTTAGGAAGAATCCCATAAAGTCATGACTGCTGAGAGCTAAGGGAATAGATGGCTCAACAGAGCTATGACTGTGTAAGTTTAGCAACTGTACTAAAGAGAAACCTAGGATTATTCTTGTTCTCTTCTATTAATGATGAGAAATAAGCTGTTCTAGCTTGGTGAAGTGTTTTTTTATACAACAGTAGGCTATTTTTCCAGATTAAGTAGGAATCCTCTAGGTGTGTAGAGTGCCATTTTCTCTCCAATTTTCTAACATTGTGCTTTACAGTACGCAGCTCTGAATTAAACCAGGGAGCTAGCCTCCTATGAATAATTACCTTCTTTTTCAAGGGGGCTGCATTGTCTAATGCACCACGCAATGATGAAGTAACACTATGAACAAAAGAATCAATTTGTGAAGGAGAAGAAACAAAATTATTTCCCTCCACTGTGTTTTTCTGTGATAATGAGGAAATCAACAGATTCTTTAAAGGTTGTTACAGTCTGATAATGATCTCCTATATTGAAATTTTCTTTCAGGTGTGGAGTACTCAGTTAAATTAAACTCAAAGATTATTAAAAAATGGTCAGACAGGACAGGGTTATGAGAAAATATTGTTATGTCTTTACACTCAATGCCATATATCAGCAAAAGGTCCAGAGAACGAAGACAAAGGTGGGTAGGTTTGTTAATGTTTTGAGCAAAGCCAATTGAGTCTAAGATAGCATTAAAGGCTATATTTAAGCTATCACTTTCAGTGTCAACATGAATGTTAAAATCGCCCACTATAATAACCTTATCTGTATTTAACACCAAATCAGATAAAAGGTCTGAAAACTGATCTAAAAATTGAGAGTAAGGGCCTGGTGGATGGAACAAAACAACAAACAGAAGTGGTTTTAGTGCTTTGCAATTTGGATGAAGAAAACTAAGGATTAAATATTCAAAAGATTTGTAGCTATTAATTGGTCTGGGACTAGTCAATAAATCGGACTGAAAGATGGTTGCTCCACCTCCTCCTCGCCCAGCACCCCGAGGAATGTGAAAATTTAAATAATTAGTAGGAGATGACTCATTTATAGTAACATAATCCTCTTGCTGCAGCCAGGTTTCTGTGAGGCAAAATAAATCAATCTGATTGTCACAAATCAGGTCACTAACTAGCAAAGTCTTTGAAGAGAGAGATCTTATGTTCAGTAAGCCACATTTAATTGTTTTATTTTTCTTTTTAGTCTGAGTTGTGTTTATTTATATTAGATTTTCCTGATTTCCTCGTTTTAGATTTTTTTATCTATTCAACTTTGGCCATGGGCGAGACACTGTCATAATAGGGTAATGGGTGGGTAGCAGTACAGAAGTTGCAGAGAGGTGTGTTCCTGGTCCGAACCCTGGGTTGTCGGAGGTTTGGAGAAGTAATAAATTCGGCCAGATTCCTAGAAAGAAGAGCTGTTCCATCCAAAGTGGGATGAATGCTGTCTCTCCGGATCAGACCAGGTTTTCCCCAAAATATTCGGCTGTTATCAATGTAGCCCACATTGTTTTCTGGACACCACCTAGAGAGCCAGCGGTTGAATGACAGCATGCGGCTAAACACAGAGAAAATTACGGAGTCCGACATTGTTTTGGCAAACTTATACACCGAAGCAACACTAACTTTGGTGACCTCCGATTGACGTAACCGGGTGTCATTACCGCCAGCGTGAATAACAATCTTACTGTATTTCATAACAACAGGAGACTTTAAAGGCAAAAAGTCCTCCCAACTTTAACAGGAACCATTTACTTTGGTCAGATGACATTAAGATTGAGCTTCAGGTAACAAACAATCCAGGTGGATTTGGCATGAAGGGCCATGGGCCCCGATTTTCTTACAAATGCCTTTGGAAGCTTGCTAGAGTGGCTTCATTAACTCTTTAAAATACCAGAACATTTTAAATAAAATCTGGCGGCCTCTGGCATTAATACCAAACATAGGCCATCAGTGGGTCTGTTATGATCATGATCCCAAACAAAACCCCAAATCAACATTGTGAACCAGACATTTACCTCTGTTCAAAGTATTAACAACAGGCAATTATGGTCCTGGGGATTTTCTTAAAAAAAATTATTTGTTATTGTAGAGGTTTTGCAAAATAAATAAATATACTCAAATTATAGGTTGTTTTTTAAAAAAAAGATTGCAATGGATTATTATGCAGCTACATTGAAATATTGCATTATTTTACACATTTTTTCCAGAGATACATTTTTTATTGCTGTATTTTGCTTATTTACATCTGTCAGCTTTAGTTATCAATTTCCCAAAAATTAAGATTTTTGTATAAAAAACACTAATGAATATATTACGGTTTGCGTAATGTTTTATTTTACACCAAACTGAACATGAATAACTCAAATCAATGATAAAGAAAGGAATGAATTTCAAGAGGTAATGAGCAGTAACCTCTTAAGTAATCTAATGTGACAGATTACTTGCCATTGTCAGATATCTGTGGACAATTACTGACAACCAACTCTAACAGATAAATAAAGAGGAACCAGAGTAGACATATGACCTCATTGGCATAAAATATTTTCACCCGTGGTTTAGATTAGCTTGAGTGAGATGTTTAGCATACATTTACATCCTGCTGATAGTGTGACTGTGGATGTGGCCAGGTGGTGGAAAAGAGGTGGAAAGCTTATTCGAGCATATTCCTTCAATGGCAGCAGTGAAGCCATTAAGTCCCAGTTGTTTGTGAAATCACCAGTTGTAAAATAGTCAGGTGAGACAGATGGCACCAGTTTCACACAGCGGCTCAACCAAAACAAAGATTAGAAAAGCTCAATCCCAATAGTCATAAAATGCATTCATTTCAAAATGTCGCTGTCATGTTTCTTGACATTTACTTCTCCCCACTTTTTCTCAGTTGTTTTCCCAATAAGTTGCTCAGTTATAGTCTAACAATAAAGCAGCTTTGTTTGATTTCAAAAAGTGATGCTAATGGCTAAAACACAGTTTCTTCTGTGCTCCTCTGTCTGTGGATGCCATTTTGAAACATTCACACATGCATTTTCTTTTACAGCTACTAGAATATTATTTAATCATATTACTGCATTTTGTTATACACTCTCTCAACTGTCCATAACTGCTTTATGAGTTTAAATTTTATTGGCAGTGTTTTGTTTTTGAGTGCAGTTTAAGACTTGTCCATGCACATATTTGTACTTATAAACTGCTCCTACTGAAATATTATTTCACTATCTCCCTGCAGAGTTTTGATCCTCTTGACTTCAGTTGTTTTGCAAATGCTTCATAAGAAGTGTGCTGTCTTTGAAAACAACAGTCCTAACAACAATAATCGAGTTAGAGGAAGTCTAAAATGCAAGCTCGCTCTACTGCATCCCCGAGCTACAATATCTTTAAAGGGGTGGTGTGAATGAGCTCTCAAATGCAGTCTGACAGTTGGAAGGCAGACAGGTGAGCTATCAAACTTTGATTTAACTAAAAGAAAGCTGAATGTGCTGGAAGGCAGGAAGTCACAAACGGAGGGATCCAGAACTAAAGAGAGCAGGAATAAAAGATGACATGATGATGAATAGTACAAGGTGAAACAAATGCAAGGACCTGAGACAGAACAAAGGAAACCAGGGAGCATTTAAACTGAGGGAGGATGAGGAGCGACATGTTACACGTGAAGTGATCAGCAAAACAGGAGCAACTGAGAGGGAAGCTCAGAAAATAAGCTATATATATATCTATATATAGATATATATGTAAAACATTAGACGAAGTATGTTTTTGACGCATTTGTCAAACAAAAATCATAATAAAATGTTGAATAAATATGGCTTAATCAAACAGCGCAGTTCAGATTAAACCACCGTCCATTCATATCGTTTCTCAAGCAACTGTGTTTTACTAATGTACAGTAACCTGTAAACGTAATGAACATCACAGCCACAAACATAGGGTATTTTATTGGAATTGGTTTTAACAGATCAACACCAATTAGTGAATAATCGAAGAGTGAAAAAAAATGTATATATGGTTTTCAACATTTTTTACACAAAAAGGGAATTGAATCATAGTGTATATTTGATTTCAGCCCTCTTTAGTTTGATAACCCTAAATGAAATCCAGTGCAACCCACTGCCTTTAGATGACGTCCAATTACTAGACAGAGTCCACCTGTGAGTAGTTTAATTTCAGTATAAATCCAGCTTCTTTGTGAAGGCCTCAGAGGTTTGTTAGAGAACATTAGTGAACAAGCAGCATCATCAAAAACAAGCAACATCACAGAAAGTCAGGGAAGAAATTGTGGGAATGTTTATAGCACGTTTAATTTATAAAACTATAATCTTTTAAACATCTCACCGAGCACTGTTTAGCTGATCATCTGAAAATAGAAAGAGTATTGGACAACCAAAAACACACAGTTACATGTCTGTCCAACTTAACTGATAGACCAGGTAAAGACAAAACTAATCAGAGAAACAGCCAAGAGGCCAGTGGTAACTTTGGAGGAGCTGCAGACAACCATTTGTCATGCATTTTACAATTCTAGCTATAGTGGTAAGACGAAAGCCATAAGAGTTGCCATTTGCAGCTGTGTCCTCTACTGGGCATGTAGGGGACAAGGCAAACATGCTGAAGAAGGTGTTTTGGTCTGGTGAGACAAAATCGTCTATGTGCGCAAAGAAAATCCACCTTGCCTTGTGTAGGTGGAAATTGACACTGCACATCACCCTGAAAACATGGCAGCACCATGGTTTGGGGAGGCTTTTTTTCAGGAGGGACAGTGAAACTGTTGAGAGTTAATGGGAAGACTGATAGAGTTACATAAATACAGAATATTTCTGGAACAAAGTTGATTAGGGGCTTCGAAAGACTTGAGCAGAGTCTTAGGCCCCTTCCAGCAGGCCTAAGACTCTAAACATAAAGGGTTTAGATCAACGCAAATGCATGGATTAGAGTCTGACCTAATCTGATGCAAAGCTGGTATAAACAAACCACCTAAATGTAATTGCTACCAAATTTAGCTCTACAGAGTATTGACTCGGATGCTGATTGGTGGTTCAAGGAGGGGCAACACCCTGCAAAAGAACAAAAATTATGAAAAATTCACAAAGAGAATCAATAAAACAATAAAACAAAGTAAGCAGTGTTTCATTCTTGATCCGTCAAACAATTAGTTGAATAGTCTATTCATAGAGTTGGCAGAAATTGTTAGCAATGCTTATTTTCTGAAAATAATTATAGAAGAGATTCATTTCCTATGTATTATAGAAAGAGACATTTCTATGAATCTTAAATGGAAATATTTTACCCTTAAGGTAAAATGAGGTCAACAAACCATACAGTCAAGTCCTGAACATATGGGTAATGGGATATTTTGACAGTAGTACAGTTTATTATTCATGCCCTGTCACCTCTGAAGCTATAAATACTGTAAAGAAATTTGGACATATCTCTTAATAACTGTACTTTTATTATTGCATTTGTAAATTAACTAGCAAGTCTTTTTCCTCAGAGAAGCTGATATGTTTACTTACATTATTTGACGCATTTATTTTGTCTGTTCATAAATCTGAAGTGCACTGCACTATATTTAAATATTTGCTCATCAGGGGAAGCAGACATTTCTCTGTAAGTCAATTTCTGGTTCTTTAACGCCCCCTGCTGGCAGAACATATGTACTGTCCTGCAATCATGCCTGTAGACTGTGGTCTTCAACTGAATACTGATCGAGGATCAGATCACCTTCCACAGCCCCATCATTAATCATTCCTTAGCCAGAAGGTGAACTCATTGCAGATCAGTGATTATGGTCAGTTTAAATCCCTCTGGGTGCCTTCAGTATGATTGTAGTGGAGTTCTCTGCCATGCCTCAATTGTTTGACTTTGTAAGAGAACCAGATCCACTTGAATCACACCAGGCTAGCTGCTGAATGGATGCTTTGGCCAATCAATGGCTTTAATTATTCAATTAAAGTTCGGAGGAGACACAGGGAGCAAGCCACTGTGTTAGAAGAATTGTGTGTGTGCTTCTGTTTGACCAAGTCAGCTTTTTGGCTGCTTCACAAAAGATAGTTTATCAAGTTTCCAAAACAGCCAGTGGTGTTTTTGCTTTTTTATTTAAGACAGAGTTTGTTGAGGCTGGATTGAACAATTAGTTTTAAGCCGAATATTTTACTTTGAAGAGGAATCAGAGCAGATTGTTTCTGGGTCCTAATCCATGTTTCTTTCTCATTCAGGGGCATTGGTAAGCAGGGATTCCAGTGTCAAGGTAAGGAATAACCTGCTGTTTTCTGTTTGCCTGATGTTTTTATTTTCTCTCATATATCTCTCTGCAAAACAGATAACATTTTTAGGCTCATCATCCTGTTTTCTCCAGTTTGCAGTTTCGTGGTCCATAAAAGATGCCACGAGTTTGTCACCTTCACATGTCCCGGATCTGTGACTGCCCCCAGGCCCGATGTGAGTGTTCCTATTATCGTGTTCTACACCATTTATATCCTCAAGTTTCCTGCCTTCGCCAGAACTTATACAGCGCACCATCATCTACACATTTAGCCATCTTGCTCGTCGCCGATGGCATGTGTGCGTGACTCATCCGTCAATCCGTGCTTCTGTGTCTCATCTGTGACATCTACACTCATGTCATGTCATCCTGCAAGAGGAAGCAGGGAATTTGAGATAGAGAGGAAGGTTGTGCGGCGAGGAGAGATGCGGGAGTGGGGTGAGAAGGACTGATAAGAGTGAGAATTAGACGACGGAGAGAGCAGCAGACTCCTCAGCCCTCCTCTGTGTGGCATCTTGAGGATATTAGGGAGATTTGTCTTTTCCTCAGGAGAAGTGGGGTGACAGCGGTTATTAATAGCAACGAGGGAGGGAATACAGTTTGGAAGAGAGGGTGGCGAGGCGGTTAGTAAGAGATAAAAATGATTCATTCCTTCCTGTATGGTAAATATACACTAACATACTCACAGCCCTGCCTGGATGCAGTGAATTTCCTCTCCCAGTGGGGAAATCTAATTGGCTTCTACCTTCATCAACCTGATATACGTGTGAAAATGTGTGCTTGGGGCCATGCTGTTTAATGTGTAAATTATGAGTTTGTTTATTTGTTTGTTTTTTATTCCAGGACCTGAAGAGTCAACACACTTTTAAGATCCACACGTACTCTAGCCCCACATTCTGTGACCACTGTGGATCACTGCTGTACGGACTCATTCACCAGGGCATGAAATGTACCGGTGAGTTTCACCTTCCATTGTGGCCCACTGTACACTGCACTGCACAGTGCTGACATTTAATATCAGTTCTCATTGAGAAAAACATTAAATTTATCTCTGCATCTTTACAGGGAGGGAAAACATGCAAAAAAGACATAGGAAGGTACTGGTGATGCAACCACATGTTGATATTAGTTGGTTAATTAGTCAGGCTATCTGCTGGTAGAGCCTGCAGTCAACTGCTTCACAGATGTGTTGCCTGTAACTCACCAACTGTCGTTTAAAAAAAGCATTACCTCAATAAGAGACATTGGTGGCGTTTATTAATTTTCCACATCACGACTGTGTTTTCCTGACCAGAAATATTTCAAAACTGCCAAATTTGTCTTTTTTTGTCAGCAAGGGAAAGTTGTAGTAGTCTTCTTTAAGCGATATGACTGGCAGTGCACAGCAACAGGTAGGGTAGGGGTTCGAAGGGACTCTGATAGTTTATCTAGGATATTAGTAAAAGGACTTCAAACCACAGGAATGATTTGATGGGAGATTTAGCTGTGAAAAGTAGAACTGGACCCATTCCAGCCCACATTTTACCCTGCAAACCCATGAACAATTAATCACCAGATGTTGTTTAATAAAGACATTATGGAGAATCACTCCCTCACATGGAAAGAGAAAAATTTGTCCAGATACAATTAATTTTATGATGACTTCAGACAAAGATTTGGGAAAACTGGGAATATAATAATCTTATTGTAACAGTCTAGCTTGAGTAAGAATTAATGGGCATTTATGGCCACTAAATGTAAGCAAAAGTTGCATTACAAAAGAAAATCAAAAGTTTTCTGCGCACATTATGTGAATCGATTGCTACATTCATAAACTTATGTTTATGCAAACAAATATGCGAAACACTGACAACAATTTCTAGAATCTAAGGAGTTGGAAACATTTATTTTTTACATTATATGCTATTTGTTTCATACTTTTGTCTTTTGTATAGCCACACACTTCAGGGTTGTTTTGTTTGTATTTTTGCACAATAAGGTTGCGACATGAACGTCCATCGGAGATGTGAGACCAGCGTTCCCAGTCTGTGCGGTCAGGATCACACAGAGAAAAGAGGTAGAATCCACCTGACCATCAGAGGAGACAAGGAAGATATCTACGTCACAGGTGAGAGGATATGTTGGGTTATGAATCAAAAAGCACCTAATCCCGATTTTATTGATTAATTCTGTTATAACCCTGCAGTTCGGGAGGCTCGCAATCTGATGCCCATGGATCCAAACGGTTTATCAGACCCATATGTAAAACTAAAATTGATTCCAGACCCAAAGAGTCACAGCAAACAGAAGACTAAGACCATCCGATCAACACTCAATCCCGTCTGGAATGAGAGTTTCACCTTGTGAGTCCTTGTGAAATTTAATCCAAGGTGGAAACTAAACAGAGCTCTAGCAGAAATAAAAAAGGATAAAGAAAATGTATAAATAGGCTGAGATGCATCATTTAAACCTTGAAATATGCTTGTTTGAAGGGATTCTCTGTTGTTACACTTTCTGTACTGTGTAGTATCTCGTAAGCCACACAAAACGATTCCCCACTTGAGTTTGAATTTTGGGTTTCCTTAGCTCAGTGCGGGGCAACCAGTGGGACAGGCGTCTGTCTGTTGAGGTGTGGGACTGGGACCGGACGTCCAGGAACGATTTCATGGGAGCTCTCTCATTCGGAGTCAGCGAGATCTTCAGACGTCCTATTTGCGGTTGGTTCAAGCTGCTTGCACAGGATGAGGGCGAGTACTACAACATCCCAGTGCCCGATCCAGATCTGCAGGTAGGAGGACATCTGTTGTCCTCTGTACATGAAGCCTGGATAATTATCTAGACCTAAGACCTGTTTCTCGGTCTAGATTTCTAGGTCCTCTTTCAATTAATTTGATTAAAAAACATGAATGATAGATTTTAGCAGTTTTTTCTTAATGACTACATGATGCAGTGCATCACAAAATATTTACACCCTTTTAACTTTTAACACATTTTGTCACATTATAATCACAAACTTCTATGTATTTTATTAGGATTTAATGTAATGATGCATGGTTTTCAATTTGTTTTCTTTGCAAAGATCAAGAGTCAATACTTTGTACAACCACCTTTGCTGCAATTATAGCTGCAAGTCTCGTTGTGTATCTCGCTACCAGCTTTGCACATCTGCAGACTGAATTTTCATCCATTCTTCTTGGCAATATAGCTCAAGCTTGCTCATTAGATAGAGAGTGTCTGTGAGCCATTCCTTTGGAGCTCTGGCTTCATGTTTAGGTTGGAAGGTGAACCCTCACCCTAGTTTCAAGTCTTTTGCAGCCTTCAGTAGGTTTTTTTCAGGATTCTCACAGCATCCCCCCAGCATAATCCTGCCTCTACCATGTTTCACAGGGGGCATGGTATGTCCAAGTTGATGGACACAGCATTTTAGATTTTTCCACATAGGGTTTTGTATGTTGGCAAGAAAGTTTATTTTTAGTTTGTGATAACAAGAACACATCCTTTCATGGCATATGGCAAACCGCAGGATTTATTTTCTGGCCATGGATTTGAAATTGTACAGAGATCCAAAAGCTTAGGGCACTGCTTCAACTACTTCCAAGGTGCATGAAAAGGAAGACAGGCATGGACATGTCTACTGGATTTTTTTAAAGAATAACCTAATAGTAATTTAATACATATGCACTCCACACATTTCAGTTTCAGAGTTTTGTTTGTACATTTTCCCATTTTCCTTTCAATTATACACTGATTTGTGTTGGTTGTCACATAAAATGAAAATAAGTTAATTTGAAATCCACTTCCTAGTTACTTGTTGCATCCGGTAGGGTGCAGAATTGTTCGGACTGTTTTTATGATTAAGGTAAAGATGGACTAAATCCACCCATTCTTCTCTTATCTGTCTCTTTATGCTCCTCCAGGAACCTCAGCCAGATGTTACAACACCCTCTCTGCCTCAGGTGTTGGCTGCCCCGGTGCCTGAGCCTTTTCCAGTAGTCCTGTCTCCAACCCCTGTCCCATCCTGCCCGCCCATGCACTCTCCGGGTCCCGGCAAAGTCAGAGTGGCAATCCATGATTTCAACTTCCTCATGGTGCTGGGCAAAGGCAGCTTTGGCAAGGTAACTGCAGCAGATTGAGGTGAAATGTCATCCTCTCTGCACACGATCACCGCCTCTGATCCAATGGCTGCAAGTGTTATCAAAGAGACCACCCATGCTGCAAACAAAAACATCTATTCTTGGATTTAAAATTTCTGCTATGTTCATGACCTTCAACTGGCATTTAATTTAAAGCTCCTGGGAACACTGAAGGTGAATCGGTTTCAAAACACATTTTTCAGTTATACTTATTTTTTCATCGTCTCTTCTTCCCCTGCTAAATGATTCACTTGAACCTGAGTTTTTCTTCAAGCTGGTACTTGCCACAAAGGCAGCCCTCATGAAGATGTTCATTTCAAGGGATACTCTGCTTTATATTCTTTCTTTAATTCCCCTGTAGATGAAGAATAATGAAGAAATTTCAGTTTTGAGTTATGTCCCCTCCTCTGAAATCCCTCAGCATTGTTTCATAACCATCAGAGAGTCCTCAGAGGAAAGGAGAAATAGTCTCTTGTTACGTAAGATGTGTTGAAAAAAAAAGGAAGAGGAGAGACAGGCCCCGGGGCTGCTGAGTGAGGAAAAGTGAGAATAAAACTGACAGAGATGGAAAGAAACAGAGGAGGATTACTGAGCTGCAGAAAGTAGCAAAATGACCGAAAGAAAATTGGATTACACCGGAAATGAAAAAAAGTATGTGTTGCTGGGATTCATAAAAGTATGAAGGATGATGAGGCCAGTTTTTCTGTGAATTTGTCTGAAATTATGAGACAAAGCAGGAGACACAATCAAAGAGAGGCGGCACTGTTTCTCACAGTGACTGCACACACAATCTTCTGCAAGAAGCCATTTTTGTAGTTGCATTGATTTATAAAATATGAAAAAGTGTCATTTTCTCCATCATTCAATATGAAATTAGATGCTATATCTCAAATAGCCAGAAACCCCTTACAGTGCAGCATTGCAGAGTGGCAGCACAATTTTGAACAGGGCTGTTGTCAGCATATTGCACTTCTCGCTTTACTAAAACCAGTATCATGTGGTTCTCTCGATGTGGAAAATTATAGCATCATTAGCAGTCAGAGCTGCCCACAAACAGCCATTTTCAAATCTCCTCTCGATGTATTTTTAATGTCTGATAATAACCAAAGTGTTGCTTTGCTTTTTTTCATTTATGACATTAATGTTTCTGGAAATCTTCAGGCTCGGCTTCTCTTTGATTAAACACTTCATTATGCCAGGCTGAGCGTACGTCTGTCTTCACCAAGTGATTACTTTTTTTCCACTTGTTCTTTACAGATTTTTTATGCATTTTCAACAAGTTCAGGATTGAGATGCATTTAATCTCAAAATTAATGCAGAGCTTTGAAACTATAATCATACCCCTTGAACTTTTCCACATGTTGACAAATTATAACCTCAAACGTCAAGATATATATTTTAGAGATTTTATGTAATAGACATTCATTTTTACTACACAATTATGCACGACTTTGTGTTTTTCTATTACATTAAATTCAAATAAATACATTAAGGTTTGTTGTTGTAACGTGACAAAATGGGGAAGATTGCAAGTTACAAGTTCTATGAATATTTTTGTAAGGCCTTGTAGTAATAAACCATTCCCCACGAAGCTGGATATACTTTTTTTTACTTCTTCTCAAGAACTGATTTAGTCTTAACCAACAATGTGTTTATTTTCTCCTTACTTTAATTGATTAATCTTAAATCCAAAACTTCCAAATTATTCCAACTTTATGGGTAACCTTGTATTTTGGTTTAACATTGACAACTGATAAACAATACTCTATAACTGAAAAGTTAGGAAAATACTTCTTTAAATCTTCTTTGGCGGTTATCACAATCTCCTTGTGTTTCCCGTTTTAATGATTTTGTTTTTGGGATTTTTTCCTGGTTTTTGCTGCTAAGGGCAAAAGTTTTAACTTGTGTGTCTAGAGGTAATTCACTGTGGCTTTAGTGTTTTTAAGTATTATCATTCTGCTATAGAAGTCATCCTTTCTTCATTTTGGGTATTTCATCCATCCTTTGTACCTGCTTGTATCCCTATCCAGGGGTCAAAGGGAGAGACGCAGGGTATACCCTGGTTAGTTTGTTAGTCAGCAGGGCGACTCAGAGACACACACCAACAGTTTGGAGTGGCCAATTAACATGGCCTGCATGTGTTTGGACTGTGACGTGCGGTGAGGTTCATGACTGGTGAGGCACATGCTCCTCTGGAGTCGGACGCACAAATATATGAACCCAAAATAGAGGGAATTTTGTTCTTAATTGAAACATTTCATTTTAAAAGCTTTTAATTATGCCGCAATCAACTTTGTTTGTTCAACTATACAATAGCAAGAAAAACAAAATAATATTTTATATAAGGTCAAATTTGATTATTTGAAATTGGTTTTTTTTTGGCTGATCTCTCTTTTTATTAAAATTGAAAATTGTCTATGATCTATTCTTTATTTGTATATGAAGTCCATGGGAGCAGGTTGAATTAATCAAGACTTTTAACATCTCCCGAATCTCCCTCACCTTCTTATTGTGGACACTAATGATCAGTCTGTGGCATTCAATGGCAAGTCATGTACGCCACACTGTTTTCTGGTGTACCCATCCAGCTGAAAAAATTGGATTACCTTTCTCCCACTTGTTTGAGGCAGAACTTTCAGCTCTGGGGGTTGGTCTTCCTCTCTCTAAAACCTCCTGTTTCGACTAAAAATCCAGTTTAGAAAAATCCTTTTTCAGTGATGAGAAGTAACCTCAGCAAGTAAGCTTACCCTTTTTATTTTGACTGCGCATTTATGACCGATTAGAAAGATTACATATATCACGCACATGTAATAAATATATTAGACAAAAGGTGGATCGTCAGCAAGTGTTTTGGCGAAATAAAGTGAGACAGCAATGGGCATGCGGCAACTGCCTGCATCAGTCAGTGTGTGTGACACAGTACCATCGGTGGTGGGGCTCAGCTATTCACTGCCTCAGGCCTCCCCTGACTGCACGTCACTGTGATACAACCCACTCATGCACAGGTTGAACATTTAAACTTCACACAGAAAGGAGCTTAAGATTTAAACCCGAGAGCTTTTTGCTGCGAGAGAACAGTACCAACTGCCAGAGCCTACCAAGATAATCTGCAAATATTTGTTGCACAAGTGCCCACTAATGACTCGGAAAGGGTTTGTTTCTGTTGATTTCTCTCTACAGATTGAAGTTGTGCAGCAGCATTCTAGAACAGTCAGCCTTTGCTTCATTTTCTGCTAATCTTGCTGAAAGCCTTTTCAAAAGTGTTTCTTTATCATTCAGACCTCAAACTGACCTGAACAATTTCTGTTAACTTCCATTTTTTTATCACATTATGAAGCAGGGGAACTGCTCAATGAAAATACTCCTCTATTTTATGGGACCTAATTATTGAACTTTTCACAGTCCCAGGCAGCTGGAAGAGCCTTGTTTTAGTTTTAGGAGTTTTTATGAATCCTGACCTGTCCTTGACTGATGGTGGCAGTGAGCAAGCCACAGACAGAAGCAACATAGTGTTGCTTACAATCTCAGGAGAGAATGGATATCGATATAAATATAGCTGCACTCTATTTTATGCATGTATAATACCTCAGTTAAATGTGGGCACCTTGCATCATCAGAGAGAGTGCTGCTTACTCAATGACGTTTATCTAGCAGCAGATCTGTTTTTGCATCTAGTTTCACAATTAGAAGGACAATCAATTAGCAGTACCTTTGTAAATTTGCTGCTTATTACCACAAGGATGAGCTAGAAGAACCCAAATGAAGATGCAAAGGAGACCACACACATATTGAGTGGTGAGACCCAAACACAAGCTTAACAGGTCCAAAGCAAAAAACTCCAAACTATACAAGACACTATGAGATAATCAAACAAAGGATCTAACAATGAAGTAATAACTTATAACACTTTAAAACCAATCAAAACCAAAACCTATTGTACATTCATAAACAATGAAAAAAGCATTGCAAAAATACAACTTTCAATACCTTTCTGCAATAAAATTGTGGAGCCCAGAACTAAAAAATGTAATTTTTAGGGACAGCTTCCACTGTGACTTATTTATCAGTATTTTATACTTAGTTTGGTGGTTGATACGACCTGGAGATCATTTCATTTTCCACCTCTCACAAGAAAAGATTTGTAACTCAATTTTTACACGTCCATGTCGTAATTTTGCCTCAAAAGCACACTGGCAGAACTAGTTTTCTCCCAACTAGAGCACCTTGTCATTCATCACACAATGACCTAAAAAGATATCATAGCTGACTGCAATGTGCTACAGTACATGTTTACTTCTAACTATGTTGGAGAAAGAAGCTTGACCGAGAATTTGTTTTTATCTTAAGATAGCGAAATAAAAATAAAAAACAAGCTGTGTTTCGAATGTGTGATAATTGTGGAAAAAGTGAAAGTTGAATCAGAAACTGCTTTAGGCAGTAAAAATAATATAATTGAATCGATTTATACTATTTAAAATGTCACACCAGCTTTTTTGTTGTTCTTGGGAGATGTGGTGCTCCATCTGACATGGTTCCTCTTTATCTGTTGGTCCTGTTCAGGTGCTGCTGGCAGAAGAGCGAGGCAGCGAGCGTCTGTTTGCAGTGAAGGTCCTTAAAAAAGACGTTCTCTTCCAGGATGAGGACACGGAGAGTGCTCTGGTGGAGAGGAGGGTTCTAGCGCTCCCCTCTCGTCCTCACTTCCTCACCTCGCTCTATTGTGCCTTTCAGACTGAGGTGTGTGCGTGTGTGTGAACCATATTAGCGTTATTAAATTGTCCATGAACAGCCTTGACATTTAGACTCTAAGGAGTTGTTTCAGTACAGGCTGGCTGCTTTTGCTTTTAATAAATGAAATAATTAGCTCGCTCTCTTTAACAAAGTCCTTGTTCCTGAAGGATGGGTTTTAGCAGAGTCCTTGTTAATTTGGGGAAGACAACCCTTTTTATAAATTTTTTCAGGTTACAATAACAAGCTTTATTGGATTTTATTGGATTTTATTGGATTTTATGTTATAGACCAACACAAAGTAAATGAGGGAAAAGTTTAAAATGGTTTTCTAAAGAATTTAATAAATAAAAATCTTAGTCTGTCATCCGTTTGTATTCAACCAAGCTGTTGATCTCTTCAGCTCCTCCAGAGTTACCATCAGCATCTTGGCTGTCTGTTTAGGTAGATGATCATGTCTTGGTATGTTTGTAGTTGGTCAGTGCTCTGTAAGATGTTCAAAGCTTGGGATATTTTTTTTATAACCTAACTATTAACTTAACATTTCCATAACTTTCTCCTGGACCTGTCTGCTTTGTTTCTTGGTCTTCTTGATGCTGTTTGTTCTCTAATGTTCTCTGACAAACCTCTGAGGCCTGCCCTTCATAGAAAACCCAGATTATAATACACACAGATGGACTCATAAAATCTCAAAGAAATACATTATTATAAAGTGACAAAATGTGAAAAAGTTAAAGTTGTTAGAAAAGTTTTGCAAGGCTCTGTATTCACAGTGGGTGTGTTATGTTTCTGTAGGACCGTCTATATTATGTTATGGAATATGTCAACGGTGGAGATCTGATGTTTCACATTCAGCAAGTCGGGAAGTTCAAAGAGCCCCATGCAGCGTACGTAGTCCGATAAAGTCTAGCTTTGATCTCCGCCTTCATCTACACAAGTCTCATTACCTTTCTCTCTTTTATCTCTGTCTTCACTTACCTGCTCAGTCATCTCTTAGCTTTGTTCATTATACCTGGTGACTCATTAAAAAAAGCCATCAACTCAGCCCTATCGTGTTTCCTCTAACTTTCTCCTTGCTCTAATCTTTTCTTCACATCACAGTTTCCCTCCCTCTGGCTCTCCATCCAATCTATAATCTTTGATCAATCATTTTAAACTGATTTTTACCTTGTTCCCTATTTCCTTTTCTCTTTTTTCAATAAGCTTTCTTTCATGTCTGTTTGATTACTCTCCACTTTCATCACCCTCTTAACCTCTTTCTTCTCTGATTGTCCTGCTATATGTTATCCAAAAAACCTTGGTCAATTTCCTGAAAGATAAAGTAGCAAGAGAGCCTTACTCTTCCTCCTACTCTCTCCCTCTAGGTTTTATGCAGCAGAGGTTGCCGTTGGCCTCTTCTTCCTCCACGGCAAAGGCATAATCTACAGGTAAAGATGTGGCCAGGCTGTCAGCGCAGAACACAGACCTGACGCAGATTTATCGTGCCTTTTTGTGGCCAATGACTGATGAAGATGCTATCCATCAGGATGATTTATAGCTGTGTAACCTATCTTCCTCTTTTCTCAGAGATCTGAAGCTGGATAATGTGCTGCTCGACAGCGACGGTCACATAAAGATCGCGGACTTCGGGATGTGCAGGGAGGGCATGTTTGGGGGCGACACCACTCGCACGTTCTGCGGCACTCCTGACTACATCGCCCCTGAGGTTCTCTGACTCCCTGCGCTCACTCTATGGTGTCAGATCCACCATTTCACCCCTCTTTACATGCATGACCTGCTTTGCATCACTGTTAGACACCCAGATGCTTTACAGCAGCTATTTTCATCTGATCTGTCCTCTCTGACCTTGTCAGCATTTTTAAATAATTAACCTCACATGATTCAATTAGCAGTGGGACTGTGCACTTACAGTGTTGAAAACAACATGCTATTGTCCTTCAGAGACCTTGTTAAACTAGCTTTACTGATATTCTCGGGCTATTAACTTTAAAATCTTTATTTAAATTGACAAAGTCCACAGCCTGTAGATTACTTTGTTGGGATTTGAATCAACACTAATAGCAGCACTCTTCCATAAAGTTTCAGTTTGCCTTGAACGTGAAAAGATTAATGGCTACTTACTCCAACTCACATTTGTTATAGCAGCTCACAGCCAGCCAGAGATACCTACAATGCAGAGCAGGTCAGGGGAACAGGATGGGGAGGTGCTGCCAGTACAGTTTCCCATTCACTTCACAGTAAGAGTCAATGTAGGGGGTGAGAAATACTAAGATTGTTAGGGAAAATTCAGATTAATTAGGTTAGTGAAATAATATGCACAACCGTTAATACAGTTTTGAAAGCCAGCACATGGAAATACAACACAATCCAACGTAAAAGATCAGATCGGGACGTCCCAAGCTAAGCCCACAGATACAACACAAAAGTTTGGGTAACGTTTTTTGCAATAAAAATTAGACCACAACTTCCTAGTTCTCTTGTAGTAATAAAGCCACCATGAAGACAGAAGCATTTATTTAAAATTTATTGTGTCATTTTAGCTTTAAGAAAGAAGATTGGGCTTTTCTGTTTTTTATGTAATTGTTTAGGATTTAACAAACGTATTTTTTCAGCAAATGAATTTTGACCAAATCAGGTCCTAAGCTTCTTGAAATTGTCTCATCTTGAAAGGTTAAAGTCACTGTCTAGATTTAACAATATGTCCTTTCATATTCTTAAAGAGAGTCAGAATCATAGCTAATGAATATGGGACCCAAGCTGGTCGTAATTGTGTGGGTGCATTTCTTGACAGTCAGCCGACATATGACCCAGGTAGAAGTGATGACGAGCAGCATGGGAGGAGATTTTTTTCCAAAATGGAGGGCAAAGCGCTTGCCAGCGGGAGTAGGTGTCACCTTAAATCAGAGACATGTCAAAGAAATCTCTCTTCGTTATGTAATCATAATGGACAGAATAAATGTGCAATAGAAAAATATAAATTACTGGAAATTACTTGCAGATAAAGCTGCTGCCACACTGTTTCTTTAATGTGTGTTGGCTTTTTTAAAGATGTTTTTACATGTGTCAAAAATTAAGAAACAAGGAGCAGAGTATGTGCAATGCACACATTTAAGCCCTAAACTATTTGTACCCCTCATAGATTTAAGCTTAAAGTAGTCTTTTAGTTTGACCAACATGTTTCTTCTGGCAAGAAATAACATTACGCTTTGTAGTGGCCCATCCAGAGTCCTGGCTTGAATCTGATTGAGAATCTGTGGACACAGTTTATGATTGGGTTGATAGCAAGAGCACATTCCACCTTTAAAGTCTTGAAACTCATCACCAAAAATATGTCATCCAAACACCAGTGGAAATGTGCAAAAAGCTGTTCAGCAGTAATAAGAAGGAGTTGATTGCTTTAACGCCAATAATAAATTTCTCAGTAATTAGTAAGAAGGACATGGTATGAATAATTTTGGGCATTATTGTATCAACAAACTATCTCAGACCCACCATGTGGTCAATAATTATTAGCTGAAGAAAATAATTCCCCTGCCCCATCAGCCACTTTAAGCATTTGACATGTTGGGGTGAGTGAACATGCATTATTTCAGATAGATCATCTGCATACTGTAATGTGTTTCAGTAAAGTGGCGACTGTGGCTCAGTAGGAAGAGTAGTCGTCTTCCAATCAGAAGGTTGTGGGTTCGATTCCAGCTTCATCCTGCCATATGTCGATGTGCCCCTGGGCAAGGCACTTAACCTCAAGTTGCCTACTGATCTGTGTATTGGTGTATAAATGTGTAAACGTTAGTGAGTGCAATTGGGTGAATGTGGCTCTAGTGTAAAGTGGTCTGTATGACTGGAAAAGCGCTATATAAGTTCAGTCCATTTACCATTTAAATCTTGTAGTAGCGCCACATGTGTGCAGTGTATATGGTATTTTAGAATATTGATGCTCATGCAATGTTTTATATGTCCAAAAGAATTGTTGCAGACTCGGCATACCTTTAGGTGTGCTTACATATAAAGCTGCATATCATCATATGCATGGAAATGCAAGACATATGCAGCAGTGTGCCAGGCAGATTTAATAATTTTTCAAATAAATTTAAGATGTGTTAATAATATTTATATCCTGCATGTAGTCAAAAATGGTATAAACCTCTTTTGCAGCTGTGTAAGTGGAGCATGCGGTGTATGCTCCAGTCTAGAAGGAAAAATAGCATCAATAATTATCAAATCTTAATTTTAACGGTAAATGTTGGAGATAACTCGGCAGTTAGCTATAAGATTTTTTCCTCCCCAATATTTTTGTGATCAAGTCATTAAAACTCACTTTAAATATCCAACAGTATTTTTGTGATGTACTGCAAATAGGGTTCATAAATAAAAGTCACATTTTTTAGCATTTATATTATGATGAAGCACCAACACAAGAGTCCAAGAAGAACCTCAATGAAAATACAAATATTTGGAAATAATGCAGAAGTGAAATTCATTTTGCACAATAAACTTTTTTATATGCAAAACTAAATATTTGAAACATGTGTGTGTGCTTGCCTGTGCAAATAAACTGTGAAGGAGCGTGTTTGGACTTGTTGAGAATTGAGAGAAGAGACAGACAGACAGGGGAGGACCTGATTGTTCTGCTTGTCTTTGATACGGTAAACCTTGCTGTGGAACCACTACGTATTGACTCTCTTATGTAAACATCTATTGATTCTCTTGCATCTGCCATTTTGGAATGGTACAATAAAATTCCCCGGGGGGCTGGGAATTGTTCACTCGTGGCCCTCTTCCCTGCGTGCATTCACTCACTCGCTCACTCACTCACTCACTCACTCACTCACTCACTCACTCACTCACTCACTCACTCACTCACTCACTCACTCACTCACTCACTCACGGGGGAAAATGTAGTGACCACAGACACATAAATCCAAATTCTTGTCTCATTCATACACTTCCTCTTTTTAGTGCTTTTTATTTTCCTGTGCTGAGTGTTGCCTTTCAGTGTCTGGCAGCCCTTCTCCAGCTATTCCTACTGTTAAAGTTCTGTTTGCCTTCACTTCTTGTTTCCTTATTTGTTTCCTAATCTCCATCATGCTGCTCTTCTGATTAATCTCCTCTCATGTTCTTTTCAGATTGTGGCGTATCAGCCCTATAATAAAGCAGTGGACTGGTGGTCTTATGGAGTACTGTTGTATGAAATGCTGGCAGGTCAGGTAATGCTTAGAATAATTCCAGCAATACTGCAGCAATATAAAAGCCTGCAGTACTTTGTAATCACTGCACAAGATAGAACTGGCACAGATCTGTGGTTAAACTCTTTTTAAAATCTTTCTACTTCAAGCCGCCGTTTGATGGCATCGATGAGGAGGAACTGTTTCAGTCCATAATGGAACAGAGTGTCTCCTACCCCAAAAGTCTCTCTCGGGAAGCTGTTGCCGTCTGCAAAGGAGTGAGTTCATTCTTCCTCTCGTTTCACTTTCAGCCTATAGACATTTAAGTCAAGATTTATATCAGAAAATGTAATAATAGTGCATTAAAATAGTAATACTAATCCTGCATACATTTTAGGTTAGGTTAGCTTTTTTGTTTGTATTAGAGGTAGGTGGACTGCACTCTCTGCAAAATTTTATGCAGGAGTCGGAAGCTTTTATCTTCTCTGAGCAATAAGAGTATGAGTAGGAGAAACAGCAGGCCTGGACTGAAATTAACTAAACTCAACTAGCCGTGAATACAAATCGCTCCAATTTCAGGTCCTGGCAGAAGTCTGCAGCAGTATTTATTCCATTTGGTCACATCACAACTACAACCCTCTATGTGTTTCTTTAGGATTTTTTGTAACAGACCAAAACAAAGCAATTAATAATAGTGAAGTGAAAATAAAATTTAAATACATTTACAAGTAAAAATATACAAAGTGTAGTGTTCGTTTGTATTAGTTTGAGCCCTCTGGGTCAATATTTTTTTAGAACAACCGTTTTCCTTCATTCGCAGCTGAAAGTCTTTTATGTCATATCTTTACCAGCTTTGCACATCTAGAAACTGAAATCTTTGCTTATTCTTCTTTGCCAAATAGCTGAAACTCACTCAGAATGGATAGAGAATGTCTGTGAACATTCGTTTGTAAGTCTTGTCTCAGATTCTCAATTAGATTTAGGTCTGGACTTTGACTAGGCATGATCACATAATCGGTTCATAACTTTGATTCTAATCCTTGTTTGGGCTAGTTGACTTTAAACAATATTTCAGATTATGACCCCTGATTAACCTAGAATAAGTACAAGTGACCTTCCTGTGGCATGTAAATATTGAAACATGATCAGTACAATATTTCTCTCAGAAGAGGGCACCGTTATGTACCTTAAGTCGGGTATCAATTGACCAGACTTGCAATGGTACGAAAATGGGGCAAATTGACAAGCACCTCCTCTTAGGCTAAACAGGATGGAGAAGCGATCAAGCAAACCCCAACACCAACAGAAAAACTACAACGAATATCAGCTAATTTAAAAGATATTAGTGTTCATAACTCAGTGACTTAAGTCACTCTTAATATCTACTTGCTACTGGTGAAATTCTGGATCAAACGTTGTTGTAATTAATGAAATTAGCTTTGTCCCCACAGATAAGTGTGTTTCCTTGGCTTAGAGACACATTTGCACACAGAATACAATATTTCTTCTGTTGGCCATGCAGGTCATTTTCAGAATGCATAACTAGGTCTCTTTTGCTCCGGGTTTGGATGTCTGGAGGCTCAAAATGGGGTGGTCAAAAAGTTACTGAATGAAGCCAAGTACAAAATACAAACAATGTCTCACAGAATGTTACTCAAAATTAACAAACTTATCGAATAATGTAAGGGATAGGCAACACAGCTATACCCCCCCAAAGAGTGATCCAGTCTTGGTGACTGAGATGGGCAAACATTTTCTTTAAAGGACAATGCAAATTGAGTTTGGTTCTGTCTTTGCGTGTTCCAACACAGCAAAGCTTCCCGGCTGTAAAGGTTGACGGGGGATGAAATATATTACCAAATTTGGATTTTTGTTACAGCATCATAAAGACAGACCTTATACAGCTACAGTGTACTTTAGTTACAAATTGGTGGATCTCATATAAACAAAAAAGTAAAAAAAAAAAAAAACTGTTTAGTAGGTCAAGAAAACCTTTGTTGGTTTTTCAAATCCAGCTCATTTTGAGAAGGCTGCTCTAAGGCTTCATTAATATAAATATCATCATTTTAGCTGGCCAGTTTAAGTAGGCAGAGGAGCTTCTTCAAATAAAAAAGGTCAAAACCCCAAGGTAGGTTCATGCAATATAACAAAGATGGTGGAGTACAACTGAAACAGAAACGTAAAAATGCTAATTTTATCCAACTTGACCTGAAGACTTTTCTGAAGTCTTATCAACTCAGCAGAGTCTCCAAATCCATTAAACCAAACTCCAGCATGCAGTGTATGAGTGTATGAGGTCTGGACTCTACTATACTTTCAGAGAATCTGCAGATAGACAGGATACCCTTTCCATAATCCAGGTACACTCACATTGTGGTGGAAGGATCTGAAACTGGAGTTTGAACTTTGAGGTGATAAAATATATACATGTTTTTGTCCCAAAAAATTGACAGAGATTTCTCATTGAATTCAAATTCATATTTAGATGATCTCCTGATGTTCTTGTATGAAACTGCTATATGACCTGCCTCTCCTCCCAGTAACGGCCAGTTCCCCTCTCTATACTGATGACCTGTTCATAATGGGTAAATCTATCTGAGTTATGAAAGTAAGACTGTTTTTGTTCCATTAATCTGGCTTATTTGTTCCCTTCACACAGTAACATATTTCTGTTTGCTGTGTTAGGATGCAAAGTGATATCTCGTGAATATTTTAAAAATCCAGTTCGGATCCTTGGTTCTAGTTCTGACAGTAAAACATTGCCTTTAGTGACTGTCACTAAGATCTGTGTACACGTGTCTCTCAGGATGTCCTGTGGTTTATATCTGAGCTGTGACACAGCTGCTGCCATGTCCTCAAAAGACCTCAGAGGACAGATATTGATGCTGGATAAGTGTGCGGACTCACTGCTGACAGTAGTGCTGACAGTAAGGGGTACTTCTGGGGAAAATGGTTGTGATCTTCTGTGTTTGAGAGTTACTCCAGCTCAGCGTCCTTCCTCTTAAGTTCAGTAATCTTCTGCTCCAGATTCTCTTGAAGCTCTTTGACTCAACTCACTTAAGTTTCCTGGAGGGATCTGATCTGCTGCTTCACATCAGAGCTTATTTTCTGGATGACGCGGATCAGCACAGTAAAGGCCTTTTCTCTGTTCCTGACTGCTTTATCAGCCAAGGCATCCACCCCCCGTTGAAGCAGTTTCACTTCTTCCTCTAGGTTGTGGATTCTCTGCTGAATTTGTTGTCGACTCACCTCAACCTTCTTCTGCTTCTCCACCCTTTCTGCTGCAACTGAGAGATTCACAGCTGATCAGCATGACAGAAAATTTTTAACACCTCATTGTGACAAAAGCAGATGTTTTGCTGGAATTTAGCAGAAGCTTCAACACATCTGTGCTCTTTTAAAAGTTAGAGATAAACAGTAAGAAGCCAAACAGAACAAATAAAACCTGACGGCTTTCATCATCCTCCCACTGCAGACGTCACAGTTCAGGAAAAAGGTCTAGCATAGCAGGGTTTAGCTTAGCGTTAAGTCTTTAGAACCTCTACTAATCTGCTGACATGATATTTTTTTCTACAACAGGCCTTGTTATAAACATTTTCCTGCACTGAGAGTAGGTGTGGATTCCTCTCTGACCACTTTGCATCCCAGTGGGATTTAATACAATGCATACATTTGTTGTGTGCACAAGGAATAGTCCCTGGATCTTTCAATAGAGCCAAACATACAGGAACATTTTTCTCTGTCCAGCTGAACTTCTTTCTGTGCCATTTCCCGTCTCGGTAACGACCATTTGAGTTTCACTGTCTTACAAGTTAACGGGTTTGAACCCTGATCTAAATATCAAGTGTTGCATCAGTGAATGAAGCATGCCAGCTGTTAGGTCCCTCTGTTCATGTGTAAATTTGAAGGGAGCAGGCAAAGAAATGTGTTGACAAAGTGCAGCAGTTGGAGGAGTAATCAGACCTTTGATTCCTGGAAGAGCTCTGAGGTGTGTGTTTGAGCTTCTTTCACACCAGAGTGATCTCTGTTTTCCTATTTTGTCAGGTTAGACAAACAGCAGGGTGGGTCTGATTGCTTTGCAGTGTCAGGCCAGACTCTATAAAACAGGAAGAATAAGATTTTTTTCCTGTTGCATAATTATCTTTATTAACTAGATTTCAGCAACAAAGAAGACAGGTCACTGCATTATAAGGAAACAAGAACATTGTCATACAAAAAAAAAAAAAAAAAAATACACCAACAAACAAAAAAATAAGAATTACGGGTAAAATTTTAAATAAAAGAACAAGTTACAATGAACTAAATATGTCTACTGTTCCAATTGGCTTTCAGGTACGGCTGCATGCTTTTTTTATTTATGCATGTACATTGGCTTACAAAAGTATTCTCACCCATTGAACAGTTCTCTTTGACATATTAAAACCACAAACTTTAATGTACTTTATTTGGATTTAATGTGAGAAACCATTAAGGTGTGTAATTGCAAGGCTATAGTAAATTATTTTTTCCTAATTTTCTTCATTTTTCTTCTTTTATTTTCCAATCCTATTTTTTTTTTTTTTGCTGCTAAAAATCAAAAAAGTGTGGCAAACGTTTGTATTCACACCGGGGAGTTGGTCGACAACCGTCCCCTCACGAACCATGTCTTGTGGATTAGATTAAATAAAAAAGGACTAAAATAAAATCTGTTCAGTTTAAATCAATTCAATTAATCTCAGCTCAGCTTAATTAAATACAGTTTGAATTAGCTGATTTCAAATTTATCTAGTTCAGTTCACTCAGTCATTTTCAAAACCACTTCTTCCGTAGTGGGTCGCGGGGAAGCTGGTGCCTATTTCCAACAGTCTATGGGCGGGGTACACGCTGGACAGGTCGCCAGTCCATCACACAAACAACCATGCACACACTCATTCATACACCTATGGGCAATTTAGAGAGACCAATTAACCTAACAGGCATGTCTTTGGACTGTGGGAGGAAGCCGGAGTACCCGGTGAGAACCCACACATGCACAGGGAGAACATGCAAAATCCATGCAGAAAGGCAACAGTGCTACCAACTGCACCACTGTGCAGCCCCTGAATTCTGTTTATGTGACAGTAAATTGGTGCTAGATAAATAAACTGCATGAAATAAAATACAATTGAATTCTGTTTATTTGTATTCAATTTTATTCAGTTTATTTACTTAGCACCAGTTTACAACAACTATTATCAAAATGTATCTGAAAAACAGATTTTGTTTATATCCAGAAATATTTAATCATATCAATCCTAAACATTCTAATCACAAACACAGATTGAAATTCAGTTACATTTCAATCGGACCTTTGACATAGCAGTAGAATTCACTTCATAAGCCAATTTTTAAAAAAACTTGTCCATACAGGGAGGTAAAGCTTATTGCATGACATCGTTGACTTTGCAGCATTACTCCTCCTGAGCATGCATGTGGTGACGGGAAAAGAAAAGCTCCCACTGAGCTAAAATCCAGGACAATTTGGAGTGTTCTGAAACATTCCTCTTGGTTACTTCAGCTCCTGACAAAGCACCCCGCCAAGCGTCTGGGTGGAGGAGAGGATGCTGAAAGGGATATTAAGGAACATCCTTTCTTCCATTGGATAGACTGGGACCGTCTTGAGAGACTGGAGATACAGCCACCGTTCCAACCTAGAACTGTAAGTTGAAAATGTTGTGTGCTTTTGTTTATTTTGTCACGGTTTGTTTCTTGGTTCACCTCATTCTTCGAACCCTTCATGCTCCCTATACCTCATTCTTCTCCTCGCTCTCTGACTCTACTCTCTGTCGCTCCTTCTCATCAGTTCGTTCTGTCTCTCATCACCTGAGCAGGTTCTTGGTCCTCGGCTCTGAGCACTCACACACAGAAAGTTCAGACATAACAGGCAGAACCTCTGAACCCTGGGCTGCTTTTTCTCCTCCATATGCAAATGCATGTCATCATTAGCTCGCCTCGTGCTTGTCTGCCGCCTCATCGGCCAATGGTGAAGCTTGGCAGGAGGAAGCTGACTGTGCTCAGGGGTTAGAGGCCAGGCCCATTAGCCAAATGAGATTCATTTCATCCAGCAGAATGGCTGTCATGTGGTCTTAAGAAGGTGGAGAAAATATGTGGATGGCTTTCATCCTAAGACAGCAAGAAATGAAGGGTGTGCGTGGGCAGGAGAGATATGTTGGCATGCTGTTTCAATGTTTTTTAGAGGAAGTTGAGGCTTTTTTAGGTGATAAAGTTTTTTTTGAGGCTGCAGTGATTGATTTTGTGTTTACCTGCCTTTCCTCATCAGGGCGGGAGAAAAGGCGAGAACTTTGACAAGTTCTTCACAGCGGCCCCATCCGTCCTCACTCCATCGGATCCAGATGTGCTGGCAGCCATCAACCAGGATGACTTCCAGGGATTCTCTTTCCTCAACCCAGACTTTGCTCCCTCGCCTCTCACAGCTATTTGAAAACTGTCCCCTCCAAGTCCCCCCTGTTATTTATCATATAGTAGTTTTATAGTTGAGATTCAGAGCATGAGAACTAGCGACAAATATTTCACCTCTTGTAACCAAATTCTGACATTTACATTAAAATGCCTGGACCCTTTGGTTTTCCCTCACTCTTTATCACGTGTATGTTCTGTTACTGCATCTGTATTAACCAAGCCAGTATTACTATTTGCCACACTAGAGTTCTTTTTTATAGGATCTGTCCTGTTGTAAGATTATTGTAGTGTCAGAAAGATAAATGAATCTCTTTGCATGCAGCTAATGTTTATAGAGCTAAACGGAAGATAAAAGTCGACAGTTGTCTGAACAGGCAATTTACCAGTGACATCTCTATTCTTACAGCTATACAGATAATATAATATGCAAAACAAATCTTCTTTAAATTATTAGCCATAAATGATGTTTCTTTAAAGGTCTACTCTGCTTAAATGTGTTTCTATCATAGATGACCTCTTCAGCACCTAAATGTGTGTTTTTAAATCTAAATCTAAATGACTTGATGACTATGAAGCAATCTGAATGGTCGGTTTATTTCTCTTTTACATTTTTTATTACACAAGAATGTGAAAAGACTCATTCAGACTCTTTTGGCCTGCCTCAACCTCTCAGTTTAATGTCATAAGAGTGAGTGACCTCAGCTGATTCATGAAGGTGCATAAATGAGGCAGTGGGCACAATGTGACAGTGACTGCAGGCAACGTTTCTGCCCTAAAACTGCTGGGCTTTGAGTTGCATTACTTGATATTCGCACATCATGTCTTCTCTAACACAGCCCATTGCAAAAATATTCATACTCCGTAAACCTTTTTTTTTCTACATTTTTATCCATTACAACCACACACTTTATAAATTTAATCAGGATTTAATGTGAGAGACCAACACAACACAGTGAATAATTATGAATTTGAAGAAAAATGATACATGGCTTTCAAAACAGTTTGGGATGTGGATGTATTAACCCTTCTCGTCTCATTACTTTGTAGACCCACCTTTTGCTGCAAACTTTTTGGGGAATGTCCTTACCCGCTGTGTTCATCTAGAGACTGAGGTTTTGGGCCATTCTTCTTCCATAACTACACAAGCACAATTGTACTGGACATGAACATAAATTTTCAAAGTTTCCCATTGATCTGGACTTTGATTGAGCCACTCCAACACAATAATGTTCTTCAAGCTAAGCTATTGTAGCTCTGGTTATATGTTTAGGGACATTGCCACATGTTTTGCGGCCTCTAACAAGTTTTCTTCCAGGACTCTCCTGTATTTAGATCCATTTATCTTCCAATCAACCCTCACTACCTCCTGCTGAACAAACGCATCCCCACAGCATGATGCTATCACAACCATGTTTCACTGTAGGGATGATGCGTTTAGATGCATGTGTGGTGTTAGTTTTCCACCACATGTAGGCCAAAGAGATCAAGTTTGGTGTTGTCTGACCAGAGTTACTTCTTAAATATAAATGCAATTCTCCAACTTGGCTTCAGGCTAGGGTTGAACAAAACATTCAATAATGTCTTTCTTCTTGCCGCTGTTTCATAAAGGCCAGGTTTCAGGATTGCACCAGAAATAACTCAGGAGGATGTCTGCAAGACTTTCAGAGTTAGGCTGGGGGTCTTTTGGCTGATTTTCTGAATAATGTTTTCCTTGTCTGGCCAGTTTGTTTATGTTCCTGTTGTGTTCCTTGGTCTTCATTGTGCTCTTTATTCACTCAAAGAAATGTTTCAGGTCTTCATAAGAGAGCTCTTTTATAGTGAGGTTAAACTAAACACAGGGGGACTGTATTTATTAATTAAATGGCCTCTGAAGGCAGTTGTTTGCACTGGTTTTTATTGAGGGGCATCAGAGTGGACAGGGTAAGTCAAATGCATGCAGAAAAAAAATAATCTAAAAAGCCATTTATCCTTTTTCTTTCACTTTGCAATTATGCTGTTTTTTGTGTTGGTCAATCACATAAAACACATTGCGGTTTTCATGTAATGGGACAAATTGTTAAAAAGCTTAAGGGGTATTAATATTTACGAAAAGACACAATTTGAACTTTAAATGTTTTACTGCAGATTAAGAAAACATAATACTTCATGTTCCAAACAAGCTTGTTAGCTTGTTACAGCACCGAAACGTGTGTTTTCCTCTGTATATACAGGAAAGCTTTTTGCTGTGTAATAACATACAGCACACAGTATTGATTGGGAGTAATTAGAAGGGAGACTCAATGGGACAGTTCAATACATGGAAAAAATAATACAAGCAGTGCATTTATTTCAACCTGCCTGATCAGGGCAGGTGGCTGCAACATCTCCAATATAGTCCCAAAAATGGGTTTTATTTCTTTAATAGAACTTATGGGTTGATGATCGCTTTCTGTCCCACCTAACAGTATTTCAATACAATAGAGACTAAAAAAATATGTAATTATCAGAAATCTATTATAGTTAATTTGTCTATTTGTCAGTCGAGATAACTTTTTTTGTTTTCATGTGCTGGGACAATAACTTGAAAATAAACCAACTGAGAAAGTCACAGTGACGTGTCTCATTCTGTTATCGTGTGAAGTTGCAGAGAAATGCCTCCCGCTTTGTGTTCTCCAGACGCCTCTCCGTACTCCTTCACTTTCACACATACTCAGACTCAAAACACAACAAAAAAGGGCAATCTCCAGCATGCTAACTTTTTCTGTCACACACATACACACACACACACACACACACACACAAACACACACACACACACACACACACACACATGCTGGGAGAGAAGATGCTGACCGCTCTGTTTGCTGTGGGACTGGAGTTGTCGAAGCAGCAAAACCACCCCATCCCTGCATCTCACTCTCACTCCCTTCTCCTCAGAGGCAGCCTCTCACTTTCTCCTCCTCCTACTACACCACCACCCCATCCCCCCGCAGCTGCTCCACCCACTCCCATGTCTCTTCAGCCCCTCCAGCACCAAGCAGAGACTAATATCCCTGTAGAGATCCAAAGTTATAACAAGTTGACCTTCACATTAAAATCTCATCAACTTCCAATCTCCCTCTGTACCTCCCCCTCTTCTTTCTGCATGTCCTTCATGGCTCTTTCATACTTTTCTGACAATTTTGCACAGCTAATACCTTACTGCATATTTTTAAGTTGTGCTCTGTAAATTAAACAGTCAGAAATAATTGGTGAAAAGATATTTGTCGTATATCATGTTGTTTACTGTTGATACAGGGTTTCTTGCCTTAAAATCAATAATTTTCTGTAAAACATGCTGCTGTCAGATCTCAAGACAAATGTTACTGTACACACATTTAAGAGCCAAACCAATGTATCTATGTCATTATTATTTTAAAGAAATAAGCATAGTAATCTGGAACCTTTTGGCTTGTTTTTTATGCTATTATGATAGAAACATGTTTTCATAAAGGTGCAGAAACATGTTTTGTGGTGTATACCAAACATTTTTCTAGAATATTGTTTACCTTGTAAAAATTTTCATACCCCTTAAACATCTTTACATGCTGCCACATTACAACCACAATCGTACATGAATTTTAGTTTATGTGATGGACCAAAACAATGTAGAGCATATTTCCAAAGTGGAAGGAAAATGATGTATAATAGTTTGTTTTCTTTTTTTACAAATAAAAATCTAGAAAGTGTGACATACATCTATAGTCATCCCCCCTGGGTGAATATTTTGTAGAAGCACCCTTTGCTGCCACCACTGTTGAAAGTCTTTTTGGGCATGCTTTAACATTTGCAAAATGGCTCAGGCTAAGGTAAATTGAATGGAGAGCATCTGTGAACATAAATTTTCAAGTCATGTCACATATTCTTAATTGGATTAAGATCTAAACCATTCCAACAGATACAAATGATTTTATCTAAGCCATAACTTTGTAGCTCTCCACAGACATTGATTAATATTGTTGGGGGGGCAAAGAAAGTGGGCTAAATACAAATACATGCCAAACTTGTCAGATTATTATTTGTAAAGTATTTCAAAAACCATGTCTCATTTTTCTTAACGATTATTATTATGTATTCAGTCTAAAAAGGGTTATTTGACAATTAGCTCAAACTAAGTAAAACTCTGGAAGAAAATTCATCTAAAGTTGTCCTTCAACCATCTCCGTTAAACCAAACCCCGACCTCTTACTGGAGGGTTATGCACACATGCCACTTCACTGTCAGTCCCTGTAAAATGATATTGTCCCTCTTTTTCAACACTCCTTTCTTTGCTTCTATCTGTCCTTAATCTCTCCTCCTCTTCCTCTCTAACTCTCTAAGTCCCGCTCGCTCATGCCCTGAGGTCAGAGTGTGCTGTAGACTATTGATATCGTTACTAAAAATATAGGATTTCTCCACCAACTGGGTTATAAATAGAATAAAGGGACACGGCTCACAGGGGACAAAGAAGGAGGGGCAGAGGGAGTCAAGGATGTTGGTTCAATAGAGTCAAGTCTTATCTCCATCCACAGGGTGAAGCTGAATAAAAGTGTTTCTTGTAAATGGCAATTAAAAAATTAACATTCAGACCATGACTTTTGTTTGCCACTTGTATTTCTTGACTAAACATTTAACAGCGTTTGAATGAAAGTCACCCGTCTGTTTTTTACGGTTATTTTCACCCTTCAACTAAGGGGTAATTTTTGTGTTTGCATCATCTTTATCAATGCAGGAAATGCATAACTGGGGCAGAACATCTTCTTTTACAAAGTCATCCCACGCAAGCCGCACAGTCAGTAAGTAGCAGATGGTAATGTGTGCACTAATTAGACATAATTATAGTAATATTACAAACTCCATATTACTGTTTTATGTAAATCAACTACAACAGTTTCAATGAATATAAGACCTATAGTTTATAAGGTAATAAATAACAGAACTAAGTCCTGCACATTCGATTGATGAGGCAAACGTTTAACCAGCAGAGACAGTAAAGCAGGATTTTAGAGAACAGCAAGGGCTCAAATGAAATGAAACTAAACATCTATAAAAAATAGTTTTGAAACGATGCAACCTTCTGCTACTAACTAAAAGCATCAAACATTGGTTACTTCTTTGATAGTTTTAACCAAACATTGTAACCTGGCTTGTTGGGTTAAAGGAGACACTAGAAGAAGCCTCATCATTCTTCACAGGCTGCCATTTTGAACGACCTGATCAGACTTGTCTGAATCTTTTCCGCAGGATGAAAGAACAAATGGCAAAATTGATCATATGCTTTATGATAATGTTAATGAATTGTGTTGACATCAGTGCACACTAACAAATGAGTTTTTTTTTCAGCTAAGATAATGTTATCCTTTCAACTACTGAGAATGTTTAACTCTTTTAGCTCTTTCACATTTTGACCACAGAACTGGTCCTAAAGTTAATGTCGAAAAGCTATCTTTTACACAGAGCTACATTTGGATTATACTGCTATCCGAATTTAATTGTTTGTCAAGAAAAGTATTGATAGACATTATGAATTTATTTATTTATTTATTTATTTATTTATTTATTTATTTATTTATTTATTTATTTATTTATTTATTGCCCTATCATTTGAGCATTTTAAGTATTTCATGACATGGTTTAATGATGGCCTCTAGTCTGCTAAACAAATCTACCAACAGGTATTATTGAAGTCACCCTGATCACTGATTGACACCAGGCCCCACAACCCTGCAAGAATTAAGCGGATGCAAAAAATGGATGGATGGATGGATGGATGGATGGATGGATGGATGGATGGATGGAAAAAAATTACTTGTTCTTTTTAACAGCTGGGTTAAACCCATGATGTCCCATGAGTCGTTGTCACAGTTACCAGTTCTCACCTCTTTGTGAAAAAACCTGTTTTGTAAGTTTTTTTCTTATTTTTTAATGAGTAAAAAATCCACCAGATTTCTGTTCTGCTCTGCATTTGAGTCCTTTAAACCAAATCATGACATAGATCGGTTAATGTTTGGCAAAAAACCGGGTTAGCGGATCAAAGAAAATAAATATACAGAAAAGTTCACATACCTCTTTCTCCCTATCTCTGTCTCTCTCTTTCTCTTTCTCTCTCCCTCTATCTCTCCCTCTCTCTCTCTTTCTCTCCCTCTCTATGTCTCTCTCTCTCCAGCACCTCTCCCTCCTGCCCCCGCTACAGCATCTCTCTGTGTTTGTAGCCAAAGTAGCTCAGTGAACGATCCACCGCAGTGCCTGGGACAGGGTGCGTGGCAGAGGGAGAGAAAGAGGGATTTCAAGGATGGGAAGGGGGACTTAAGGGTAAACACCCAGAGGACAAAAAAAAGATAGAATAGAAGGAAAGAAATAGAGGAGGAGAGGAAGGGACAAAAATCCCAGCACAGCCTCCCCTGGTGTGGGGTTTCTTGGCTTACTGACGTGTGCGCACGACTCTCAGTGGCACTGTGAGTATTTTTCCTTCTGAATTCCCGTGTTTTCTTGGCAGTAATTACAATGCTGACTGAGTCATTTAAATTGTAGACACGCATGTGTGTGTGGCAGCTGTGAAAAGAGCAGGATTCATGACGCGTCCCACCGTCGTGTTAATAAAAAAGACAGCAGCTCGTTTCAGGGCGCACAGGGAAATGATTTTATTCTGACAGCCAAGTCATCCTCACACAACTCCACTGCAGTTTCACATCGTTCACATGTTCGTCGCTCTGTTTATTATCCCCAGAAACTCTGTGCGCAGTCTCTGGCTCAGGTTCTGGTTGTGCACACACGTATTCAACATGACAGTGTGGATGTGAAGCTCTCCTCTCTGCTGTGTGGAAATGCTTTGACACGCGTGTTGCTGCACAGAGAAAACGTTTACAGAGATCAAACCCTCCCGCTCAGTCAGGATGTATACGTTTAGTCCACGTGAAGTCGTTTATTTCCCAGCGAGTGATTTCATAGATTTTTCTCTGAGCCTGATTTTTAAGACACTGCACAGAGGGCTAATTAGTTCAGCACATCTTCTAGTTCCAGTGCATGGACACACTCCTGCCGTGCGCGCCCACGTTGGAAACTCCTTCCATTTTTTGGGCCAAGGTGTTTTCTTTAATATCTTCTTCACTCTTTCTTGGTTCCTGTGTTTTTTTTGTTGTTTTTTTTACACGTATGTTCTCTGAAGGTTTTCACACATTCCCCAGAGGGGTTGTTGCATGAAAGGTTCCCCTGATTATATTGTTACTAATGAAGTAAAGGTTTCATCACAAAATTTTTAAAGAACTTGTAATCAGAGTAAATAATTCAGTCTAGGTTTGTCCAATTGAGTCCATCTCAAGCTAATCTCAGGCAGTGTTAAAGGTCAGATCTCACCAGTCTATTGGGGTGTTCATGCTTGACTCATTCTAATAGGGTCTCAGAAATGCATAAAAAATGTTTTGTGTTTTCACAAATACAGTATTTCTAAAACGGTGTCTTAAATAATCCCTGTTCAGTGTAGAATGGTCCAGTTCTGTCTAGTCTGAATCTTCCTGATTCTGAACTAGACCTGATCAAATGCGCCCCATGTTTCTTAAAACACAAATAGCCATTTGTTTCAGAATACAAATCTTGAATGAGATGCCTGAGCTTCATTAATGAAATACAAAGAGCAGCCATATTTTTTTACAGTGTTTTCTCCAGGCACAACACGAGCGGGTGGTACCCTATCTCTATTAACTAGATAAGTGACAGAAAAGTTGTTCAGGTCACAACTGACAGAGGACTTCAGTTTCTTACACCATGCACACTAAAAGTAGGGGGCCATTTCCATTGCCCTAACATTTTTGGTTTTTTGCCGGGAGGCGCATACAGCACAATTTTCTTTTCTTAAGCACTTATGGCATTTTGCCCATATCAAAAATCATCATAGCACTGAAGCATCAACTGCTAATCAACAGTAAACCTGTGCCCTGCCAGATAATGTTTTTTTTCTTGCAGCGATCCTACCACTCCCCAGGTCTTGCCACCTTGGGCAGAAAGCCATATGCCCCATACCAAAATCTGCTACTGTTCTTATCCTTCCCTGTTATCCATCACACTCTTTTTACTTGGCATCTCTTTGTCCTGTTAGTTATAAAGGCTGTGTCAATCTGTAGATTGAGATAGATTAGAGTCAATTAAATCTTTTGTCCCCCTTGTGGCTCCTATCTAACCAGTTAAATGGGTTCATTACTTTCTGGGAGAAAGAGACAGAGAAGGCTGAAGTGTCAGAGCCTTAAAATAGGATCACTATCACACATCTCTTAAGGAAATTGTTTGGATTTTTTCTGAAATCTTAATAACATGTTATTATACCTTCTTAACTGACATGTAAATTAGCTTTTTTTTCGAATTTAAGAATTATTTTAATTTTATAATTGTATCTTTATACTTTGGCTTTTTTTTTTCTCTTCCTTCCATAAGTACCATGGTGCTTATTGGTATTTGTGCTTTTACTTCTTTATTTTATTTATTTAATATATCATTTGTCATTTTTTTTTGGGGGGGGGGGGGGGTTTAGTTTTAGAACTGTTATCTTTATAGAATGTTTATATGTTACATGTTATTGTCCTTGTTTCTTCCTTTATTATGTGTTTATTGTTTTACATAACCTATGTAGTGGGCATGTAGAGGTCTGTTTATAATCATCTAAACCATTGTGTATTGCACAAAGCTAAATGATGTTTTCTATACAAATTATGTTTGTTTGATTGACTGATTGTTTTAAACTGCACTTGCTCTGTAAAATGCAGGTGGTCAAATAGAAGATACATGGACCTTTTTTTGTGAGATTGATCATTATCCGTTTAACAGTTTTAGATGAAGCATTTCAATTCACACTAAAGGTTAAAAGTTTCTTACTTTATCCACCTTTCCAGCTATTTAAATAAAAAATATGTCTTAACTAGTTTCGCATGTAAAACAAACAGAAAACATTGCAGGTTTCGTTTGTTATGGCTGATGGTGAAGGTGCTGTCCAGGGTACTGAAAAACTCTTGAGTATGGTTATGCTTTGTCATTTCAATGAGTTTTCATTGAATTTAAAGTGAATTTCCTCTTGCAAACTTGTTATCATTCTCGGTCCTTCGTATGATAAGCTTCTAATTAAGAAGAAAAAAAACAGAAAAAAAGAAGTGTTTCAGAACAGTTCTGCAGCAAAACGATGTGCAGCTTAACTATTCAAACACATCTTTAGCTGTGCCCTGGTGCCTCAGATCAAGCTTCAAGCTCTTGTAAACCTGTTTGATCTCAGTGGCTTTACATCTTTATCTACCCTGTTTGTCTGATTAGATTTTTATTTTGGCCATTCATTTTCCTCTAAAATCTATCTTCCTTATTCTAACCCATTGCCTCATCTGCTTACATAAGCATTTCAAATGCCTTAAAACTCTTTACCTGTCTTCTGAATTTTCCTTCTCACTCCTCACAGACAAAGAAGCTCTTTTCATTCATGTTGCTGCAGCACAGAAAGCGAAATAACTTCTGTAGCAGTCAGGTCTCCCACAATGGCTATCCAGATAGTATGAGACCATGCTTAATCTTTGAGATTTTATTCCCCTGTAGGATGACTGTTTCTGTTAAGGCTTTGATTAAAAAAGGACAATGAGTCACACAAAGATGAGGCAGAACAACGAAGCTTTTTATGGCTTTTTATGTTGCTGTAGTTTTTGACTGATAAATGGTTAAAGGCATCATTAAGATTTAACTTGATGCTTTGTAATTTATTTTTTATGATTGTTTCTCTGCAAGGTCAGTAGTTGGCTGTGGGACAATTCTCCCGCAATTTATGCTTTCCTACTTCCATTTCATAATATATGCTTAAATCATTATAATTCATTTCAGTTTACATTGTAGTTGAATATTCTCTTAAAATATGGAGATAAATAAGAAGCAAATGCACAAATCTCACATATTTTTCAAATTTAATTGTATATAATTTTCTGACAACTTTGTTTCTGATCCCCATTTGGGTCAGCTGACTCTTAAGATTAGGGTAGATTAGGACACTTGATCAAACCAAAATGTCTCTATGCAGCCACCTGTTTGCAGATAGTATTGATTGCAGTCATATAAACAGTTTTCCTTATTAGTACATTTTACTTTCAGTTGTTGGTTGTCAAAGTGGGTACCAGAGAAAGTCCATTATGAAAAGATTAATCCTGCAAAAGTACCAAATAGCAAAGGGGCCAAATGGTCAATATCCTCAGTGTCTTGGTCTCCTAGTCTGCTCAGTCACTGATGGATTAAGGAACACCTCAAACACATAAAGCATTGAACTTGCTTTGTTACATAGAGAATGCTTTATTTCTATCCTGACACCTGCTCCATGAACAACAAATTACATCAGGTAAAATATGGTCCTAATTCAAATATGTATATATGGTTTGCATTATATTACCTGTAAGTCACAGATCAGCAATCATACAACATACAGTGCTTTGATAAACTATTTGCCCTTTACACATTTAACTGTGGGCTGTACGATGGCGCAGTTGGTAGCACTTTTGCGTTGTAGCAATAAGGTCTTGGGTTCCACTTCCGGCCGGGGGTCTTACTGCATGGAGTTTGCATGTTCTCCTCGTGCATGCTTGGGTTTTCTCCAGGTACTCCGGCTTCTTCCTACAGTCCAAAAACATGACTGTTAGGTTAATTGGTCTCTCTAAATTGCCCTTAGGTGTGAATGAGTGTGTGTGTGGTTGTCCTGTGTGTGTCTGTGTTGCCCTGAAATGCGACTGACGACCTGTCCAGGGTGTACCCCGCCTCCCACCTATTGGCTGCTGGAGATAGGTACCAGCTTCCCCACGGCCCACTATGGAAGAAGTGGTAGAAAATGACTGACTGACTGACTGACTGAGATTTAATTGTTTTTGCTTCATTTTTCACACTTTAATGTTTTATATCATTAAGGACATTTTTATATCAGACACAGATAACCAGAGTAAATACAGAAAACAGTTTTCATATGATGATTTAATTTATAAAGGGGAAAAAAGCTAATAAAACCAAACTGAACCCTATGTGAAAATATAATTTCCCTCCAAACCTAGTAACTGATTGATCCACCCTTAGAGGCAACAGCTGTCATCAAGAGTTTCGGATGACTGCCAATCAGTCAGTTACATCACTATGGATGAACTTTTGCCCACTCTTCATTGCAGAATGGTTTCAATTAAGCCACATCGGTGGGTTTTAGAGCTTGAACAGACTGTTTAGGGTCATGCCAAATCATCTCAACGTCTTTAACTAGGCCACTCCAAAACCTTCTTCTTTGAGCCAGTTAGATGTGAACTAGCTGGTGTGTTTTTGATCACTGTCCTGCTGCATTACCCACTTGTGCTTAAGCTTGTACATTTACAAGCAGATTTCTTCTAGAAACAAGAATTCATATTGCCATCAATTACAACCATTTTTGCCCAGTCTCTTTCTTATTGTACAATCATGAACAACACCTTAACTGAGCCAAGTGAGTTTTGTAGTGCTTTATTTTGTGACCTCCTGGATGGGCTCATGATAAGCTACTGGAGTAAATTAATAGGCCCCTCCTGGGAAGGTTCACTACTGTTTCCTCATTGTGATTCACTGGCAACCTAAGGCCTTAGAAATTTATTTTTTACTCTTTCCAGACTGATGGATTCTCATTCTCATCGGTTCTTGAATTTCTTTAGATTGGGGCATGTTGTGGTGCTTTTGGAGATCTTATAGCCTACTTCAGGTTGTCATACAGGTTCTTTGAGATTTCTTGATTCTGGAGTGTGGATAGTGAAGCAGAACTTAGTTTTCTAAAAAAAAATAAGTGTGGTTTATCAAATTTAATTCATGATTTAATGCAAGAGTAGTTATATTTTTAGTTCAGGTTGGTTTGGATAGCTTGTGTTCGCTTTATCACTGAAATCATCATTTGAAAACTTAGTTTTGGATTTACCCATGCTGCCCTTAGTTTAATTTTCAAACTGCATACCAATTGATGCTTACAAAACAGTAGATGTCTTCTCAACAGGTTTTTGTTGAAAAGACATAGAAAAGACTATGTTGCCTTTAGTCCGAACAACATGAAAGTATGGTTGAAAAGTCAAAGGGGAACAGACATGCACAAAAAGAGATGTAGAAATGTGATTATGGTGGCTGGAATTGATGAAATGGCCTTAAAAAGTCTGATTATACATAATATGTGCCCGACAGGCTCAATGCGTAGAAACATGGGCATCTGCTGACAAATGCTGCATTACAGACAGAGGTCCTGAATCTAAAAAGCTGCTCATTAAGCCTCTGCTAATTTATGTCCAATTAAATCACTGTCGAGTGTATCACCCTGGAAAACTCTATAAACTGTAATTATATAAAACACTGAAGAGCCAGTTCATGTATATGGGGAAACGTCCTTGTAAATTAACATAGAGGAGACACACAATCAGTAGGAATGTCTGCGGGTCTTCGGCGAGTCAGCCGCTTTACCTTCCTTAAACAACCTGCGTTAACAATGTGAGGCAGCCATTATGCTGCCTGAGAGGCGAAACCAGAGGAAGATGAAGCCTACTGAGCACTCCCTCCTGTTTGTTAGGCTTATTGCTGTGTGTGTAGTGCAGCGTAATAAGTGAGAGCAAGCTCAGATGAGCCAGAATCTTTCTTCTCTCGTTTTTACTGTGGTACCACAAGAGGTTAAAAGACATTTCAGGAAGAAACTGACACTGAAGAATATAAAAATACAAGGAAATATAGCTAAAGGTTTTACACTGTAACAGGGCACCTATAAATTAATAATATAACAGTATAAGATAATATAAGGGCAACAGTATAACTAGTCATTCAACTTTTTCCCAGTTTGTTTTGTTGTAACCATAAATTTCAATGTATTATTTTAGGTGTTGAAGTGAGAGAGCAACACAAAGCTTCAGCTAACTGTAAAGTAAAAGGAAAATAATACAAAATCTGAAAAATCTGGTGAGCATTTAAATCCAGACGTCACTACTTTGATACCTATGAATATATCACAAAGCAAGAAACTGCCTTCAGAAATACCCTAATTAGTAAATAGCATCTGCTTGTGCATAATTTCAACTGCTGTTCTGTGAAGGCCTCGGAGCTTTATTAGAAAACTGTTTGGGCTGCATGTATATTTTTCCATCTGTTTATAATTTGATCTCAGTGTAGTCAGGTGACACTAAGATCCAACATCAATAGTGGAGGTGAGATGGAAAAGGAAAACACTGGACAAGCCTGAATTTCCCTAGTAAAAGGATCATTCAAAACTGATGTGCACGAGGCTACTTTGAGGATTTCATGCGCAGAATTAAATAATGTTGTACCGAGGTTGTACTGGGAATAGTCCTTGAGAATCTGTAATGAGACTTGAAAATCTCTGTTCACAGATGCTTTTTGTCCAATCTGACTGAACCTGAGCTATGATGTCAAGATGAAAGAGCAAAAATATTATTGGGCAGCACAAAATTTTATTTTGGTTTGGATCTTCAGACCTCCCATAGTGTAATTTAGAGGCTCAGTCGTGTTTCTCATCCTCTCCAAAGGCTCTTTTCACTACCCCATTTCATCCAATCCCTCTGGCTTCACAAATAACCAAGTAGTTGTTCTGTATTAAAAATTTGGTATCAATTCAGGAGGCACTTTAAATTTAACTCAGCATCTACATTAGCTCCTTTATTGAAGAATCATTTGTTTCAACCTGTGCTCACAGATTCTGCCTTTTTGGCATGGGATAATAAAGGGCTGACGTATTTTAATGATTTTTACAAGGAAGGTATTTTCCGCAGCTTTACAGATTTTTCATCAGAACTCCAGCTCCCTCCTTCTCACCTATTTTGGTTCTTTCAGGTTAGACATTGTGCCAAAGTCTTGTTTCCTGGTTTCCCCTCCAAACCACAGACTCTGCAGTGGGAGGAGTTTGTGTGCTATGACCCTCTTCAAAGGTCATACATTTCCAAGGTTTATAATGAAACGTTGTCTTTTTTATTCCTCTCCTATTACTAAAGTCAAGGCAGCTTGAGAACTCGAACTGGGTCTTGATATGGGAGAAGACTGGTGGAATAACACTCTCAAAACAATTCATACAAGTTCAGTTTGCGCTCGGCTTTCACTCATACAGTTTAAGGTTCTCTTTAGGGTTCATGTCAAGGAGTGTTTTTGTGTTTCTAAATGTGTTATTCAAAAGCTGTGATCTTTGTGATATAAGTTGTAATGATTTTTGTTGCTGTTGTTCTGTCTCTTCTCTCCTAATAAAAATATTTAAAAAAGAAAGAAAGGGCAAAAATGTCATTTTTGTGCAAAGCTGGTAGAATCATACCCCAAAACACTTAACAAATAACAATAAATAAAAATAACACTTTTCAGATATCTATTTGTAACATAAAAAACAAGAATTTGCTTTTTTCACAGTTATGTGCTGTGTTCTGCCTTTCTAAAATCCCAACAAAATATATTGTAGTTTGTTGTTGGATCATAACAGAATGTTTCAGTGGTTTGAATACTTTTGCAAGACACTGTAGTTACAGTAAAAAAACATGTTTCTTCTGTGTTTCCCTTTTATGTTGTGCTGATTCAAACGAACAGCAGCCCAAATTAAGTAGAGGCCAGAGGGGAAGCCACCACATGCAGCACACGTGCACTGAGACACATGAATCTATGCAGACAGCTCGCTCAAACGTGCATGTGCAGTTCAGTCAGAACTAAGCCACAGAAAGTCTATGTCTGAGTCACCGTCTCCTTAATGGTTCTTTTCCCTCCATCGCTGGGTTTTTAAAATCCTTGTCCAACTTTCCCGGTGAGGTCATAATTGGCTCCACTCCGACCTTTAATGTGATTGGCTGCCATCGTGTGTGTCACTAAATCATCTCTGGCAAAAACGAGGCGAGACGAAAGGAAAAGCCTGTCATAGTGTTTCCCTGTGAAAAAGATTCACGTTTGACAAAAGGATTTCCTCGCTTTCATTGATTTTGTCTCCATAACTCCTTCCTTCGTGCCTTTCATTCCTCAGTTTTGGTGTAAAATTACCACTCTCCTCTGTCTGCCCCTCTGCCCTCCAGATGAGTTCATGCAGCAGCCGTGCATTGACCATCCTATCCACAGTGTTTGGAGCCTGCGGACTGCTGCTGGTGGGGGTGGCTGTGTCCACCGACTACTGGCTGATAATGGTGGAGGGAATCATCTTGCAGCAGAACCAGAGCATGGAGGTGAAGATGGCTCTGCATTCTGGCCTCTGGAGAGTTTGCTTTGTGGCTGGTAGGAATATATCATTACACTTGTGTGCATATGTTCACACTTAGTCATTCGCACACACACACACATCATATCCAAGGGCAAGAGAGCAACAAACAAGCATAAAGAGATGTTAAAGATTGGCAAGTAAAGGGAGAATCTGGCTGGAGAGTGAAAAGAAAGAGGGTAGCCTGTGGCTTCTGGAATCAAATCTGTCACAAAACATGATCGTTAACAGTGAGAGAGGCCTCAGAGACCTGTGTTTCTTCATGCATGACCGACTCTGATCCTAAAAACAAACCTAACGTTCTCCAATTTCTGTTTCCTCTCAGGATCAGAGAACGGGAGGTGTGTTGCGTCGGAATACTTCACCGAGCCCGAAATAGAGATCACCACCGAAAACACTGCAAACATCCTGAGTGAGTGAAAGATTGATGTGAAATTACAACTTTGTTATTTACTGAAGAAAACATACTCTTAAATTATATCCAGGTTAGGTACTGTTGACTAGATGCGAGAAGTGAATGGAGAAAGGAATGGGAGATGGATCTGTTGTGTTGAAAGAAAAAAAGACCTTTAGGTGTGGAGCGACTCAAGGAGTGGGAGGTCAGTCTCAGAGGACTTGTCATAAAAGAAAAAGAGAAGTGGAAAAAAATAGTTTAAAGGGAATTAATTTCAGAAGCTTGCTTATTGGCCTAAATTCAAATGGTTCATGTATTTTTGGCAGATTTTTTACTGATCCCAACATGTAACACTGCACATCACCCTAAACACATAATCCCAATGATGAAACATGGTGGTAGAAACATTGTTGTTTGGGGAAAGATCAAACTACAAAATATTTACTAGGACGAGCACACCCAGCTTTTCAGATTTTATTTGTAAAAAATTGGAAAACAGGCTTTTTTATGTTTATCTATCTCATAAAAGGGGTAAAAATACTTTTACAAGGCACTGTATTTGACTGTCTTTGAAGCATTTTTATTCAGTAGCAACATCCTTTCACTCAACATTTCCAAGGAACATCCGATGAGATATTTTTAACGCTTCGACCTTTTGTTCCCACAGAGATGGTTCGTACAGCCACACCCTTTCCCATGGTGTCTCTGCTCTTTGTCTTCACGGCCTTTGTCATCAGCAACATCGGACACATACGGCCTCAGCGTACCATCCTGGCCTTTGTGTCCGGCATCTTCTTCATTCTCTCAGGTGGGACCCAGTACTCATGTCATGCTGTCGCTTCTTCATATTATGATTGATTACAGCATCCTGGGGTCTCCTGCATCACACATGGAGATGCTTTGTTAATTACTCTATTTTTAGATTGGGATACAGGTGTGCAAGCTGTCATTGAAAGAAGTGACAGGGTTTATTTTCATGACCCCCCGCCCAAGGGTTTAAAGTTTTCTTCTCTTCTAAAATTGGCTTTTAAATTGCCTGCCTAAAACCTGTGTTCTGTAGAAAACGCAGGTTTTTCTTCAATGCTGTAGTGACGCTTCTTGAGCAGCAGATGGCGGTAATGCTCCCTTTTCCTGTGTTGGAGTTGAGAGTAAAAACTGTCAGAAGGCATGCTGCAGCTTGAGCTCTCTGAAGGCTTTTCCTTTTGACAGTTTTTGAAGAGAAGGCACAGATGAAAGGATCAGATTCTGATACAACCGTTTTAACATCCAGGGACTTGGATAAAAAGGGTGTTGTAAATGCACAGAGTTATGTAACAGAGGTTACAAAATTTGAGCAGCATGTGCTGAGGTGTCAGTGTTTTACGCTGTAAGATGATGACAATAGTTGCATTGAGTTGCTTATATGATGCTGCAGTAAACTCTAGCACCTCTAGCATTCCTCACACATTCCCTTTCAGTCTGTTGCGGTGGTTGTGGCTTCGGTATATCTAGATTATTCAGAATATTTTTTTGTGCATCCCTGAGGCAGTGGTCTAGTGAATATTGCAGTTTGTGTGTAGTAACATCATGTTCTGGTTAATATAACACAATTCAGACAAGGAGATTAAAAAAAAAAAAAAAACAGCATAGAGCCGCAGATGTTTGAGTTTGCTTGAAGGCCAATGTTCTCCTTTCCTCTTACCCGCTCCTGTTACTCCACAGTCATGTACGTCCACTTAAAAAAATTATCTTTGTTTCCTTTCTGCCCATTGCTCACTACTTCATCTTCTCTTGTTGGGCATGTGCATATAAATTTCTCTCCATATCACTGGGGATGCATAAATGCAGATGTACTGTCACATCACAGTTGACAGCAGCATGGTTTCTGCATTTTCCATGCCTTCAAACTTTAAGTTGACAAGAAAACCTCTTAGACCTACTGTTTGTATAAAAAGACACAACTCCTGACTGCGCTGCACCACATTTAAATGTTCCAGTCAAATCTAAAATTATTCATATGCCTGCCTTCTTATGGCAGGCATATGTCTTTGAATATTGGTTCTTTGATGGATGCCATATGTTGTACCTCATGCATTTAACATTGTTAAGGCAGTGAAGAGTGCATGTTTGTGTTGCTAGAAGGAAAGGGGGTTTTAATGATGTATGGGGTACATCTGGGGTAAAAACGTGCTAGCCACATTTATTGGCACATCTGGTGAAAATGTGTTAAATGCCTTCAGAGGAATTCATCCTTTATTATAGTAGTCTCCATTTAATTCATTCAGTCGGAAAAAAAAATCCCTTGCTAAGAAATAATATTTCTAACAAAACAAGATTTATAGTTTACATCTTTTCACCAGATTGGAGCATGTAAAAAGAGAGATCTTTGACAGCTCCTCTTTGCACAATTTCTCCAGATCACTAAGTCCTGGCTCCTTTCTTATGCTCTCTTCTCTTCAGCTAGTTTTTCTGTGTTGTTTCTGTGTTGATTTGTTCATGTTTTGCATCATTATCCAACAGATTTCTAGCTAAAGTGTCTTGAATAAAAGTCCAAGGTGACATGCAGTCTAACATTCTCCCAGGGTGTTTGGATGAGAAACAGGCCCATAGCATCACAGATCCTCCACCATACTTTAACACTGTGCATGAGGTGGTTTTCTACCCATTAATTTTTCGTTTCATGCAAAACCCGCCTGGAGTGTTTGTTTAATCTTAGTCTCATCTGACCAAAGATTCCAGTTTAACTCCAATAAACACCATATGTTTACTGGTATGCACAACAAATACCTACTTGGCATGTAGATATCATCTAATGGCTGTTATAGAGAGAGACTTAGTAAACCCAAAAAAAACACTCATTGCTGCATTAAGCTTTGGATATTTTTTACCTCATTTACCATCCGTGTCACTGTCAGTGATGGCAAGATAAATATACAGGTCCTTCTCAAAATATTAGCATATTGTGATAAAGTTCATTATTTTCTATAATGTAATGATGAAAATTTAATATTCATATATTTTAGATTCATTGCACACTAACTGAAATATTTCAGGTCTTTTATTGTCTTAATACGGATGATTTTGGCATACAGCTCATGAAAACCCAAAATTCCTATCTCACAAAATTAGCATATTTCATCCGACCAATAAAAGAAAAGTGTTTTTAATACAAAAAACGTCAACCTTCAAATAATCATGTACAGTTATGCACTCAATACTTGGTCGGGAATCCTTTTGCAGAAATGACTGCTTCAATGCGGCGTGGCATGGAGGCAATCAGCCTGTGGCACTGCTGAGGTCTTATGGAGGCCCAGGATGCTTCGATAACGGCCTTTAGCTCATCCAGAGTGTTGGGTCTTGAGTCTCTCAATGTTCTCTTCACAATATCCCACAGATTCTCTATGGGGTTCAGGTCAGGAGAGTTGGCAGGCCAATTGAGCACAGTGATACCATGGTCAGTAAACCATTTACCAGTGGTTTTGGCACTGTGAGCAGGTGCCAGGTCGTGCTGAAAAATGAAATCTTCATCTCCATAAAGCTTTTCAGCAGATGGAAGCATGAAGTGCTCCAAAATCTCCTGATAGCTAGCTGCATTGACCCTGCCCTTGATAAAACACAGTGGACCAACACCAGCAGCTGACACGGCACCCCGGACCATCACTGACTGTGGGTACTTGACACTGGACTTCTGGCATTTTGGCATTTCCTTCTCCCCAGTCTTCCTCCAGACTCTGGCACCTTGATTTCCGAATGACATGCAGAATTTGCTTTCATCCGAAAAAAGTACTTTGGACGACTGAGCAACAGTCCAGCGCTGCTTCTCTGTAGCCCAGGTCTGGGGAATGCGGCACCTGTAGCCCATTTCCTGCACACGCCTGTGCACGGTGGCTCTGGATGTTTCTACTCCAGACTCAGTCCACTGCTTCCGCAGGTCCCCCAAGGTCTGGAATCGGTCCTTCTCCACAATCTTCCTCAGGGTCCGGTCACCTCTTCTCGTTGTGCAGCGTTTTCTGCCACACTTTTTCCTTCCCACAGACTTCCCACTGAGGTGCCTTGATACAGCACTCTGGGAACAGTCTATTCGTTCAGAAATGTCTTTCTGTGTCTTACCCTCTTGCTTGAGGGTGTCAATAGTGGCCTTCTGGACAGCAGTCAGGTCGGCAGTCTTACCCATGATTGGGGTTTTGAGTGATGAACCAGGCTGGGAGTTTTAAAGGCCTCAGGAATCTTTTGCAGGTGTTTAGAGTTAACTCGTTGATTCAGATGATTAGGTTCATAGCTCGTTTAGAGACCCTTTTAATGATATGCTAATTTTGTGAGATAGGAATTTTGGGTTTTCATGAGCTGTATGCCAAAATCATCCGTATTAAGACAATAAAAGACCTGAAATATTTCAGTTAGTGTGCAATGAATCTAAAATATATGAATGTTAAATTTTCATCATGACATTATGGAAAATAATGAACTTTATCACAATATGCTAATATTTTGAGAAGGACCTGTAGATGGTCATGCACCCAAGTGGTCAGTGGCTACAGGAAATGGTCCTCTATGTCACATCTTATTTATAACCCAGGTAAAGAGTAAGTCAATTTGTACTTATAGGAAACTCCTTGAAACTCTTAACAGAGTATAAATTTAAAAAATGCTTCAGGTATATTTATTGTAATTGCATTGTGAGATTGTTGTAGTTGTCAAATTTAAACATTACATCATGAGGAATCATTTCCCCTCTGAGGATATGTACTCAAATAAAAGGTTGGATGTTTCTAACTTTTTTTCAGCCTGAGATTATGCTAATGATGAAAATAGGAGTCACACATCTTTACAGAAATAAATGTGATGCGCACTTTTTAAATATTCTTATGTGCGTAATGATATCTGTAGTTTTAGAGTCATTAAATATACATAACAATCAGTATGTTCTGAATGCAATACAACATCCAGCAAAACTGAATAATTTACTCAATTTTTCTCATAAAACACTAAATGCAGTAGGATAAGTTTAAGTAAATGTTGTGTTTTCAAATTAATATTAAGAGACTTAAAATAGACTCTGCACATCATCATTGTTTATCCAAAGAATAAAAAACTCACAGATGCAAATCCATGCTTGACTGCCTCTAATTGCCTCATGGGGCACAACTCATTGGATATCTAACCATCGCAGCTGATGCTTTACCCAAGGGAACCATCATTTCTTTCCCACGAGTAAAACCCAACTAGACGGCAGCACCTGACTGCTTCAGAAAAACTTTGGCCTCTTATTGTCACACAAACTAAAACCCCTCTTTTTTGCATACAAATGTGGCTTTGAGGAAGAACTTTTGCACAGGACCAAATTATAAACTCTAGAAATTATTGCTACATTTTACTGGGAAAACTCTGTAAACTTCTAAAGCTTATTTGTGTTTCATAACATACAGTTCTAAAAAAGAAATGTTTTGTGTGTAGCTGGAATTGTATGATAAAAGGTCACTCTGAGGCACTTTCTCATAAAAATGTCTCTTGCTTGTCTCTCATCTTTTTGTTCTTTATCATTATCACTTTAGAGGCAAATTGGTTCTCATGCTCAGCTCATATTCTTCTCTCTTTCTCCAGTTCCACTGCTACGGGTGTCTCTATCACAGTATAATGAGGTTGCATGTATCTGACGCCCTCTATCTTTGTCTGCCCCTGTCATTGTAAATGTGCTGCATGCAGGCCTCAGTCTGGTGGTGGGCCTGGTACTCTACATCTCCAGTATTAATGACGAGGTGATGAACCGGCCCAGAGAGCCTGAGCAGTTCTTCAATTACCACTACGGCTGGTCTTTCGCCTTCGCTGCCTCTTCCTTCTTACTCAAAGAGGTTAGTGTGGGTTGTGAGTGTGTGGAAGGCTGAGCATAGTCTGAGTTGTGATGTATGACAACAAATATTCATGTAGCTCATTGGCATAAATTTGTCATCATTGTTTCATCTTGCCCTCAGCTTCTGCAGCTGCCTTTTTTGAATCGAGTCTCATAAAACAAATCAAATGCTGACAAAACAGAAGATTTTGTATATGCACAGCAGAAATGAGCATTACCTCATTTTAAAGTCAGTGTAATGCGTTTCAGCATGGCCTGAGGCTTGTGTTTCACCCAGATTTTGTGTGTGTGTTGATGGGAATGAGCGTCAGAAGCCAGTAATACAGGTGAAGTGTTAACAAACACAACAAATCAGACCTTTCACCCACAGCACCTCCTTAAAATGTGCTTCAAGTTCCCTTGATGGACTTTTTATATCAGCCAAAACACTTCTTATCCGATGCCAGCGATGTCCCAGAATCTTAAAATTGCATGAATTATAACTGATGTGGTTGTGAATATGTGTCAAACTATCTCTTATGTGACGGATAAATTAAAGTACATAATCATGCACCTAAATTCATTATACATCCTTTTACACTTGTCACTTTTAGTTGGCTTTTTTTTATACCACTAACAGCAGGGAAAATGACCACTGAATGTGCTATATTTCTCATTAAGTATGTTTCTAATGGGGCTATTGAAATGGAAAATCAAAGCAAATATCATATAAAACCATGTAATCCATAAATATAAAGAAAATAATGGAACAACAGAAAACATCAAATGTAATAAAGTGGAATTGCAAAGAAAATAAGTATTGAACACAAAGAGTTCAGTTTAAGTTCAGTCTCACTGGATCTGGCAGTCTCCTTCCAGTATTTTAAAGGCTTGTCTTAATGTTTACATTTTGCTTTAACATGCTTTTCCTTCAGCAGTGGAGTCCTGCACAGTTAGTGTCCATAGAGGCCACGGAGATTGAGTGTATTACTTATTGTTTTACAATAAAAATAACAGTACCTCCTAAGTCCAGGTCTATCTAGAGGTCTCTACCAGTGATCCTTGGCTCTTGGACTTCTCCTCTAGTAACATTCTTTTCACTCCTATTAGAAGTCTTTTGAGGACATCTGGTTATAACTGGTTTATGGTGAAATGCTTATTTCCACTCTCATGGCCCCAACAGGACAAGGTCTTCAGGGAGCTCTTTATTTTGCAATGACATGTTTTTTGTTGGTATCTTGTTTATGAAAACTCTTTTTACAGGCCATCAGTGAGGACTAAAGCAGCTGATATTAATACGCACTGATGGGGATTGCTTTCTAAATACTGACAGATATCATCTGGGATTTTGGCTTTCTATGCTCTTTTGTGGCTTCTTTTATTTATTTGTTCTAACCTTGATTGAATGTCAATAGACTCATTAGAAGTTTATTTAATAAAAAATATAGTTGACATGTTCAACACCTATTTCTCCCGCTGCTACTTTTTCTTTGAAAATGAGTCACTGTTCAGCAACGTGTAGTCCTAACTTTGTGTTTCTTTTGAAATTGACTCTCTCTCAGGGGGCCGGAGTTCTGTCAGTCTATCTATTCATGAAGCGCTACGCAGAGGAAGAGATGTACCGCCCCCACCCTGCAATCTACCGCCCCCGCCTATCCGAGGGCAGCGACTATAGCGCCCAGTACCTCCACCCAGAGTCCTCCTGGCCTCTTCCAAACAGAGGCCGCAGCACCTCTGAGGCCTCTAGCGACATCTCCATCCAGCTTAACAAGACCCCGCCAGTGCCACCAAAATGTACCCTCCAAGTTGGCGGCCAGGGGAGCCCTCCCTCTGTGTCTTCTTCTGCAAGGAGCTACCAGATGCAGCCACAGCCCGCTGGTTACCCCTCCACACACACCCTACCAAGGTCCCACTCCTCACACCCTCAGGGCCAGGCTCTTCCCATGACCATGCCTCCATCACCGGTACCTCCCCCTCACTATCACACACATGTGCACATGAGCGCCTCCCCCTGTTAGGAAAGGGGAGCTTCAGGATGGGAATACGAGCAACTGACTCTTTATAATCGAATATACTGAACATTTAGATTTGGATCAGAGCAAACGCTTAGCTTTGATCACGCATCAAATGAAGCAGAAAAATGTAGCTTTGAGACGTTATAAATCAAAGAAAGAGAAGGAGACGTTATTATTAATTTCTGAAGATTTTAAAGAAACTTTGACAGATGGAAAGAAAGAAGAGCAAAGAAACAAGTTAAAGAGAAAGACATCTGGTGATGATAGAAAAAGGCAAACTGTTCTCTAGAAAGACATTAGAGATTCGTCTGATTGGCAGAGCAGGTATAAGGGAGGGAGAGTGAAGCAGGGAGGCTGCAGTATTATACAAAGATGCTGCAGTGATGCAGGACTTTGTATACACTTGGAAATGTACAATGCAAAACACTGATCTGAAAAGACTGAGAATGCACATAGATTTTTACATGTATAAGTCACACCAACATGTGGACTACTTAGGTTTTTTCCAGTTGGTAAAGTGTGATTAAATATATTCTATTCTTGTCTGAATTTATTACATCATCAGTTTGGTTCGATAACCCCTAATGTCACGATAGTGCCCTCGGTGTTATTAAGTATTAGTTAATACAGTAACTGTTAAAGGAATCTGCACAGAATGAATGTTGTTAGACTTTGTAACATACAGAGATAACATTAAGGAATATCATGCAAACAGCTTATTGTTTTACATATTTAAGATATAGATCTTCAGCTTCTTGTACATAGCTGCACATCAGGATTTGTGTTGTGAAATTGCAAGTGAAGCTTTTGTACACAATGAGAAAATGTTTTTACTCATTTAACTTTGGATATAGGAGAAGCAGCTGTAACAACAGCCTCTGAATGCAGAGCATGCTGGTTTGCTCCAGTTTTACAGGAATAGGGTTCCCTCTACTGGCCACAACCATGAAGCAACCCCTGGATCACAACTTTTCTTCCACTTTTTTCTTTTATTCGGGCTTGTACTGAGTGTCTTTGCTTGAATGAAATGATTGAAATTAAATGAAAAGGTTTTGTCAGTTTTAAATTGTAAACCCAGGAATGTCCAGAATTATTGAAAATACATATTAGGACTTTGCAGCACAGATTCAACCGAAAATCTGGTTAGTAATAACTTTAAAGTTTTAAAGCTATGAATATATTTGTAAAAGCCACATGATAAAAGTATTTGTTACATGTTCAATTGTTGCTTAAATTAAAATCCCACCGTTTGTCTCTTACAGATTTTTAGCCATTAAATCAACCCCTTTTTTTCTATTTTGCTTTATTCTAATATATTTTAACAAGACATGGCAAAACATGAAAATGGATTTGGGTTCAAATCCTCAGTAGATTCAAAAAATAAATAGTCAATGCTGCTATAGCCACAATTGTGGTACTCTAAAGAATGTCTTATCTTTAAAGTTTCACAGCTGTTTTTAATGGTGCATCAATATCATATAACGTTTTTGAACTGATCAGTTAGACGGAACATAAATCCTAACATTTTTAGAGCATCAAACATAGATCATAACACCATAACATCCCACTATCCATGTAATTAAGAATAGCTTTTTTTTAAAACTAAATATGATTTTTTTCAAAGCCATTGAACAGCTTCTTCCTATCACACTGAAGCATAAACCACAGTGGCTTGCAATAATATTTAAACGCATTTTATCACATTACAACTTCAAACTTACATCTATGTATTGTGGCTTTATGTAATAGACCAACAAAAAACAAAAAAGTTATTTTTTGCAAATTAAAATCAAAAACCTTGTGCATGCGTAACGTGTTCATGATGATGCGCATTGAGTTTGGCATGTACTCTAAAAATGTAAACCCTTGTAAACACTTATCCTATTCTCCCACCTGGGCTTTATAGCCTAAACCTGCTCCTGAATGCACATCCCACAGATTTTCACTTGTCAAGATATTTAAAACCATGCACTTACTTCTACATTACAATTATATACTACTTTGTGTTGGTCTATCATATAAAGTCCAACTAAAATACATTGAAGTGGTATAAATACATTTGCAAGGCAGTGTGGTCTATTATATTCGAGCCTACATTTAGAATATTTAATTTTAATTGATTATTGAAGAAACTGCTAATTACTATTCATAGAGGGAAATAGTTGAACTTGCTTCCTGAGTGCCTCACTTTAAGATGTTCTACAGATAAAGAGGGTGTTTAAAATTAACTCAGACTTTTTCACTAAAGCATTTCAACCCCACTTGGTTATTTATTTCAGGTTGTAGAGTTAAGACTATTTTATTTGCCAAACTTTGAAAGCAGAATTGCCTTTTAAACCAGACTGTGTAAAGAACACGCTGAAGGAGCATGATTACCTGCACACTAACAGCCAGATTTAATTCTGAACATAATGTTTTTTTGTGTGTTGCTGTAATGTGAAATAAAATCCATTGCGTCATCATGGACTAATTGAATTAAACTATCACTGTGATGCTTCAGAGAGATAAAACTAATCCCTACAGTTAAAATGTGGGGAAACAAACTAAGAGATGAGTGTGAAGCGGGTTTCCTGTTGTATCACCAAAGTCCTGCAGTCTGGTTTGTTTCCATGTTTTCTGTTTAGGCAGTTGATGTAACTCCAGCACCCAGTTGTTGATTGTTCTCTTTGTTAGGCAGTTCAGTGCCTTGCCCACAAGCACTTCTGCAGCATCTGTTGAAGAAGAAATTCCCTAGTCATTGCACATGCAAACTTTTTAATCAAAATGTGCTTCAGTAACTATGGGTTCCTGCAACCTCCATCATGACCAGTGGACGATAAATGCTTTATTCGTGTTTTAAACACTTTCATTTTTATATAATTTGTTGGATTATTTTATTATCCTAAAAATACTCTGTTATATTGCTTTACTGTTTCCAATAGTTTGGCTCCTTTTTTCATCTGTACTCAACTCTTTTTTTACCTGTATATGAATGCACAAAAGAGTTTATGCCTGCCTCGCAAATCAGCCCACAGTTCATTTGCTTCGGACATTTTGTTTCCTAATTATCAAACAAGCTAAAGCAAATGCTTTTCAGTGCTTCAGTGATAAAGCAGCTTTAAAATCTAATTAAATAGAATAGAAGAAATACTGATAAAATCACTTATATTGAAGAGTTGACATTTGTAACTCACTTTGTGTTAATAAAACTTCCATCGTGGATATATTTCGGTATGTTTTAGTCTCTGTGTGCAGGTTCTGTTTGTTTTTGGTCAATGTTTTCCACAGTTATGTAGAGAAGTTGAAATGTGTTCTTCATGGGAATGAATATCATACTAATTCTGGTCTCTTACTGGTTTATATAAACAGTTTATTTTTAGAAATATTATGCAACATACATCTGTAATGCTTTTTAAAAACAAAAATTATGTGCATTTCTGAATTTTCTAAATTACTACAATACTGCGTCAAAAGTATATTTACTAACTAAAAAATATACACACACCCCCACTAATATTGGTTTAAACATACTTTAGCAAGTTACACCAAAATCACAACTCTGTGTAAGCAGTGACAATCATAATTTCATAATTAACACTAAGTGCCATATTTCAGCTGGATATTTGACCACTCTTCTTGGCGGCATGAGTAGAGTTGGGGTCTTGGTAAAGACAATTGTGTTGATGTCAGGCTACAGGAGGGTTGTTTTAGCAGCATCATGTTTGCCTTCAGCTTTCAGTCTCACAGCATCATGCTGCCATCACTATGCACTATGCATGTCAGCAAGTCAAGTTTGAAGGTTTTGTTTTTTTGGAGCAGGTGCTTCTATCCATGATTATGGAGAACTGGCTTGGGAACAGATACATGAAGGGACCACAATCAGCTGTTCAAATAATATAAACGCCGCTGAAATCATACTAGTCATAAAGAAGATAGATTCTGTGTCAGAGAAATGAACATGTTTTGGTGTGGAATGTGTGTGCCGGTACAAAAAGCAAAAGACTTTGTGAAGATGCTGTCTGAAGTTGTAAAGAAACAGTCGTTCTTAACGGTTAAACCTGTAACAACATGAGCTGAAAGGCCACTCAGCAAGAAAGAAGCCATTTCTCCAAAAGCAACATAAAAAAGCCATCCTTGTACTAAGTGTAAATGAAATGAGGGACAAAGACCTTAATTTTTGTAGACATGCCCTGTGATCTGATGAAACTAATATAAAAGAGTCTGGCTAAGATGACCATTGTTACATTTGGAGAAAAAAATGGAAAGGACAACAAAGTCAATGTTTTGGAGCTCAGTCCCTTAGAAAATTTGTATGTAGATATGAAAAGATGTGGAGGAGCAAACCTGAATCAATTACACAAGTTCTGTCAGGAGAATTGGCCCCAATTTCAGTAAACTATCGTAAGAAACTTGAAGTAGGATACTCAAAATGTTTGACCCAAGACATACAGTGTAACGTAAATGCCAACAAATAGTAAGAAATGTATGCAAATTTCTAGATTGGAGAAAAGTAAAATATCTTCTCCAATAGATTATCTCGGGTCATTTTTTTTTTTGCCATTTAGCAAATAGAAATACCTGGTAATCCTGATTGACCGAAAACTGGAAAGGTTCAGTCTGATTTAATGTCAGACAAAGATGATAATGTGTCTTTTTAAAGTGTGAACCACTGACTAGAACTGTCTACAATCTGTATATCTCCAGTTTTATCAGAATTTAAAACAAGGATGAGTTTTATTTTAACAGTGTTAGGTAAAAACATGCAGACGCACAGTTATTTTCTGGGTTCCCCCTTTAATAAAGGGAATCTCTGTAAGTGGTGCACTGCAGTGAACCACAGGGTGTTTACCAGCCTCTCTCTTCAGTCACGCCAAGCCACCACAGCCTGGAGCCAACAATTGATCAGAGTTGTGCATGAGTGCACGAGTCTGACTGTGCATTTGCCACTTTGCATTTGTGTAAGGGTTATTTGTCTTTTATCCTAATAGTAACCCTGAAATAAAAAAAATAAAATCCATAGAGATTTTCAAAGCAAAAAATAGGATTTCTCACTTTTCTGCTTTTGGGGAGTGATGAAGGTAGAAGATTCTGTTGTAATAATACAAAACTTCTACAAAATCCATTTGAACTATTATGCAACTCTAAATGAAAATCAAAAGCATGCATGGTGTGGACATTTGTGTGTGTTAGGGGCTTAAAGTCAAACACATCAAGCATCCACAGGTCAATAAAAAATGTGTGCTCTACAGAACTTCAACATTATCTGAGTGATTGTGTCAACAGCTGAGACTAAACCCAGGCTTGTTCCTGATACACTGTCTGTGATGACACAACTTTCTGTCTATGGGTCTGCATCTGTCCTTTTCTTTTGTTTATCTATGTGAATGTGTACTCTATGTGTGTGGGTTGAGTGGATCTCTCTTTTCACCCTCGCCATTACTGCATGAAAGACCTGTCACTCTGGATTAGCTCCATCAACTCGGCCTCTCCCCTCTTTTCTGTATGTGTGTGTGTTTAAGAGGGGGGTGAACTGGGTAGTAAAGCCATTTTATGGCAGTTGAAGGTCATAACCAACTGCCTTGCCACTGTTTTTTTTTTAAAGATACTGATGAATTAATCCAGTCTATAAGAAATCATAAAAAACATGATACATCAATGGTAATCTCATTTAGTGGCAATAATGGTAAGTCATAATTAATAATATGAATTTATCCCTCTAACTCACTCTCACATCTTAACCTGTGGATGTGTGCTGTCATGATTTAACTTCTCTCTGCAGGGCTGCGCTCTTGCTCGATCTCTCAGATCAACTATGATCAGCATCGTTTCCACGCAGGACAAGTGTCCCGCAGCGGCGTTCCAGTAACAAAATATTACAATCAAACACACACACACACACACGCTGAACCTGGTCTAACAGGGTACTTACAAAGCCCTGCGCGCACGGCACACGCTCCAGTAAGCACATCCAGACCATAGTTCCCTTAGAATGACTGAGAAGAGGAAAATGGGGGGTTTAAACCCGCGTAGTGATCCCAACAGACTGTTGGAGTTACTATCCTGTTTCAGACCGCACAGTACTTGTCAATTATGAGTGGTATTTTTTAATTTTACTTTGTTTTATTTTGTATATTTTTGACTGAGTGCGTCTGGCGCGACGTGGATGAGATAAATAGAAGAGCAGCTAGGCAGCAAGACACAACCAGAAGTTGGCGTGCGATTCGCAGATGCTCAACTTTATTAAAGGGTTATTCCGCTGCATTTAACGTCTGATGCAACGTCCCAAACTGAGTTATTTTACTGACCTACTCATACGTATGTTCGATGAAATACTTTTGTAAAAACATTTATTCAATTCTTGAAAACTCAAAACACAACAATTTTAAATTTTTTTTTTCCAATTTAAGTCTAACTTAAAACTATACTGCCAGGACAGCACAATTAATATGTAAATTACAAAATCGTCATAAATTAGAATAACCTTCAAAAGTTAACTAAATTCAGAAATAGATACAGTGCAGCAATATCTGTCCCTTGCAGATTTCCTCTGTTTTTGCTTTTGTGTCATCCTTAAATGTTTTAGATCAAGAAACAATATCCTGAGTAAATACAAAATGTAGATTTCAAATGATGAATTCATTTATTTGAAGGGGTAAAAGCTGTCCAAACCAACCTGGCTTAATGTCGAAAAAGGTAATCATGAATTATTTGTGATTTACCACATGGCTAACCTTGTTAACCAACAGCAAGAAAGAGACTGGGCAAAAATGCCATCCAAGGGAATGCCGAAATCATGGCTGCTCAAAAAGAACACATAGATCCGTCTTGTATTTGTCGATTAGAAGCAATCCAGTAATACCAAATACATGCTGATCCATCCCTGAAGAGGGCTTAAATCCCAATGAAAAGTTACAGCAGGTTCTGTGATATCGCAGTGTTAAATGACTAGTGGTAATAACTTTGATGCTAATTTACTTATTATAGTAATTAACCTGTTAAGCCTTAAGGGTTTTAGATTTTTTTAAAAGAAATCAAACACACCACACATGGCCCATACTGGTACCGGTATGCTCAGGCTTAACACAGAGCCCTAACGTACCACCTACTGATGTTGATATTAACTCAATCTGTGCGCTGAGCTGCTCACCTCTGTTCTCAAATAGAAATACATTACTTGCATTACTTTTTCGAGCCTCCTCTTGCTCCTCTGGTTATCCAATCACTGTATTATTTATTGCAGTTGAATTAACTAGGTGTGTGCGTAAACTAAACCATTTTCACCTTTTTAAAGTGGGAATAAGGACTTCAAAGTGCGTTTATTATTACAAAAAACCCTTCAGCCAGGGTGACTTTGATTAAAAATATATTTTAAAAATATAATACAAAATACCCCTGCAATCCCAACCTTTTTGAACCCCCATAATGCAGAGGACATGAGTAAACAGTGCTTGTTCATCCATGAATTAAATCAAGATTTCATAAATAACATATTATGATTACTATCTGTCTTTAGTGCAGAACAACTTTGTCTAAGTTTGAGCTTTATGGCTACACACTTTTTAAGCTGAACCTCTTCTGAGGTTGTTTAAAGCCAATGAAAAGTATTAAAATATATGGGGGGGGGGGGTGCACATAAATATTTTATGCAACGAGTACCAAATAATTCTGTGTAGATTTGACTGTTATGATAAAAGTTAGTCCAAAGTGGTAAAATGCAGCAGAATAACCCTTTAGTCAAGGTCCAAATCGGAAGCTGACTTCAGCGCAGTCAGGGAGGTAGGAGAGCGCAAATCCAACCAACCGGCAGGGCGGGGGAGACGCATTCTCCCCGAGTACACACACCAGCAGCGGCCACATCCACGGCAGACAAATCCGTGCTCAGTGACGTGTCCTGTATTAGCCTTTTTTTTTTTTGTAATGCATGTTCAACCCTTTCCCATCAGAGTCTAGTTAAAATTGCTGCAAATCTCCCTTGGGTGCTTCTTGTTTCCATCATTTCTTGCTACAATCCTTTAAAAAAATATATAAATATATATATTTTTTGCCTCGATTATTTATCTTCTCCACAGTCCACCCCCCTCATCTTCTTCTTTACCCCCTCAGTTCCCATCTTCTGAGGAGTTCAACGATGCTGTGAATTTTTTTCTTTTTAAAGGAACTGAAGGTAAGACATCTGCACGCTTCTTTTAATAACCCACTGTGGCAGCGTTGTTTTGACTTTGCTGTGTTACGGATCACCAGTTCATCCAGTGTAATTTACATGCAACATTAATCTGCTTCACTTACCTATTAATAGTGCTACAGTGTGGGATCTGCAGAGACAAATAATGATAGTAATCATTAGACTTCTGCCATCGCTCTAATTAAATGCTGTTATGTTTAATTGTCCAGCCACTTTCTGCGGTGGATGATTTAACTAAATCCGCGTCCTAACGTGTGATTTGTCTCTCTGTGTGCTCTGTGACTTGATGCTGGCGTCCATTTTCCACCGTGTACCCTCTGCATGCATGGTGATGTGTGTGCCTTCGTCTGGTAATAAATGCACCGCAGTCTGCATCACTATAACTGAGGTGTGCGCGCTGGCAGCGCTGTAGCACCAAACTCGTAAATGTGTTTAGTTTAATCACCGGTCTGCACTACTCCTGCTGCTGAGCTCCCATCAGTGCAGTGCTGGGCCAAACATAGCTCCATGTTGCACCTACGGGACACATCATGCCATCTGATGCATCTTGGAAATTCATGTTCGTACCATACTGCTGTCAGTATTCACATATGTGCAGCAGATTACATAAAGCAAAAGGTGGAAAGAAATGTCCTAAAGTAACAAGAGTGTTGGCTGCAGCAGTTAGGGGTTTCTGTGCTCTGTCAGCAAAAATAATTATTGCCATCTTTAATGTGGCTCAACCTATTTAGACGCAAAAAATACGTGGAAGTCTGCAGTTGTCAAGTGTGATCTGTCTGCAACATGCTGCAGTTTATGGAACAGTTTTAAAGCCAGCCTCAATGTCCAGCAGCCTCTGCCTCTACAGTTGTATTGCTACATCCCCCCTTGTTGATGTAGGTTTGCTTGACAAACATTTATGTTTTTCATAGTTTGGGGACTTCAAGTCATATCAGAATGTCTGCAGATTAATGCCTGAGATTCTCATACTATGATCTTGAGCACAAATACTAACGTATCGTGGTATTATCACATACAAACAGATCTCCCCACACCATATTTTTAAAAACATTTACTTTTTGTCTTCTCTTCCTTTCCTGATCTGGCTCACGGTGCTTTCTTTTTTTTGTGTGTGTGTGTGCTGTGTATTTGGTGCCTCCGTTTAAATGGGAATATCACTGTCACTGTGCACATTCAGTCACCATGTTCACAAAAATCTGGGCTGAATTTGGACAGTCCTGGTGAACCCCATTGGGTAGATATAGATGACATAATCTACATCACACCAGCTTTGAAGTCAACTGGACTGTAGAACAGTCGGGGAGGTTTAAATTAGGCCTTATAAAGTAGTGCAAGTATAACAAGCTGATATTAGTTCGTTCATTAGTTTGGCTATTACCTCAGTAGCTAGCCTGCTGTCGGCTTAGCAAGCATGTCACTCGTAGCTCACCGACTAGTTCTACAACTTTATAAGACTGATAAATGGAGCTCCTTTAATTTTTCATGTAACGATTGTCTGTGTTTTTCCTTGTCCTTAATTATTCTAAACATTCAAATTTGTCTATGTTGTAAACAAGGGGAAATAGTAGTGGGCTTCTGTCAGCCAGCTGACCAGCAGTGAGCAGCAACAAGTGGCAGAAGGGGGGGGGGTGCATTGCATTACTCTATGCTCCAAGCAGAAAACTCTGGTCATTCCAGAACCCTTTCTGGAATTTGCTGAAAATTGTAATGGTTTTAAAAGTGTAACTTTTTAAAACCTTGGTATACCTTCATAATTCTCTCTTACTGTAAATATGCCACTCGTGCATCTTCACTTACAATGTAAAATAATTGATACAACTTATTCAAACTTCCATTAAAATGTTAATTTACTGTGTGAAAAATTTGGACCCTTCCATCTTCAATTGCTAATGTTTCCACGTAAAGAGCACTTGTTAATATTATGTAGGTTGTCATCCTAGTTTCCCCACTGACTACCTCTGCTTTTTCTTTAAAAGACGTGAAATTCCTTTGGTTTATTGCCTATTGGTCGCCCCCTCAGCTCGTCCACCTGCCATGTGCTAAACTTGTTTTTTGCCATGTGTGTGTGAAGTGTGATCCATGAGCTCTTGATGATAATCTCTGTGGATGTTGGTTTACTCTGAAACGTCTCAGAGATCTGCTGCTTACACTGTGAGGTGAGTCACTGCAGACAGTAGTGATGCATAGCCCACTCAGGGTTATGTTTTGTTTTAATGATTGCCAAATCATAATCATTTAATAGTTGAGTGGTTCACAAATAATCTCTGGATGTCTGGACTTGCTTCTCTGAGCTGTTTTGCTCAAATATGATAGCCGTTTGGGTGGCCAGGCCTGTTTCTTACTCTCTGTTCTCCTCTGCAGGGAAACAGTTCTGCAGGCATCATCAGATCTGTCATGTAGCTATTGTTCAGAGGATCAATGCCTTTGTTGCAATTTTCCTGGTAGCCTGAGTTGTTCCACTCTCGCTCTCTTTAGTCAAGCAGAGACTCAGGAGAAAAGCCATCCACTGCTTTACGTCAGCATTGCATGTTTCAATTAAGTGTGATCTCAAGACCTCAAACAAATTAAGCAATCTGAAACACTGCAGTGAGTTAGAAATATTGCAACTGAAGCCCATACCTATCAGCTAAACAGCTTGTTCAAATAATTAACCTAAAGAAATCCAAATAATGAATTTAAACACAAAATTGTTCAAAGCTCCAGTTAGAAAAGTTTTGATTTAAGTTTTCTAATTGACTTCAGTCTCAGTGGAAAAGACCTCAACAGTAATTTGCTCAAAGTTATTGTGCCAGTAATTGCGTGGCCTCCTACAACAGAGTTGAAAGATCCTGCAATCAAAATTTCGTAGCAACTGAATGACCAGGCGTCCCTTTTTTCTGGGTTGAACTTTCTCAGGTCCGATAGCACAGGAAGTAGAGGTTTTCAGGGCTGCAGGAAGGCTGCAGGAATAAATAAAACAAAAAATAGCACTCAAGGAAAAATGTATATATATTTTTTTAAATTTGGCCCATATACACTGTTTTTTTAAAGAAGGCAATGGTAATTCTTATCATAGATGCTGTTTTGAAGTAATTCAACTGTGCATACGGGGGTCACGTGTTCGGTAATTTGTCACTCCTTTGAAGTCTTGATAGATCATAGTTCTAATTTTAGAGATGGTAGTGAATAAGCTGTGCAGATTTCAGATCTTAGTGGAATATTATCTGTTAAGTCCAATGGAGGTTCAATACAGGTGCAACAAATACCTTCCAAAAGAAACTGAAAAGTGACAGCCAACAGATAAAGTTTGGTACTTTTACTACCATTTACTATGAGTGACAAATGACATATTGTCCCACTGAAATGCTGTTAGGCTTTGACTACACGCTACACTGACCTCAAGTGTACAAACCCATTGCCCCCAGATTCCATCGTGTCCTTATTTATTTAACAAAGATGAAGCCAAAGTGAACATTGTAACAAGTACCCCAAAAATATACTCTTATACAGTCAAATTCAATAAATTAGAATATTATTGAAAAGTTAATTTATTTCAGTAACTCCATTCACCAAGTAAAACACATTATATGGATTAATAGACTATAGACTGTAGAATATAGGCTATAGACTGTTGATTTAAAGCCTATATTTCTGTTAATTATGATGATTTTCAGTCAATGAAAACACCACATTGACGATTAAAATATTACATCAGACAAATAAAAAAATATGTTTGTTACAGAAAGATAAAAAAGTATGATTAATATCTGCTTAAAGGTTATTTTCAAATAAGCCTCGTTGGATTGCAAATTCAAATTTATTGAATATAACGTACATATATATATATATATATGATTGGAAGTACTGTAACCCCAAATGTTTCCATAATGCACATGTTTTATTAGTAGATATGACAACTTTAACAGTAAAAACAAAAAGAGTGATCTTCTGAACAGGGCTGTTCCTTCTCCCGAAGGACTTGTAGTTTTTTGCTTTTTTTAAACTAAAGCTAAAACATTGTAAATGCTACAGTATCATTCCTACTGTAGATGGTTCATCTAGAAATAGTGACAATTTGAAACAGAAGAGCACCAAAAAAGGTTTTACTGTAAATAAAAAACAAAACTTTCATTTTTAAAAATGTTTGTAAAAATCTTCAAATGTGCAGCACAAATGTGAATAAATAGTGTGAACAGAAAAATTAAAGAAATTGTACTTTAACACAAATTTTTATACTAATTAAAAGTATTACTGTATACTAAGCTTTGTTGCTTAGGATCTAGGGCTGGTTCCAAGTATAAAGATATACCAAGGTTTTCAAATGTTGCAGTTTTAAAATCAATACATTTTATGCTTTCCCTCACCAACAAGAAAAAGAAAATATAGTGACTCACTGAGGGAAATTATGGTGTGCAAACTAATAAAGCGACACCCGTGTCTCTTGTTAATGTAAGCTATAGGTGACATGCCTGTAAAGCAGTGTACTGCAAGCTGGCTACCCCAGTGGATAGCTTTAGTAAATAACCAGCTTAATAGACTATTAGTGCTTCTTTATTATGAGCAGTACCTCAAAAAAGAGGCAGAAAAGGTCACTAGATGTGTTCTTTCTCACTTTTTTATAAGAAGTCACTACAGGCATCTGAATACTTGCTAAATAGAGCGACGAAGTCACTAAGTTTACATCACTGGATCCGACTAGCGAGCTCATGTTTTTTAAGAGATTTTGTGAATAATTCTTGGAATTCTGCTTTGAAATAAGCCTGCTGAGGTGGTTTGATAAAGGGATGCATGTCAAATGAGGTCCTCAGGAGGAGGACCTCATTTGGAAGACCAATGAGAGTCTGAAGAGATTATATCTCACAGACAGGTTGGGGTGAGCTAGAAAAGGTACCTGGGGAGAAGAAGGTATGGGAATCTCTGATCAGGCCATTGCCCTGATAGTGGGTCCTGGTTAAGCACCAACATTTGGATGGGTTGAATTAACAGTCATGTGTTTGGACTGTGGGATGAAGCCAGAGTACCCGGAGAGAACCCAAGCATGCACAAGGAAGAACATGCAAACGCCATGCAGAAAGACCCCTAGCTAGGAGTCGAACCCAGGACCTTTTTTTTGACAAAATGTTGTTTTTCAATGGAATTAATAGGATAATGACATTCATGTTAGCTGTCTTGGGCAATCATGTGTGTACATGATTAGATTGTGTTGGTATGAATTGGATTGGTTAGGTTAAATATTTCTATTTATTGGATATAAATTTAACCTATTTGTCCTAAAAACCCTTAAGATGACATGTATTGTGAATCTGAGGTATATAAAAAACTCAACAATATTATCTTTGAAATTTCAACAGATTTTTAAAAGTTTTTGCAGTTTATTTAGTTCTGTGATAATGAAGGATCTGCAAGTATTCTATTTTATTATCAGGATACTTTCACTGTGCTTCTCATGTCTAATAAGCATTTTTGCATTAAACCAATATTTCCCAGGATTCTGGGTATTCTCATAAAGTTAACAACCTTTTAAAGCCATTGAAGAAAACAGCCTACTCAGTTAGGAGCATAATTACACCACAGTGCTGATACTAGAGAACTAAAGAGGACGTCCTCACATTAAAGCAGTTAAGTACTTGCACAGTTTGTATGCGTTTAAACTCCCTTTATATTTCTTATACAGTGTCTGCAAGTACTGTACATTTTGTATGAAATGGTTAAGTACAGCTTTTAGGACCTTTTTTGTTTTCTGCAATACAAAGTTGGAAAAAAATCTTCAAAATCAAAAACATTTCCTCATTTCCTCATCAGCAATGAGGAAATGAGGAAAAATAACAAACTAGAAGATGCATTTTGTCAGATGTTTATGTATCTACATTTCAGTTGCTTAGAAAAGCTAGAAGATCTCTTAGTTTCAAAGTTTTATTCAGTTTGAATAGATTTTTTTTTCTTTTGATTACTGACTTTTTTCTAAATGGTGTGGGTTTTGCACAGTGGGTAGTTGCAAAGGCTTTAAATAAAAGGTAAAATGATCAACTCTTTGCATTTGCTGTATTAACACTGGAATCACCAATGCAGGGATGTCCAAAGTCTTTAATTTGTGGCCCTTAGCGTGATCTTGCGCAGCCCATGGAAAATATTCAAGAATGGCACATATTCGGCACATAAGGACAGGCAGGTGATGCAGGTGAACATGTTTAAACATTTTTTAGGGTAAGATTTTTGCTGATAAGGGCTTTCCATAAAAGATGCAGACAAATTAACATCTTCTAAAAATGGAAATCGTTAGATACAACAGAAAAAAATTGTCTTTTACTTACCACATTATTTGCTTTCATTCTAATTTTATCATCAAGATGAAAGAAAGAGTAACCCATATCCAGTTGCTGTGGCTAAAAAAAGTAAGTTTTCTGTCTAGTCCAAAAAATAGAAAAAATACATTATATACCTTCTTTTGATGCATTTATGTGGTGTGGCATGGAGGCGATCAGCCTGTGGCACTGCTGAGGTGTAAATGACAGCCCAGATCTCAGAATATTAGAATATCACATAGCACCAAATTAAAAAAGCATTTTAATGTATAAATGTTATGTAATTGCCATTTTATGGCCTACAAAGTCATGGAGAAGACTGACGACTTGACAGATGTCCAGAAGACAGTCAGTGACACAAGGAGGGTAAGCCACTGAAGATGCTGGTTGTTCTCAAAGTGTTGTATCCAAGCATATTCACGGAAAGTTGAGTTGATGGAAAGAGTGTGGTAGGAAAAGGTGCACCAGCCACAGGGATAACCACAGCCACAGGACCACAGGATTGTCAAGCAAAATCCATGCAACAGTTCTGGGGAACTTCACAGGGAGTGAATTTAGGTTGGAGTTAGTGCGTCAAGAGCCACTACACACAGACAAATCTACACATTGGCTAGATGTCTTACTTGGACAAAATAGATAAATAACTGTACTGTTGCTCAGTGGTCCAAAGTTGTCTTTTTAGATGAAAGTAAAGTTTGCATTTCAATTGTTAATAAAGGTCCCAGGTCCAAAGTCGTCTTTTTAGATGAAAGCAAAGTTTGCATTTAAATTGTAAATAAAGGTCCCAGAGTCTGGAGGAAGAATGGAGAGGCACATAATCCACAGTGCTTAAAGTCGAGTGTGAACTTTGCACAGTGAGGTGGGTTCCATGTCATCTCCTGGTGTTGACCCCATAGAGGATCTATAGAGTATTGTCAAGAGGAAGATGAAAGACACCAGACCCAATAATGCAGATGAGCTGAAGGTTGCTATCAAAGCAACATAGTCCTCCATTACACCTCAGCAGAGCCACAGGCAAATAGCCTCCATGCCACGCCACATTAATGCAGTAATTCATGCATAAGGAGCCCTGACCAAGTATTGACTGCATAGAAATGAAGATGATCCCTTTGCTGCAAATATCAGACTATTTTGCTTGTTTCATTACAATATTGTGTTTTTAGTTTATCGCTAATAAACAAAACAAAAATAAATCAACAATCACAATAAAATTATTAATTGTGTTTTTAGATTTTAAAACACATTATATGGTCCTTGTGTAATTTCAACTTGATGACTTTGGTCGGTGTGAAAAGTTTTTCCTTCTGTATTAAATCTATGTCTTGGACCATCTCACAGAGATAATAACAGATAGAGAATAGTGAGGCTGTTTTGAAGCCCTGGTTTATGGGTTCATGAGCATTAGTTCATTCTAATGCACTTTATTTAGAGCACCTTTTAGACCAAGGTGTCACTGCCACTGCTTTCCCAGGCAGGTCTGCTAAGACAGAGGAAACGCTCGGTACATGCAGTCTGAGAACCTTAGTGGACTCTTCACTCTGGCTTAATGGCTGCTCAGCTCTTCTTTGAAGCAGCTTTTAAAGATGACCTATTTTAGAATTTTATTTTATATCATTTTGACAGTGGTGGGGGTTTAAGCCTGTGTGCTTGCATTTCAAAGGTTTGCCTGCTTGTGGATCCTGTTCTGTGCACCTGCATGTGTGCATTTCTGCTGACATCAATACAGGTGTTGCAATCGTATTAATGCAGTGTTTCAGTAGTGAGCTCAGGTGTGTTGCTTTCTCACATGATTAAGGAGAGAAATCGTTTTTGCTCAGAGTGACCGATTGGGATGTTTATGTGTGTTTTTGCAAATGTTCCCTCTGCTGCCATCTCAGAATAGAATACACTGTTTATATTTTTAGAAACTTTCATCTTAAGTAGGCCTAGAGCTCTAGTTTTTCTTTTCGGTCAAGCATTCAGTAAAAACTTTTGCAATTTTCACCAGCTGTAAATGTGACTTTTAATATTTCAACACAAGTCCTGTTTCTTCAACTTTGTTCGTATTTCTCAGTGTGATGGTACTTTGTTGTGCTGATTCTCATATAAGACCACTGCCGTCCACATGTGAGAAAAAACTTATTACAGCTGTCATCATTTATTTAACAAGCAGTTTGGTGGTTGATTTATGCAATGAATAGCTAATGGAGCAGCAGCTACAAGACTCAAATCTCCTCTGTGATTTATGGCTATGATATTAGAGCTACAACACATTGGGTGGGCTTATATCATACAAAAACAAAGGTATTCTGTCATGCTGGGAATGAGTCATGCAGGTAGATATGATTATATCTGAAGTTTTCTGACAAGTGAGCGCCTGGTTTTGTAATGGGCTCTGCGGTCACTGCCTTCCAAAGCTTTGCTGTTGGCGTTTGGTGCTGCAGTTGTCCTGTTGCGACTAATAGGCCTCTGGCTGGCCTATACTACTCTGAGTGATGCAGACATACTATAAAAAGCATCACTTTGAGGACCCTGATTCCAGTATGGAGCATTTGTTCTACAAAACCTGACTTACACTTTCCTTCTTCAAAACGTAACATTTTGGGTTATTTATTCAAGCTGGGAATTAAATACAAAAATGCACCCTCTAGTATTCAGTAGGATAAATGCATTCAAAGGGTCAAATATTATGTCCTCTTAAGGTTCCAATTGCCTCAGAAGAAATTTTATCTGAGAATAACAACAGACTAGTTGTGTGCAATTCAAGGAACAAGTCCACAAACCATTCAGATTGAAGTTCTGCTTACTGAAGATACTTCATCTTATTTTCAGAACAAACTGAAATCAACACCTTGAGCTGCTTTTAATACATACACCTAGAGCAGTACCACATAGGTATGTTACCAACAGAGACACACAGATAAAAAATGTATTACTGTACCTACTGGGCAGTCAACTTGGTCCAGCATTTGGGATATTTCAGTTTCTTTTTCATATTTGGAGAAATATTGTATTTTAGACACAATAGTGGACCCTGTTTAACGCTAACCAGTTAGTTTTGATTTCTTACCTTTGTTGTCATAAGTGTGCTATAACATGACTTGTACTTGGGTAAACCATGATAAGAAATTTTATACTGATTTTATTGGGGTGTTAAAGGAAACAGAGGGATTTAATATTTGCTTTGTTGTTTCCTATGTTTCCATGTATGTTTTTTTTTTTTAGAGCATTCGTAATGGGATCAAGGGTGTGGAATTCACGGTATTCATCAGGTTGGGGTACGTTACTTCTGCATCAAGGTCACCGTCTTGTTTGAATTTTGTATGTCAAACGTTTAGCTCGCTCAGAAATTTCAGTGTTCTATAAGTGCCTCCAATTAGTTATTATAAGTCAAATTATTTAAACATAGGTCAAGCCATCATTTTCGCTTTCAATTTCAAGTATCGAGTATGTGAGTGAATCTTCATCAGAGCTGGAACCGTAGAATAGCGTGAGATTAAGTGATTTTATTATTGTGTCATTGCTACAATATTTGAGTCACAGTTCTGTTGATTTTGTGCAATATACATGGCATGGAAAAGTTGTGCCGCTCATGTGCATGAATTTTTCGAAATGTCAAACAACGAGTGGCAACCTGGCTTATCTGGTAAACAAAGTATAGCCCCTTTTTCACAGATTTGTTTACCCAGGCAAAAAGGAATCTTAAGTAATTTGTGTGCTTTCTGTTTCCACTGCTCTGAAAGGCTGCAGAAAATGTATTGAAATCAGCCTAAAGATGTATGGAGGTTGTGAAGAAAACCGCTCTACATCTCCAGTCTAGTGGGTGGCGGTAATAAGATTGTTTTTGTGGCAATTTTGGCGTACACCCTATAATTCTGTGTCACTAACTTAAAATCTCACTGAATGTCTTCATCAGCACAAAGCTTGTGTAGGTTCCTTTTCTGTTTTATACGGTTGTCGACAGGTGCAAACATGCTGCAAACACATAAACACACTGCAAATGCAAAACTGATGCAAACTCCAAAACACACAAAAACAAATGCAACAGGAAAATTCTTCAAAAGAAAAATGCAGCAATCACAAAAATAGAGAGAAGCAAAAATCTACAAGCAACAAAACATAAGCAAAGGAATAATGATTTAAATATCTAAAAAACAACAGCAGGTTAAGAAAAGTTGCAAACATGCTCCACAAAACAGAAGTCCACCAGCACACTAGGGGGAGTCAACCAGCAAGTCATATTGGACCAGACTCTTAGGAAAGACAATAACGAGATGCGCAGAAGAAACTTGGAGGAAAGAAAAGGTACATTTCCCTCAATGTATTTTTTGAATAAGTGGTCATAATATTTTACACTATTATAGAACAGCAGCATATTTACGTCGGTTTTATTAGGGGTCAACTTCCCCTAGTAGTCATGGCATGTATAATTTACAAAAGTTATGTGATTAAAGACACTTTTCAGTAGGTGGTGTAATGGTATGGTAGGTCGTACATGTATTCATACCAAACTGTCACATTACATCACGCGTGATCAGATAAAAAGCAGTCACCATTCTTTTTCTAAAAAGGAAACACAAATGTGTTTGTATTGGGGGTGTTAAATTCTACTAAAGGAAATGGACAGATTAACCAACTGTCTAAAGAAGCACTCCACAACAAACTAATGCAAGAGTGCCTGGTAAAATGGCACACAGTAGGCTGAAAGATCACTTGCTTGTTTTTCATGAGCCAAGGGAAGAATGAATATATAGTAAGCCCACTGGTCACACAATAGCTACCTAATGACTGTGTATTTGTACATTTATTCTATTTATTCTATATCTTATAGCTAGGACAATGGACCCAAAGTTCTGAACTATTTTTAGTTTTACAATGACACATGGTCTAATTTCCATTATAGAAGGTTGCATTAAATTGATGCATAGTCTGTGTATTACCTGTTGTTGGAAAATCTGTAAACAGTTTATTTACACAGAACCTTTCACAAATAAAAAAACAAAAATCACGAGTCTTTGCAACAGGTAATAATTTAATGTTTGAATTTAGTCTAGGGGTGCAACTAACGATTATTTTGCTAATCAGTAAATCTGTTGACTATTTTTTTGATTCATCGATTAATAATCAGATACCAAAAGGTGCTTAACAGGAGTTTTTTAGGTGACACTAAAGCTAAGCTTTCTGTACCACTTCTTCCATAGTGGGTCACCAGTCCATCGCAGGGCAACACACAAACAACCATGCACACACCTAAGGGCAATTAACCTAACAGGCATTTCTTTGGACTGTGGAAGGAAGCCGGAGTACCCACAAAGAACATGCAAACTCCATGCAGAAATACCCTCGGCTGGGAGTTGAACCCAGGACCTTCTTGCTGCATGGCAACAGCACTACTAACTCAACTGTGCCACCGTGCAGCCCTGGATAGACCATATCTACAGATAAAAAAGGGTTTTCATCTTAAATGCAAAATGCTTATATTTGTTGTACGATTTTGGCCCGATAACTCATCTGAGTGGGTTGTTCTTTTAGCAAATGGCATGTTTTAGAGTCTGTATAACTACGTTAATGATTATTTGATAATTAAAGCAGTTGACGATTATTTAAGTGATCAGTTAATCACAATTACCTAATTTTGTCAACATGCTTACCTAAACAGGCTGCAGGTACAGCAATTAAATATTACTTCCATTCATCATCAGTTAATTAACAGTAATATTTTTGTGAGCTGGATTTTCACTAACTGTTTTCAACCTGCACAAAACCTCCATCGTGAGATAATAATGGTCATGGTCACAGCAAATCTGGGCCTTGGGTACTGCAAAAAGGAGCCTTGTACCAGAACTTATGCAGCTTGGTCACCAGAATGTTTAAGACAGGAATGATCACAGTGGCTGCACACCAGCCTAACCACAAACACACCTGGATAGCAGTGCTCCAAGTAATTTATTGTAAGGCTTTTGGCACTGCAGCAACTAAGCGCATGGCATTCTGCCATGGCTCTGGCTAAATGAAAGGATCTTACCAAGCAGCTGAAATGAACAAACTCTGCTCTTCACACCAAAAAGGAAAAGAAAAAAATTATCCCCAGGCTTCTTACACATAATGTTTGTTAGGGTTCCCAGCTGCATTGGAAGAATTGCACATACTTCTGAATTGTGCATATAGCCTGGTTGATGGGTGACCAATGTAAAAGCTTTGAGTAGTTTAGGAAATACTCAAAGCAGGAAATACTCAAATTTATGCAAAATATGTCATGTTGACATAGGGAAACCCTGGCATCATATTTAGCAATGAATGAAGAAGGAGCAGCAGGATAAAAACTTCAGGCTTTAGATTCTCCGTCTGATCAACTGATAGTAATGAATGAAAAACACAAATGTGCTGCTGATATGCCTATGAAATAACTTATGGTGTTTCCTCCGCTAGAGCTGAAACTGATGTCGAAGAAACCAAAACCATCCCCTATATGTACATGGGACTTCTACAGATTAGGAGGAATGCATGATGCTGAAATTGTGATACTGCGGCTGTAGCATTTGGTTTGGATGGCCAGGGAACCAGCAGGGAAAAACTTATGTTCAAGGCAAAAAGAGTGCAGAACAGTCATTCTTGCCTCCACACTGAAATAAGGTTTTGCAATTTTCCTCAATTAAAAAATTATCAAATGATCTTAAATAACCATGAAGACTGTAAGGTGGTCCTATTCCAATGAGTAAATTTCTTTACCATCAAAAAAATGTAAATTTCCTGCCCTTCATAAATACCCAGAGTAACCTAATATGTGACATTATTCTGCCCTTTTGTTTACCTTGTGCTGGAAATTAGAAACTTTTCACTTATTCACTAATTTTCCCCTTGGTTGTTGTTATGCCCCTTTGATCTTGCTACCAATATTCCTGTCATCCTCTTCTTTCTTAATTATCAGAGAGTAATAGAATTTACAGATAATTAAATGACAATTAGGATCTGCTACACAAGGGACTTTTTGCTTTGGGGAATAATATATTAGGTTATCCTTAAGGTCATTTGTTAAATACAAAAACCAGACACCCATACACATCATACCCTAGGTGAATGGAATGTAATCCATTTTGTTTTTTCCTTGGGAAGATTCAGCATGTTCTGTGAAAAAACAGAAAAAATACAAAATAGCTTCTGTGTTGTTATTTAAACATATGGGTGCTCTGTGTATAATATATAAGTCACGCTGCAGTGGTGTCATTGCACATTTTACATAATAAGGAGCCTGAATTCAGAGATATGAGGCCAACTGTACATAGGGAGCTGAGGGAAACATTACCGGGATTCAATAAGACTGGACTAGACTTATCCTCGGATGCACTGAAGAGGATATGCTCACATACACACTTAACAACACACAAAACACACTGGCTCTCCTTCTGTCTCTGAGGCAGCTCCGCTTTGGGTCTTACAATGCAAACAGGATGTAACCTATTTTGATCACGGTGCCATATTGCATCGTTAAATATTAACAGACTTGAGTGAACCGCATTATGTCTGCTAAATACTGTTTGTAGTATGCTCTGTGCTGCTTCTTCAGATCCTTTATCTTGGTACTGAATCTCTTAAGATTCTTGCGCATGCACTAACTGAGGTTATTTAGTCGTAAATTAAATTAGTGGCAGTGGACCTTTCTACTGGCACAGCTTTGCCGCACTGGTCTGTCTGGCTGGATTTCAGAATCAACAGCTATTTGTGACTGGAAATAGCCCATTTTGCAGCTTATTTCCATCTCTCCTCTATGGCCTTTCCTCACTCTGTCTCTCATCTGCCCGTCTCTTTTCCCCTCTTTGCTCTCTGCTGATCCCAACTTGGAATTTAAGGTTGCTATGGTAACAACGTAGGGTTGGTCCTCTCTTCCTTTTCAGACTAGATGCTGTTCACATGCTCTAAAGTCACTCTCTCTTTAGCCTGTCACAGTGTCCTTGCTATAATTACCCTCTTTAGCAGAGTGCAAATGTGGTTTTACAGCAATAAAATATGGAAGCTAAAAGCTGAGACTGGTTAATAATTTTGTCACTAAATCTAAGATTAAGGAACTTCTCCCAGTAGTCAAACAACTTGCAAACATTTAGCTTTTGCATGCACGGGAGATGGGAGAACGGTTAATTGGTATTTAGTCCCACATCATGTCTCTCTGTGGTAATCATAGGAATTCAGTCAGCACTGAAGGGAAAACAGCACCTGAAGTACATGCTAGTTTTTGATAAAGGCATTATGCTAAAGATTGCAGATGTGGTCACGGCTCAGTTTTGCTGTCCAAAGCAGTACATTGAAGGATTGTGTTTACCCTCAGGGAGGATCTGAATTTGACGGAAACAACTCTGGAACAAACGCTACCAGTTTACCTTTCTGTAAAATGGCTATGGCTAAAGCTGCTGACACATTCTTTAGCTTGGCATGTATGTTGGGTAATAGAAAAAAAGCATGTTACGTAGGTAAATAATTGAAAAAAGAAAGTGCATTTTGTGAAACAAAAACTTCTCTCGCATAGATCAAGTGTGTCATTTATGACGCACCTCCCACCTCCTCCTTCCATAGTGCATCTTCATTGGGGAAAGGGATGTAAAATTTACAGTAAGCTGTTACATAAGGACAGAGTAAGTTACTTTTTCCATTATGTTAAAGCCTCTTGTTTTGATCCCTAACTATAGAACTCATGATATTTTAAACTAAATTTGCATCCACAAGGTCTGTGGGATTCAACGATACTGTAATACCTATGCCGCACCAGCAGGTGGTAATACCGTCATTACTGCAGACATCAAAACACAAAAGAATATCCTGAGCATGGTTGAAGCTTTCCTAGGACAAAGATTCTCCTCAAAGAATTGCAGCTGACGATTTCCTAGACAATGCACCCTCTCATTCACGAACTTCATCTTGTATGAAGTTCGTGAATGAGAGGGTGCATTATAGTTACTAGCAGTGGTAGTGGACATGTACAAGGTGGGTTCAATATACAACATCATAAATGTTTTAATATCTCCACATAACCAATCCACACCAATACACCACAAACTTAGCTTTTAAAAAGTTTAGTCCAAAACTACAATGAAAGATAAAATTGTGCTTTCTGTGTCTTATTGTACAGATTTGCACTTTCAACAGTACCATGAGCCTACTGTAGTTACCATGATGACATTCTTAGGTTTTTGAAGTGTTCTTCTAGCATCTTGCGGTCTGCTATCAGGGTGGCAGTTGTGTTTAAAGCCCTTCACTTGTAGACTAGTTTATATACAGTGAAACAGCTGATTTCAAATTATTTAGAGGCCTCTTTAATTGCTTTACCAGACTCATAAGCTGCTACAATCAGACAACTCTTGATTTCACCTTCAACAATCAGGAGTTTAAACAGGGTAAACCTCCTTTAAAATGCTAAGTAATTATGTTCTTATCATGTACCCTTGACATGATACGCCTGTTTATGATTCATACGTTTTAGCAGGATTCAATATTGGGGTGTAATAATAAAACTTTACCAGAAATTGCGTATTTTATTAAATTTACAGAAATGTTGACAAGTATTTTCTTTGGTTTATATAATTTATTTGTGTCACTTAATGTTCTCAGTATTGTTAAAATGGATAATAATTATGTACATGTCCAAATATGTTTAATTTTCTTTCACATGACCGCATGTATGTATACCTGTTGCATAAAAAACATTTTGTTGCATATTTATAGTGGCACAATTAAACCTTTATCATGACCAAATGATCTTTTTTTAATCTCAAGATGACATAAATGTCATAGTTTTTAAGGCCGATTTGACCCACATGCAGAGAACACTCAAACGGAGAAACGTTTAAAAAATGTATTAACAATTTGTGAAATGTACAAGGAGCAAAGTTTCCAGGAAGTTTGTCTGACTGGAAGGGAAAACAACAAGGTGAGTTCAGATCGGGATACAGACTTGCTAATTCTGTGGTTAGGCTTACTATTCGGGTGGGGCGATCCGCCAGGGGGGAGATGGTTGCGAGTCTGGGACAGTGAGGTAGTGCTGATTCCATTGGGGCTTCTTGATGATCCAGGAGGAACCGTAGGAGGGTGGACTGGGTTCGCTTAACCAGACAGAGAGGTATCCAGGGTGGCCCGCTGCATCAAATGAATCCAGAGTCCAGACTGTGAACAGAGGTTTTCTTGAGATCTCCAACAAGGAGCAAGGCTGAGATGCCACAAAGGGCAAAAACACTCAGGCGCAGAAGTGCAAGTGAGCCGCCCTCATATAATCCTCTGAAATGATGAGTCAATGAAGAACACCTATCACACCTTCGGTCCTCCAGCTCTGCGGCCCCTAGAGGTGGAAAAAGGAAGCAGCAGGCACGGAGACAACCAGACTCTGACACTACCTCCCCCTCAACGGCCGCCACCCGGCGGCCCCGATGGACCGGCCAGGGAAGCTCAGAAGTCCTGGATGAGAGTGTGGTCCAGAATGAATGAACCAGGAACTCAGGAGCGCTCCTCTGGGCCGTAACCTGCCCAGTGGATAAGGTACTGCCATCCCCTGCCTCTCCGACGGGTGGCCACGATCCGGCGAACCGAGAAGGCAGGATGGCCTTGGACATCCCAGGCGGGAGGAGGGGGCTCGGCCGGAGGGAAGAGCGTGCTAGATTGGATGGATTTAATCTGAGAGACATGAAAAATAGGGTGGATACGGATACTGGCAGGCATACAAAAGCGAACAGAGGCAGGATTGATGAGACTGAATAGTGTACGGGCTGATGAACCTGGGAGACAGTTTTTTGGGTAGGGACGTGAGTGGAACGTCCTGTGTGGACAATCAAACCAGCTGTCCCGGGCAGTAGGCAGGAGCAGGGATGCTTCGTCTGTCCGCATAGCGTTTGTTCTGGGCTGCGGTCTGATGGAGAGCCCTGGAGGCAGCGGACCAGATGCGCTTACTTCTCTGGATGTGCTGCTGGACTGACGTCACTGCGGTCTTCTTCCGATCGGATGGGAAAAGGGGTGGCTGATACCCCAGCGAGACCTCGAATGGAGAGAAACCAGTACCAGCCGACACGTGAGAGTTGTGTGAGTATTCGACCCAAGGGAGGTAGGTGCTCCATTCGGTGGGACTGAATGAGGTCACACAGCAGAGAGCAGCCTCTAGCTCCTGGTTGAGCATCTCTACCTGACCATTGGTCTGTGGGTGGTGACTGGACGTCAGCGAAACCTTAGCTCCCAGGGCGGTGCAGAACTCCTTCCAGACTTGGGCATTGAATTGGGGGCCATGGTCGGATAGAACATCTTGGGGAATACCATGGAGCCGGAACACATGCTTAACCAGGAGCTTGGCAGTCTGAAGGGCGGAGGGCAACTTCCTGAGAGGAACGAGATGGCATGCTTTAGAAAACCTGTCTATAATAGTCATAATTGTAGTCATACCCTGAGAGGTAGGGAGGCCGGTGACGAAATCCACAGCGATGTGGGACCAAGGTTGGTGAGGAATACTGAGTGGTTGTAGGAGACCCGCAGGTGGACGATTAGAAGTCTAATTACGGGCACAGACTAAACAGGCAGAGACGTAGTCCTTAACATCCTTGTGCAGCGTGGGCCACCAGAAGCATCTGGTAATCGAGGCGATGGTCCGACTGGCTCCTGGATGGATGGCAAACTTTGAAGTGTGAAACCAGGTTATAAGCCGGGACCGTACTGCGGCAGGGATGAACATGCGGTCAGGTGGCCCCGTTCCAGGTCAGCGAGGATAGCCTGTCACACACAGTCCTCAATCTCCCAGGTCACCCCCCCCTATGGTGCAGCAGGGTGGCAGTATGGGCGCAGCCAGCTTCTCTGAATCATCTGGATTGAATTGTCTGGACAGGGCATCGGGCTTGGTATTCTTGGTTCCAAGTCTATAAGAGATCAAAAAATTAAAGGGGGAAAAGAAATGTGACCAACGTGACTGACGGGGATTTAACCGCTTAGTGGCTTGGATGTAAGACAGGTTCTTGTGGTCTGTCCAAACTAGCACCGGCTGCTCGGCGCCCTCCAGCCATTGCCGCCACTCCTCCAAAGCCAGCTTGATGGCCAACAACTCCCTGTCTCCGACATCATAATTCCTCTCCGCCGCCGAAAGACGGCGAGACAAAAAGGCGCAAGGGTGAAGCTTCTTATCACAGCCATGGCGCTGAGACAGTACCGCACCTACTCCAGAGTCTGATGCATCAACCTCCAAAATGAACTGCTTGGCTGAATCCGGGTGGACGAGCACAAGAGCCCGTATGAACTTGCTCTTTAAAGTGGAGAAGACGGCCTCAGCCTCCAGGGTCCAGATAAAGGGAACCTTTGTGGACGTCAGAGGGCTGGCCGTGCAGCTGTAGTCCTAAATAAACCTCCTGTAGAAGTTGGCAAATCCTAAAAAGCATTGCAGTTGTTTCTGAGTGATAGGTGTAGGCCAGTCTTCCACAGCCCTGACCTTCTCTGGATCAACACGAACCTATCCACCCTCAAGGATGTAGCCCAAGAAGCTGATGGATGACTGATGAAACTCGCACTTCTCAGCTTTGACATATAGTTGGTTCTCCAACAGGTGTTGCAAGACCAGACGGACATGTCGGCGGTGTTCTCCAAGAGTCTTAGAATAGATCAGGATGTCATCTAAATAAACAAAAACAAACAAATTTAGGAAGTCCCGTAAAATGTCATTGACGAGGGCCTGAAAAATGGCAGGAGCATTGCATAGTCCAAAAGGCATGACAAGATACTCAAAATGTCCCAGCGGGGTCTTGAATGCTGTCTTCCACTCATCCCCCTGGCAGGTTCCAAACTAAATGATAGGCATTTCTAAGGTCTAGTTTTGAGAAGATAGTGGCCCCATGTACTGGTTCAAAAGCAGATGAAAGTAGCGGTAAAGGGTACTTGTTTCTAACAGTGATAGCATTTAGCCCCCTGTAATCTATACAAGGACGTAGGGAACCGTCCTTTTTGCCAACAAAGAAAAACCCCTCCCCGAGGGGAGACGAAGATGGCCGGATAATGCCTGCTGCAAGGGATTCGGCTATATAAATCTCCATTGCCTCTCTTTCTGGCCGTGAGATCTTATATAACCGGCTAGTAGGGAACGGAGCCCCCGGTAACAGGTCAATGGCGCAGTCATATGGACGGTGTGCAGGGAGAGAGAGGGGCCGTGATTTACTAAATACTGAATCTAAGTCATGGTATTCATCTGGCACTTGGGTAAGATCAGGTGGTTCGACCTCCTCTCCCTCCTTAAGGGTTCTAGGTGATACAGCTGACTGCAAACAGGACGACAAGCACTGAGTAGACCAGGATTCAATTCTTAATTCCCACCAGTTATGAGCCTGTAACCAGGGAAAACCCAGAACCAGTGAAGTCTGGGAAATGGGAAAAACAAAAAGTGAAATGTGTTCTCTGTGATTACCTGACAGAACTAATTCTAACGGCACGGTTCTGTGGGTTTTGCTACGAAGTGTTATACCATCTAGAGCCAGAACCTGACGTGGCATGGGCAGTAATTCAGTCTTAATCTGATTTTGTTTTACAGGATCCTGGTCTATTATACTCAACTCACACCCAGAATCTAAAAGAGCAGTTAAAGAGATTGTGTGTTGGTTTACTACTAGTGTGGCCGGCAGAGTAAAACATGGGGGGAAACTGGGCTTTTGGTCCACCGGATGCCCCACTGTAACCGGCGGACCTGCCCTTTTGGCCGAACCGGGCATCCGGTTGCTAAATGTTCAGGAGAACCACAATAAAAACACTGGCCGGCCTCTGTGTGTCACTGTCGCTCATCCTCCATAAGCCGCGCCCTTCCCAGCTGCATGGGTTTGGGTTCGGCCTGACTCTGAGACAGCCGAGACTGCGGGTGGGAAGAGGAGGCGAGGTGTACTCTAGTAAAGGTCCGCTCGGAGTGGATCCGTCTCTTCTCCCTCATCCTGATGTCTAACCTGACAGCCAGGGCAATGTACTCGTCGAAATCCTCAGGCTCATCTAATAAAGTGAGCTCATCCTTTAAAGTCTCATTTAAAGTTTGAAAAAATGCTGATTTCAATGCGCTGGAGTTCCAGCCTGAAGCTACGGCCAAAGTGCAAAAATCTATGATAAACTCTGTTGAGGGTCGGTTATGTTGTTTGAGTGCCCGCAGATGCTGAGCTACGCTTGACTGATCCATATCAATGTCAAATATTAGTTTAAAGTCTTTAATGAAGTCTGCATAGGTACAGCCAAACTGGTTTAAATCAGCAAACTTTGCCTCCGCCCACCGAAGTGCTCTACCGGTCAGTAAACCTAACACATAGGAAATCTTAACGTCATTGTGGGGAAAAGATTGAGGGGACCTATTGAACACCAGGGTGCACTGTGATAAAAAACCTCGACAACTCCCAACCTCTCCAGAGAACTTCTCAGGGCTGGGGGAAGTTACATCACGACTATGAGGGAGTTGCTGTGTTACTGGAGGACGGGCAGCGCCACCTGGAGGTGTGACGGGCCTGACAGTGAGAGAGTGCTGCATTAAGGCTGTCATCTGCTCTAGCTGTTGACTGACCTGTCTCTGTTGATCCAGGAGGGAGCGAAGGGTCGAACCATGAGCCTGGATTAAATGGTCGTGTTCGGAAACGGTTCTCCGGAGGGCCTCTGCTGGGTCCGGCTGGCCTGAGTGTTCTGTCATCGTTTTTAAGGCCGATTTGACCCACATGCAGAGAACACTCAAACAGAAACGTTTAAAGAATTTATTAACAATTTGTGAAATGTACAAGGAGCAAAGTTTCCAGGAAGGCCGTCTGACTGGAAGGGAAAACAACAAGGTGAGTTCAGATCGGGATACAGACTTACTAATTCTGTGGTTAGGCTTACTATTCGGGTGGGGCGATCCACCAGGGGGAAGATGGTTGCGAGTCTGGGACAGTGAGGTAGTGCTGATTCCATTGGGGCTTCTTGATGATCCAGGAGGAACTGTAGGAGGGTGGACTGGGTTCGCTTAACCAGACAGAGAGGTATCCAGGGTGGCCCGCTGCATCAAATGAATCCAGAGTCCAGACTGTGATCAGAGGTTTTCTTGAGATCTCCAACAAGGAGCAAGGCTGAGATGCCACAAAGGGCAAAATCACTCAGGCGCAGAAGTGCAGGTGAGCCGCCCTCATATAGTCCTCTGAAATGATGAGTCAATGAAGAACACCTGTCACACCTTCGGTCCTCCAGCTCTGTGACACCTAGAGGTGGAAAAAGGAAGCAGCAGGCACGGAGACAACCAGACTGACAATAAATTGCTTGTTGTCTTAAGATTTTGTCACGAAATTACATTTGTAAATATGCCCCCTGTTGGCTTTCATACACAGATATCTAATTTAAGAACAGTTCTTTTCAGATAAGAGGTATATTTGGAACATCTACCCATTAAAACTAAATTCAGAATAAATTACATGCAAAAAATATGGGTTCAATTTAAATAATTTCAATGCTTGATAGTAAATGGTTCACATTTTACATAAATAATGCCATAGTTTATTGGTAAATACATGATCTAATGGTACAATTATCAATGAATAATATATCAGTCTATAAATACCACTTTTAATATAAAGGAATTAGTAAAAATGTCATTATTCTGTTCTTTTTTGTTTTGCAGCAGCAGACAGAGAAGCAGTGACCATGGGTTTTCTGTTGCAAGTTTTCTGCTAACAGGACGGACATACTGGGGTAACTGTCCACCACCCCCACAAGCTTCACTTTCTCCAGCAAAGAAAGAAAAAGGAAAAAAGGGACTGGGGTAAAAGTGAGAGAGACAAAAAAGGAAAAACAAGCGCAAGAAGGAGAGAGGGGAGCAGGTGAAAACAGTCGATGGATGCTGTCCGGATCGAAGGGGCAGCAAGTTCTTCACTGACGAGGAAAAAAAAGATTTCAAAATTGAGTCGAAGGATAGAAACTCGCCGTCAGGTAGTGGTCCGTCCGCAACGTGCATGCTGCATTTTTTTCTGAAAGGATTTTATCTGCTTGAAATGGAACAATTTACTAGTAAAAGATGGTTCCGGTAAAATGGTCAGCAACTTTATAAAGCACACTTGCACAGGTCAGAAAGGCATGCAGTAACTGAGTTATGTAATGCTATCTCTGCAAGTGCATGCACAGAAGTTGGTTTGTTAAACCTACATCCCCCACACCACCGTTCTAATAATGATAAGTACAAGGTGATCACATGTGTAATCTGCTGTGCATGTTTTGTGCATTCATCTCCAGCTCTGTTGATTGTGATGTGGAGAACAGAGTCCTGGTCATGAATATGTAGCAGACTGAGCCTGGGAGGGTGTGTGATCTGCTCTGCTCCACATCAATTCAGTCTTGTTAAGCAGAGTCAGCAGAGTCATTAAACTCTCCTCCAAGGACGCATCATGAGGGCCACTCACCCGCCTCCCACACCTGCCTCCACCTCTTGTCGTTTCTCGTCTCATTGTCTCACTTCTCATATCAACCTCCTGCTTATCACCTTACCTGCTACTTTTCCAGCTTAACTGTACAGTGTCTATGACCGTAAATTCTCTCCTGCACAACAAATGCTTGTATGCTCCCTGGCTGCATCTTTTAATATGCACTCTTTCCGCCCTATCCCTCACTTTCCACTTGTACTAAAGGCATGGTGTGTGAGAAGGGGATCCAGATCCTTCTCACCAGCGTGGGGGCATTTGCTGCCTTCGGCCTGATGACGGTGGCCATAGGGACGGACTACTGGCTGTATTCCCGTGCCCTGATCTGCAACAGCACAGCCAACGTCACCCAGGACGATCCCCACAACAAGGACAAAAAAGACCCTGGGGCACTCACCCACTCGGGGCTGTGGAGAATATGCTGCCTGGAAGGTACAGAAAAAGTCTGGTATTCGAAGGTGGGATCTGATGTTAAGTACTGGTTGTTCAGCACATCTGTAATCAATGAAATGGGTGCACTGTTTCAAATTAGATTTTAATATTAAATCAAAGAGACTGGACAAAATGTTCTTTTCTTCTTCGACAAGCCTTCTGTCTAAATGCATAAAATCTGAATGTTTATTTGCAAACTTCTGAAACTAAATTAGTGTTGAAAACATAATTTTGTAGCTATTAATGTACAATGTAACAGAACTCCAGGGTTCACCAAATCTTACCAAAGACCTTTTATAGAGAATGGCTTTACAGGCAATCCTACAATCTGGCCTTTAGAAAAATTATAATGAGCTTCTATTGCTTTTAATGGTCATTTCTATGCAGTACCTAGTAGCTGCTTAAAACTGCTGTACACAAATCAAATATAAATGAACAAGAACGAATAAAATGAACGCTTTAATTCTAAATAAAGAAGATAAGTATTTATCTGCCATGAAACACTATCTGATCACTTCCAATTTTGTTCTGTTTCTGCTTCTTTGTTACACTTTTGTTTTTAGGGGACGATTGCTTTTTCACACAGGACCAGGTTGCTTTCAATTTATATATATATATATACACTGCTCAAAAAAATATAGGGAACACTTAAACAACACAATATAACTCCAAGTAAATCAAACTTCTGTGAAATCAAACTGTCCTCTTAGGAAGCAACACTGATTGACAATCAATTTCACAGCTGTTGTGCAAATGAAATAGACAACAGGGGGAAATCTTTGGCGATTAGCAAGACACTCAATAAAGGAGTGGTTCTGCAGGTGGGGACCACAGACCACTTCTCAGTACCGATGCTTTCTGGCTGATG